>NW_027517559.1:4548928-4880000 GCF_048772815.1 Callospermophilus lateralis | reverse complement strand
GAGAGAGAGAGAGAGAGAGAGAGAGAGAGAGACACTTGGGAAGCCACTTGCTTCCCAAGACAATAGTGAGAATTAAATGAAGTCATAATTAGTACTTAGTGCCTAGTGAGTGCTCCATAAGCCAGGGGGATGAAAAGCCTTTGTGTTTTTTCTTTGTGGGCACCAAGCTTTAGCTCTTTAGGCAAAGCCTTGAAAAACTTAGCAAAACCCTGTTTCAAAAAAAAATTCAAAAATAGGGGATGTTTCTCAATGGTGAAGCATGCTGAATTTCAGTCACTGGTACCAAGAATGTCATTTAATTTAGGACATTGTAATTATTTTATTAGTATGTTCATTTGAGACCTCTACATATATGGGCATAACATCACTGACCAGTCTCATTTCTCAGTGCCTGAATCATCTCTCTTATTATCTCTTCCATCAGTTTAAACTCAATTATTCTTCCTCTAATTTTTTTTTGAGATCCACTTCTTTTTTAACTCCATTTTTCTTTTACCTTTCTCATATGAGAGAAAACACTTGACAATTGACTTTATGCATCTGATTTATTTCATTTAATTTGATGTTCTCCAGGTTCATTCATTTTCCACAAATGATATAATTCCATTCTTGTTTATGGCTGCGTAGAATGAGTAAACTTGTGAAAATATGTGTAGATGCTATTTTCTGGGGATGTCACCTGCCAGCACACAGGACCTTCAGTGTCCAAGCTCAGCCTGCCATTGTGTGAGCCAGGGAATGAAGATACAGGAAGCAAAAGGTCTCATGTGAACCATTTGAGGTCTTCCAAACTGTGGCTCTGACTGCGTGTACATTCCACCAAACTGCCTGGTAACATCCAGAGTGTCCTTTATTGTCTGCATTGATGACTAACCTGTCTAGTGGGTCTGTTTTCAGTACACTTTTGTTCTCAAGAGAGTCAATATGAAGATAAAATCCCCTAATTGTCCAGGTGTCAGATGTAGGATTTGGCTCCTTCCCTCAATTCTTTCCTTTTTTGTCCATTCATGAAACTGCCTTTATCCACTTTACATTAGTTCTCTCCTCATGTGGCACCTTTGTATTCATCCTGGCCCTGAGCTCTGGTTGGGGGCACAAAATCTAGAGTCAAAGCAGACCTGGGCCCATTGGCCCCATGAACTTAATTATTTTATTTATTTATTTATTTACTTTTCAAGGATTCATGTTTCCCATTTTGTGAAGTGGGATTGGCAGTTAGTAATGGTGACACTGTAATGATATCAGGAGCCATTGATGTCCATGTACTGGACTATTGTTTTCGAGAATTTTATCCCTGACCTCTTCAATGGCAATAAGAACTCCATGAGAAGAAGCCATGTTTACACCCATCTTGCAGGTCAGGAATGCTCAGCTGTGTCGAGTTAACTTGCTTAAGGTAACACAGCTAGCAAATGGCAGCTTCATTGTTGCTGTGGGAACAGAGAAAAAAAAATGCACAGATGAGCATGGTAAAGTGTTGGCAGATAATGATCAGATCATAGAGCAGGAAAATGAGGTACAGGTCCAATGGAAGGCCTGGCTTTAACCAGGATACAGACAGGGCCGCTGAGGAGGTGAGAGCAGAGTCCAGAGTAAAGAGTAGAAGGAGGCTTCTCTCCTATTTTAAAGAAAGTAACACCACAGGAGGTAACGCCACAGAGAGTAACACCACAGGAGGCCTGGGCCTGCCTTGCAGGGATGGGACCAAGTGGGTGGTTCCCAAATTTGACATGAAAAAATGCAGAATATGAGGATTGGGCTTGGTGGAAAGCCCCAAGCTCCTTGCTGTTGTATGTGCATGTACATAGGCACATACATGGAGGGATGCCCAGAGAGTTAATAACCTGTGTAAAATTCAAAGAAGTGTTCATATTTGAGGAACAATTGAAAAGACAGAATTATCATTTAAATATATTTTAGTCTGTTTGGACTGCTCTAAGGGAGTACTAGAATCATATAACTTATAAGCAAAAAAAATTCATTTGTGGACTTCTGAAAGTTCAGATGTCCAAGATCAAGTTTCCAACAGGTTTATTGAATATTGAGAACCTGCTTTTTTATAGACAGCTCTACTTTGAAGGTTTGTCCCCTGGGGTAACTTGGTTGAACTCCTCCCCATTAAGGTGATGGTATTAGAATGTGAGTCTTTGGGGAGGTGTTGAGGTCCTGAGGCTGAAGACCTCATCAGTGGAGTTAATGCTCTAATGAACAGTGCTACAGGCTAGCTGGCTTCTTCCACTACATGATGACACAGCCAGAAGCTTCTACCTCTCAGAAATGTCCTATCCAAACATTGAATTGCCTTGTGCCTTGACCTTACATACTGTGAAAAATGAGTATCTGTGGCTTATAAACCATCTAGTCTACCATAAATTATTAAAGCAGCTTGATGAGAGTAAGAATGTACACCATCTCTGTCCTCACAGGATAAATTGAGAAGTTTCTTTTCAGCTGTCTTTTAATAAATGACAATAATTCTATTCCATGACTTAATAACCTGCAGGACCCCACCTTTGTCTGCCTAGGCTCATGATAAACTACCACAACATTACAATACATACTCACACAGGGTCTAGGACTGGTCATTTTCACCCAAGTGTGTATAGCCAAGCTTCTGAAACCTGGACCGGAAAGTAACTGTCAAGTGCTCTCTGTGTTCTTGGCATTAAACTTTCAAAGAATTCTTCAGTGTATATTAATAGTCATAACTATGTATTCACCAGGCTGATCACACTAGATAAGAAGTGGCTGCTGCTCTTGTAAACTCCAGTCAAATGGAGAAAGCATAAAACCCATCTTGTCCCTTGCTGTGCTGACACTAAACATTGCATATGAATCCTATGATCCTTTATTGCCAATTACTGATCAGTAAATGTTACAGCACAGCAAGCATTGCTACTTTAGGTAAACATTTTGTTCACATTGGAGAAAAGATCCTGGAAATCATGCAAGCTTAAGAAATTAATTAGTCACAGAATAGTATGGTTCATGTTTGTGTTGTCAGACTCTTACCTGTCTGTTGGGCTTGATTTTTGTCCTCTGATTTAATTGTATGTTTTGAGCATGGTTTTTGTTTATGTGGCTCAAATATAAACCCATGTTAAAATACACTGAAGACTCACCTATATTCCATCCCCACTAATCTTTAAACATTTCCCTTCATGAACAACTGATTTAATTGTTTCTAGTATATATTCTTACTGTTTCTTTTTTTGGTAGGAGGTAATAGCAATAATATGTTATTATGTAAATTTCTTTCTTACCCAAAAGGGAGTGTTCCTGTATATGCTTTCTTCCCCTTATTTTTCACTCAATGAAACAACCTGGAAAACACTCCACATATGCAAAAATCTTAACTTTCCATGAAATAGATAGACGAAAGTTGGAACTAAACAAATGATGGACATTCGGGATGTTTCTGAATTTCATTACTTAACAATATTTCTGTATTGAATAGCTGTGGGAATCTATTTTATAATCTTGCAAATGTACATTCAATGTTCAGTCCTGCAAGAAATATTGCTTTATCAATGGCTATTTTTATACTTTCAAACAATAAAGCTCAATTCACTGGAGGGTTGCAACATTTTTCTTTCTCCCAGCACGTATACAAGTTCATGCTTTCTGTAGATGCCCCATATACAGAGGCCACATTTTGGATATTCTGTGTATTATCACAATGTGCTTGTACTTTCTTTTTATTCTGAGAGAACCATTTCCTATTTCTGTTATTTTTTTTCTTTTTACATATGATTGATACCGTGTCATGGTTACAGAAGAAAACAGCAGTGTCCTACCCAATGATGAAAACAATAATTTCTTCCCAGTACAAAGATCACCAAGGATACAATGCATTTTGGTATTCTGTGTCTACCACCAAATTGATCTATGTTATCTAAGTCCTTACACCTATGGCCTGAGAGTTTTAAATATTGTTTATTTATTTTAATGTTCATGTATTAATAGTGATAACATCAATTATTTTTTAGTTAGAGTTTTATCTATTTATTGACTTTTAGAAATACCGGAGGACATAAGCCTTAGAAAAAAGACTTCCTGGAACACCCCCAATATTTAAAATAAATGCCATAGAAAGTAATACATTGGTACAATTGTTCAGCATACAGTAGTGAATACAAGATCATGTTTGGTCACATTGATGATGGCAGTAGAAGAGAATGAGAATCAGGCATTCAAAAACATGTAGAATACCCACAAAGAACAGGGAATCACAGGGTCTGATGTGAGAATTGATGGTTGAACTTTGCCAAGCAGGAGCTTCTGGGACTGAAGGTGATGTCATAGAGAACACTCAGTGGGCAGGTGGTACAAATGGAGAAGCACCCCAAAAAAATTGTGAAAGTAGATTATTAATTTTTATTTGATGTCATCTCCAAAATTATGAGAAAAAAACATCTGTAACTATGAACCCCATAATTATTAGCAAACCTAAATGTATTAGGGCCAAGATACCGATGGTAAAGTTCTTGGGCTAGATCTTGTGCTAGAAAAGGAATGTAAAGTTTCAGAAGAAAATTATGATGTTAGCTGAAATCTCAAAATAAACTTCAGAGGAAAATGTTTCTTTTATTAATAAAATAATATAGTTTGTTGATCTTTTTCATCTTTTTTTCATTTTCCATATTAATAGTATATATATTAGGAGAAAATGAAGAAGAAGTCTTTTTTTCTTCATCAATCTCAGCCTATCCTCTTACCAGGGATATATGTGGATTCACCCAAAACACATTTTTCTCACTTCAGTTATCAAGTCCCTCTAATATCCTCCAGGTGCCATTCCAATATTATTACCAAATTATGTCTGGATTATGTAATGGTAGTTGTGCTTCCACTGTACATAGGCTTTCTTATAGATTCAGAATTACCATATATTATCAAAATAGTTCTTGATATAATCTCATCTTGAGGTTCTCTGTGGTAGTGTGTTACTTTGATTTCATCTTTCTCTTCTTGATTAAGCAGTAGGAACATATTGAAAACTCTACAATTTTCAGTGAATTGAAATGGAAGGATTGCACAAAAGTAAATAATTGCAACCTTCTCAAAAATGCATCTTAATGTAGTAGGTGTGCACATAGATGCATTTTTCAGTGCTGACTTTTGACATTTATTATAAGAACTAATGCCTTTAATAAATTATCTAATATGACACTGAAAATCATGCCCTCTAGTGATTTTTTTAAACTTGTATTTATAATCTTTTATTGAGATAAAGTGTTACCTTGATGCTAAATCTGATCATCATGTATGACATATAAGGAGTCACATTACATATATTCTAGAGCTATTGTGTATGAAAGAATAACAAGTATCAAATATAGATGGGTTTCTGAAATAAAAAGTCCTCATTAGAAATGCTGGCCATTATGTTTTAATTATGCAATTCCTTATATATGTGATTTAATAAATTTAAATCTTTTCTTTTAATAATGGCTACATATGTTTTTGCTTCAAATTGTTTTCATAATGTTAAAATCTTATAGCAATTTGTGTAGAAAGCTCTTTGGCAGTATTTTAGGCCTGTCTTTGAATCCCCAATGTAGCTATCCTCCTTGCATATATGTTATTATTATGATCAGAAAAAAATATCTTAAGTGACCAAAGTCTAGCTATTGAATATCAGTAGAAATATATTATTATTGTCTTCTCCTCAATCATCTGGAATAAAGGATGGTAATTAAAGTCACAGTTCAGATAGACTCAAAGTCATTTCATTGTAATGCTATTAATTAAAGAACAAGAATTTGGCCCAAGCCTAAAAGATGAACTTCCATAAAATCCCAATATTCATCTGCTTGAAGGAAGCAATGTATTTCTTCAGTAAAAAAAACCACACATAAAATTGATACAGAAAATTTGATGTTAATCTGATAGAACACTTTCTATACAAGGCATGTTGTGTTTTAAGTCAAGTGTCTGAAATAGTAGTTATGTACTTTAAATTTTTTCAAGCCACATATTAAAAAATACCATGCATCAGGGCTAAGACTGTGGCTCAGTGGTATAGTGTTTGCCTAGCACATGTGAGAAACTGTGTTCAATCCTCAACACCATATAAAAAATAAAATAAGAAAATAAAGTGTAAACAAGTTTTGAAAAAAGAATAGCAGTCATCAGAAAATCATGTGGATGAGGCTAAATAATTCCATGACTATTTAGACCTTTTAGATATAAAAGACAGGATAGTAAGAAAAACCAAAATAGTAAAACATTTATGAACATAGGATACCATTTTAAAATCTGAGGTGATGTAGATATTTGGTTAAAACATCAAAGAGTTGATTTCTGTTTATTTAAATTTTTAACTGGAATCTACTATTTGTACTTGGATATGAGACCCATTATTGTAACGCAACATGTGTAAATAGTGTGTAATTATCAGATCAGGGTAATTTTCATCTAATTAAAATTATTATTTTTTTTAAACCTGCAAATTTCTGGCTATTTTGATTTGTTTAAGAAGTTATTATAGAACGTAATCACCTTATTGTGCCATAAAACATAAGAGTTACTTTTTGGTCTTAACTGATTTTGGCGCTCCTTACACACAATCTATCTCTTTCTCATTCTTATCATAAATCTGGGAAGCATTTCTGCTTCAGTTTATGTGTAATCAACTTTTTAGCTTTAACACATAAATGCCACATGCAGTATTTGTGGGAAAATAAATGTCATTACTAGGAAAAAAAATATTATCCTCAATTAATAATTTTGGAAATTGGCATAATTCTTTGCATTCACTCATTCAGTGTTTTGAACTTGTCTATAATAATAAATCTGGAAAAAGAATAAAAATATATAAATCAAATATCCATGTTTTCAAGATATCATGGGTCACATTTGGTCAATGGGAGTAATTTTTGTGACACCTATTTTTATAAAAATGGCATATGCTAATTCTTAAAAATTTATTTATAATAAGTGAATATATTATATGTATTTTTTTGATTGTAAGTTTAAATAGATCCATGTTACCATGGAATAAATAACTTTAAAAATTGTATTAGAATTGGCTCAGTGGCACAGGCCTTTCATTCCAGTGGATGTGGAGGCTGAGGCAGGAGTATTGTGAGTCCAAAGCCAGCCTCATTAACTTAGTGAGTTCCTGAGAAATAATTTAACCCTTTATCAAAATAATAAAAAAATAAGAAAGAAAAGGGGACCCACACACAGTGGCACACACCTGTAATCCCAGTAGCTCAAGAGGCTGAGGCAGAAGGATTAAGAGTTCATAGTCAGTCTCAACAATGATGATGAACTAAGAAAATTAGTGAGACTCTAAATAAAATACAAAATGAGGCTGGTGATATTGCTCAGTGGTGAAGTATCCAAGAGTTCAATCCCAGAAGGGCAAAATCAAATAAATAAACAAAAGGTGCTAGGGATGAGGCTGGGCCTGTGGTTCAGTGGTAGCACAATTGAATTGCATGGCATGTGTGAGGCACTTGGTTTGATTCTCAGAACCACATAAAAATAAACAAAATAAAGATCTATCAACAATGAAAAAATATTTAAAAACTGGTGATGTATCTCAGAGGGTAACCACCCAAATGAACTCACTCTGTACCCCTTCTCTATCTGGGATGACCACCCTAACACATATGAAAGAACAATATCTCAGCCTGGCCACCTATCCAGCATTTCTCCTTTAACAGCCCATGAGGACCCATTCCTCACTTGATGCCCATTCTTTCATGCCACCGTGTGACTATGCACTGAGCCTGCACCAAGCCACCCGAGCACAATTGGTTGTTAAGGTCCAGGTCCAGGTATCACTAATTTATTTCACTGAGACCTTATATTTTATAAAATGGGTTTCTAATACTTCAAAATGACAGGTTTAGGGCTGAAAGTTCAGTTCAGTAGTACAACAAATATTTCCCATGTGACTGGCTCTGGGTTTCTCTGCCACGTGACCAGCATGAGCTTCATGAAAGAAGATTTGGTGCATAAGAAATTGCTAGTGAATTTTAAATTAAAGAGACTCTCATTACCTTTAGCACAGCTCCAAGAGGGTTTCTCCTAGTTCCTGCCTCCAGCCACCTAATATGGTGGTGAGGTTTACAGAAGAGACTAGCGAGAGAGTGCCAGGGAGTGAGCTTTTATTGGGGAAAAAAAAATTCAAGGGAAAATCCCATCCAATGAAGGATAAGGGGGGCAGCATCCCAAGTTCAGGGCCGGAAATTGGGTCTTCAGGTCAGTGGCCAGGCATGGCTCAGCACGGACAAGCCCTTGGACTAGGAAATCGTGGGGAAGGCTTTTTAACACAGGCTGTGTTTAAGCACCTCTCACCCAGGCAGGGAGGTAACTGAAATCACGTGTAAGGATGGCCTCCCACAGGATCCAACTGCAGCATGTTAAAAAAAAAAAAAGTCAGGCAGGCCTGGTGGCACATGCTTATAATCCCAGTGACTATAGAGGCTGAGGCAGGGGGCTCCCAAGTATAAGGACAGCTTCAGCAATGTAGTGAGGCGCTGTCTCTAAACTATAAAAAGGGTTGGGGATGGTTGTTCAGTGCTTAAGCAATCCAGGTTTAGTCCCCACAACCAAAAACAGAACCAAACCCAAACTAAAAGTGAAAAACAAACTGTATTCCCCAATATTCTTTGCAGGTAGAGGTCTGTATAATTCTGTGCTGGCCAATGAGATATCAGTGGAAGCAACTTGGCCTCTAGATCTTTGCTTTTTCCTTCTTCCCTTTCCCCTGATTGCTATATTGAATAGATTGCAAAATGAAAAACAGAAAGGGTTCTGGGGCATGATGGCATAGCTGGATAGCCATAGCAGCCCAGAATACCAACCACTGGGCTTCTTTGACTTTCAAGTAAAAGGAAATCTTTTTCAGTATTTTATGGGTATATTTTTCTTGTAGTGGAAAGAGAGATGCATTGATTTTTCTTTTCTTTCTTGTTTTTTTACATTCTGTTCATTATCCTCAGGTACAGGAATAATGTATGCCAAGAGAACCAGCCATCTTGTTCACCAATTATTATTCAGGTCTCTGGGGATGGAAAGAAAGTACAAGACAAAACCTTGACTTTACCTAATTTGAGCCCTTGGGGCAGAGTTAGGCCTGAGTCATCTCCAGGATCTCTCACCTGCCCCAGAATATTCTCAGAGACTGAGTATCTTTTCTTTTGATGCCAACACTCAAGTCCAAAATCTCAGGGCTCCTATGGCTCTCCTGAGAATTGTTCCACAACAGGCTAACACTGGTCCCAATCTCAATTCCTGCCCTGATGGGCCATTGGGAAAGTGATTTTAAGCAAGCCTTACTGTTCCCATTTTTTGAAGTGGATCTTCTCCAAAAAAGACTTGAATCTAAATGAACACAGAAGGAAAAAGCCAGGGTCCAAGGACTGAAGATGAAAACTGCCTCCAGAGAAACCTAGGATTTGAAAAAAAATTCAATTAAAGTGAGGTGGCAGGTAAAGTATAGACCTTGACATAAAACAATAGCCTGACAGCAAAATGTCAGGTGTGGAAATGGACATATGTGTGAGAATGGAAATGGACATATGTGCTGACTTTTCACAGCCTCCACTATAGGTGAAAATGAATGCTAAAATTGCAATATGTAACATAAGAAAAAGAAACAACACTTTTTTTCTTTTTTTTTTTTACAAGAGTTTGAATCTAGGGGCACATACTACTGAGCCTCAGCTTCAGATTTTTTTTATTGTTATTTTTTAACTTTTGAGACACATTGTTAAACACAATATAAGTGTATTCTTATATCAAACAAGCACTTTGGTCACAAAATAAATATGTCATGTTAGCAACTACTTCTCTTTTACTGGCTTTTTTTCCTTAAATTCAAGTGAAAATGGTTTATTTTCATATATAATAACTTTTTAAAAATTTTTGCCATTATTTAATTTATTTATTTTTATTTTTATATGGTGTTGATGGTATAACCCAGAACTTCATGTGCACTAGGCAAGCACTCCTCAGTGAGTCACAAACCCAGCCCACATTTAACCCCATTTTAATAAAATTCTTTTCATTCTTTCTACTCATCCTTGAATTTTTATTTACCTTCCAATGTATGTGACTAAAAAGGCCTGAGAAATGATACTACCTAATGTTAATTCTGGTGTTTGGGGCTCTGGGTTTTTTTCAAGATTCCCACTTTTTGGCCAGTTTTTCAGTATTCTAATGTATATTTTGAATTCTTTATAGGTGCCTTTAGCATTGTTGAAGAACAATGCAAACAGTTTCCCAAAATATGGCACTATTTTTGAAAGGTTTGTGGACATTGAATGACATGATGAGAAAAGCACCTGGCATGGTGTGGTTGTGTGATTCTGAAAAGACACAAATTTCATTATAAGGTCAAAAATGGTGTTTTTACCTATAATGTCCTTCCATTTGTTCTTTACCGTACTTCAACTCATCCTTCAATACCTACTTTAATGTGAAGAATTCATACTCTCAGCCAATACCTATACCCAGCCAACCAGACCCCTTCTCTGAAGACTAAGAATCTGAGCAGCACCAAAGCAACAGCAGAAAGGCTTCCAGTGTGCTCATATATCTGTGGGTTCCAGGAAAGACTATAAAGGGGTTTGGGGCACTGAGATTATCTGGCATAACCCAGCTCCTGGTTTTATTGAATTTTGCCATCAGGTTCCCTTGACCTCTCCAGTGTCATCTACAGCATTTTTTTTAAAAGCACCCAGTCTATTCAAGTGATCAAAACTAGCAACACCAATAACAGGACATATCAATATGACCTGTCCCTAGTGTGATAAACCTAGAAAGACATAATTATTCCAAGGTATCCTGGCAAAACTTGTACACTCTGAATTCAGTCATGAACAAATATTAGAGAAGTCTAGATTGAGAGACATGCTACAAATTAAATGACCAGTATTTAACCAATGAGAAGGAAATACTGAAGAACTTAGTTTGGAAAAGACTAAGAGATACACAACTATATGGAGTGTGCAATCCTAGATAGTTTCCTGGATCATAAAAGGATAGTAGTGAAGAAAATGATGAAACTCTAATATAGACTTTAGTACAATAGTTTCATGCCAATGTTAATTTTATAGTTTTGATAACTGATAATTTCACAATTTCTTAACATTAATGTAATCATGGTGAAGTGTATATGTGAATTTTCTGCACTCGTTTTGCAAAATTTGAATTAGAAATGCATTGCAATATAATAAGAAAAAAAAGAAAAGCAGAAGGAAATAAAATTATTTCGCTCTTACATAAATACATTTAAGTGAATAAAACTGCTGGTTGGGCTGGGATTGTAGCTCTGGAGAAGCACCTTCCTAGCACATGTAAGGCACTGAGTTCAATCCTCAGCACCATATGAAAATTAAATAAAGAAAGATATTGTGTCCATCTACAAGGAAAACAAAACAAAAACTGCTGCTCAATAGATCTCCTTTGGGTCATCAGGCCTTTTGATAGAGCAGCATGAGGTAAACTTGAATGTGCTTTGTTTTATTTAACAAAGTCTCTATTCCCATCATAGTCACTCCATAGATATGTAAATGATAGATGTGAGATAGATAAAGTAAGCAAACAACTCTTTAATTGCTGACCAATTTTTAGAACAGACTTTCTCCCTCTTTTGCTCAATCCATTTGATCCCTGAACTCTTGATGATAAATCCAATCTTTTCTTTAATCATGGTTTGAGGAAATTGAGCAAAATATCCTTAGAGACAAATTGAGTTCTAACAAATTTATAATAATGGTTTTCTTATCTTTTTCCAATTATCAAAGAAGTAAAAACATAATTAAATATTTTTTTAAAAAAATGAATGAAATGGATTCTATCAGAGTGAGACATGGCAACAGTCAGTTTCATAATGCTTTCAGGACCTTGATAACCGAATGCATGATGTTTCATTTTGCTTCAAGAAGATCACATCTTGAAATTGTCAGAAGAATTTCAATTTTGTCTCTCCAAAGTATTCTGCTTCAGACCAGATCACATGGGTCTGACCACATATTCATGTGACATGGTTCTCTGGGGAATCTTCCAAGGGACAAGTAGAAGCAGAAGTTTATAAGCCTCTCTCTGCTGCTGTTTTCCATGGCGCTGTAGGATACAGGAAGCCATACTGATTTTAAGCACATGCATATGCTTTACTGCCACCAACTAACCAGGACTCCTAGACCCTCAAGTGACAAATGAAGTTTTTTTGCACAGCACACATCTCCTCACATGTTCATCTCTGAATGTCAATTTAGCAGGTGGTAATGATGAAGAAATTGATCTGGGCTCTTGAGATCTCAAGCACTGGATGGTCAATATAGTCTGAAGAAGGAGTAGCTGAAGATATTAATGCAAAAGAGCCATCAAAGTTAAAGTTCAGGCTGCTTTGGGACATAATCATTTTGTCATGGACCTGTGAGGGTTTTAACTGCATGTTCTCAGTAAAAACCAAGATTACCAAAGAATACAGAAAAATCTGATTGATGTCCCTTAATTTTAACTGCATCTGTTGTAACAATTTCACTCTATTTTATTTATTCAAAATCTTTCTAGCTGAAGTTCTTTTCAAGGAGCAAAACTAACAAAGCTATTGCATTGTTTCAAAGAGACACTCTCTTATAATCAATTAATTTAATAGCACTTGAGTGTATAATTTTTGTGATACATAATTTATATCATAATTCCAAGTAACTTATTTTACAATCCCTAGGCCTAACAAAATAACCTCTTAGAAGGCATTGCATGTTTTTGTTCTGTTTTGTTTGTGTGTGTTTGTGTGTTTTGCCAAGAACCAATTTGTCATTAAAAATATTTTTCAAGTGGGGCATGTGGCACATGCGTATAATTCCAATAACTCAGGATACTGAGGCAGGATGATTGTGAGTTCAAAGCCAAACTCACCAACTTAGTGAGGGCTTAAGCAACTTAGTTAGAAACTGTCTCAAAATTTAAAAAGTAAATATAAAAAGAACTGAAGACTTAGCTAATACACACACATGCACACACACACACACACATATATAATTATATATATATATATATAATTATATATATAATATATAATACACATATGTATAATACACATATATGTATTTTTAATACACTATAAAAACTTTTAGTAACTTCTCTACTTTAGTGTAATGTAAAATTAGTGTATTGGAATCTTTATAACCTTTTAAAATTAAGTATCTACCAGAACCAATCAAATGCTTTCCATACATGGACTTATTTAATCCCACAGTGGTACCCAACTGCAGATCTACAGAGTATATATTTGCTCAAAGTTATACAGCTGGTCAGAATCAGAATCAACATCTTTTGCTACACTATCTCCTCTTTTTACTTTTCCCATGATTTCCTATCTACATATAAAAAGCTGTAAGACTTCTGGCTGAAACATTTTTTTTTCCTAGACAAAAAATGCAAAGAGCAAACAAAAGGCAAATGAAATTATTTTCATGCCAACAATATCCTATCTTCCTCCTTCCTCAATCAGTTTCTAGGACAAAGTACCACTCCATTCCAGAGTGTTTGTTTGTGTTGGGAGATTCTTATATCACTATCATACTCTGAGGTTTCCCAGAGTCCAGAGGATTTGGTTGGTGAAAAGAGTGCCTACTGAAATCTAATTGAGTCGTACAAGTTAAAGGCTTGCAGGTGACCATCTCTAAAAGTGTATACATTCTGGGCTAATGCTTCAAACTTCAGGAAGCAAGAGTAGGAAACAAAGAGCAGGCAAATTTTACCAGGCCATTGGACCCATTGCTTTCAATGTATAGTATCATTTCTCAAAAATTGTGTGTGGGAGAGGGGAAGGATTATTGAAGTCTACAGACTTTAGTCATAATAAGATGCAAGTGACTCTTCCTTTGTTTAATGACATTCATTGCCTTTTCTTTAACAAACACCTATTGTTACCTATTTCGGCCATACGATTGCTTGGGTAAGTTTCCTTTAAAAGGGTGTTTGATTCTAATAAATGTGCAAGTGGTAGATTAAAAAGCCTGATGTTGCAGTAAATAAATACTTCCTGGAGAATGAGCTGCCTTTATTTTTGCAACAAATGCATGTTTGCCCATAAAGCTTCACTCAGTGGGGTTTCTGGCATCTGGAATTGTTTAGTTCATTTAATACAAAAGCGCAGTTTACTGTCATGGAGGAGTTTACCCACCATGTGACTATAATCACTACATGATTCTGATTCCTTAAAATGGAAATAAGTACATATAATATACTGTGGTGGAATTTTCTGTGTAAATATAAATTCTCAATACTTATTGGCTATTTCAAAGACAATCATGTGGAAGAAAAGCCAGCAGCTATGATGATAAAGGTAGAAGCACTTACAATAAAGAGGTGCTTAGATTGAATATGCAGGAGCTGAACTGATGATTTAAAATTTATCAGAACATGATATGAGTTCTCATTAACCACTCTGAGCTATTTGTGATAAATAAACTGGAGTAAATTTTGTCCATGTTATGCTTCATCATGTTGCTTTAATTCCTGGCAAATCCTCTTTGATTGTTTTGCTTTGCAACATGTTTTATTAATGTCCCTGTTAACATTATCCACAATGCTAGTGGCAATGTAGACTTATTAAAAGGAATACATTTCCACTTTTAGCTTTTTACAGAAACTTAATATTTGGATTCTAAAATGATGTCTCTGTCTAAATCTGCAACTTTGACACCTTTATCTAATCTGTCCCATAAAAAAAATCAATCAGCTGAATTAAATTACTCTTTACAGGAAAAATGAATTATTAAATTCATGAGATCCCTATGTTATAAGAAACTATATATCATATCTATATCTCTCTGTACAGATATGTCACTTATAAGCAAACAAGAAAATAATAGACTGTATGCTTAGAAAATATTTAATGTCTTTGCCTCATATTATAACAATTTGATGACATGAGAATAATTAATCTTAAAGATTTGGGGACAAATTTTAACTCTACCACTAACAAACTTGGTAACTTTAGGTATTTATCTGTTTATTCATTTTTCTATTTTAAGCATCAGATTCTCTTATAAGATTAATATTAAGCTATAATGTACAGTAGTATCTATGGATTACAAAATGGCACGAAAAATGTCTAGCACAGTGATTAGAAAATAATACAGCTTAAATAAGCTATGTCTTCTTTTCTCCCATTTTCTATGACCTCATAGGATACATGTTTGTCACTATGAATACTTCTTAAATGGCTTTACATCATTTACTAATCAGTTAGGTATATATAAATTGACCAATTTATTTGAATATGTTGTAAACGCATTTTTGCAAAAGAAATTTAGAAAAATGTAATTTTAACTTTCAATTTATCTCCCAACATCTAGCTCATAATTAATATGTATTGTCAGGAATTAAATAAGGTATAAAACCATAGTAAAAATATATAACATATATACTTACTCAACATAGACTGCATTATTTATTTTTATATACATATATTTCATAAGTTAAACAAAAGATAGTTTTACTCAAGATGAGAAATATAAGAATGTTCATTTTGACATTTTTATTAACAGTGAAAAATTGAAAATAATCTTAATATGCCTACAAAAATAGTCACCTAGAAAAGTTAAAGAAATATTATGGAAGAAAACATATTTTTATAGTATGTAGAGAATAGAATCTATTTTCTGTCATGTTTTTGTTAATACTAAAGATGAAAATATGTATAGAAAATATGTATACATATATTAAATGAAAACAAATTGAAAACAGACTTTGGAGTTGGGAGGTGATTAAGAGCCACTTTATCTTTCCATATTATTTATTTTTCTAATGCTTAAACCTTGTATTACATTGTTTATTGAAGTTTATATTAATACCCTATAAGAAAAAAACATGATTTTTCTGACTAAAAATAAATGAAATAATTTGAAACCTTGTCCATTAAGGCAAGAAACCAAGGTAATTATGTTACATATCTCTCAATTTTCTCATCTGACAAATGTCTAATCTACTTTATAGAATTGTAAAAATAATTTGAAATAATAAGTGAAACAAGACTGGAGCCCCAATTAAAATAAGTATATTCCTTGCATATATAACTATATCAAACTGGACTCTACTACTCTAAATAACTAAAAAGAACCAATAAAAAGATAAAAAGGAAAAAAAAAGTGAGAGATTCTGTGCGATGTTTAGTCCTATCTTAGAATTTGAAATCTGAAGACAAATTTGCTTTGAACCATTGATAAGATTATCTTGCCACCTCTAATTCAAGGAAGAAGACAGTGCAGTAAATGGCTCTCACAGAGATAAAGCATTCCCTTCCTCTACAGCCTGACCTAACTCCTTCAGAAACAGGCTGTCACCACCAATTCTCACTGCAAAATAAATCTCTCCCACTTTCAGATAGAAAAGCTGATTCACCATATTGCTTAGAATTCTAAAGTGTAGAGTTCCATCCAACAGTGACCATCTGATTTTTCTTTGTTACTCAATTGCCTTATCACACAAATGTATGACACATAAATATTCACATTGATGATCTTGAAAACTGGACAGTCATTCTGTGCCATATAGTTATATAGTTATTATAAAGTTATCTATAAAAGCAGAGCTAGACAGTGAAGAGCTGTGTCAAAGTAGGTTAGCACATTTCCAATGAATAATGCTTTGTATCTGTGCAAATGAAAAAAATAAAACAGAGCTGATAGCTTCCTTAGTAGGTTTGTGGCAGATTGAGGCAGTTAGGACCTAATAAGTATGTATCACATTAGTTGTACTAATATTTGCTGCCCTTCACTCAAGAAAATTTCCATAATTATTATCACATATTTACATCATCAAATGAAGTTCACTATTTGCATTGTGATTTAAAACGCATACTTATTGGGATTTGATTAGTCATTAGCATACCAACTATAAAAAATCTGGGCTTTAGAAAGGTTGGAAGCTAGATTTCACTTTCCTCACACTGGATGATTTGTATATTTCTTACACAAATGTACTCCTGATGACCTCCAATGTGTACATTTCTTGGATTTGTGTCTCCATCAGTGACAGTCTAGGTCAAGACAATAAGATGTTCAACATTTTATTTCAATGATCAGAGCAAAATCTTCCATATGTCATAATTTATACTTCAAGGAAATCTCAATTATGATCAGGAAACCAATTATAGCTTCCTTGATAGGAGAATAAAATTTAGAGTATTTTCTAACGTACTAGATGCATGCTATTATAATTGTATAGTTTGTTTTCCCAATTTTTCTTTTAGGAACTGGTAGGTAGTAAAAACAGAATATTTCTTAGAAACTTGAGAAGAAATGAAAACCTAAATGTTTATTAAAATGAAATTGTATCTTAAAATTAAATTTAATATAGTGTACAATTTTTGAATTTTCTGCACACAGAATATTAGAGATAAAAAGGGAGAAAAATTATATGTATTTATGCTTATATTTATATACAAATAGCTACAATTTATTAACACATAATTCTTAATATAGTACTATTACTATAACTTCTAAAATACCAACTCAAAGAACAGTAATAAAATTTTTTCAAAATATGTACTATGTACTAGGCACCATCCAGGGACTCTAAATAGTATCATTTTTAGCATGTCCTCAAAGAAACCTATGAAGTTACACACCTTATAATGACAGAGAAAGCTGAGACTTTGAGATGTTACTTTAACTAGAAATATTTTTGAAATCTGATTCTAAGATCCTATTGGATACAAAAAACTACAAAATTATATATATATATATATATATATATATATATATATATATATATATGCAAAAAATGATATGTTGTGCAAGAGAATTCAAGCAAAATGTATAAGTACTAAAACAGCAGGCAGCTTTATCTGTTTTATTCACTGATTTATGCCAAATTCTTAGAGCTGTATCTCACAAATAAAAGATCCTCAATAAATATGCATGAAATTTAATTAAATCTCAAGAAAATAAGTTGGTATTCATCACATGTAGAGTTAAGGTGGGAGGTGGGAAGGGATTTGGAATGAGTTCTGAAGGCAGTTTTGAAGATCTCCCTGGCAGGGAAATGCTGTTAGTTCCTTCTAGTTAAATCTCCTGTCCACTGCAGCAGGTATAATTTTAAGGTGACCTTCCAAGCTCTCTTCAGACACTTTTCATGTAAAAGTTATCTTTGAAATTCCTAAAAGTAGTTGTATTTAGATCAGCATGGTTAGATCCAGAGTAAGAACATGTTAGATATAAGATACTATAGAATTTCAGCGTTCATGAACTTGGCAGGTTATAAGGTTGTGCTTGTGGCTGGTAGAAATTAAATTACTGGAGTGGAGGAGGTTAAAGAACTGTGAAGTGATTGAATTATACCATACAGCCATAAACTTTGCAAGAGAAAAGGCAGGGGGTGAAAATGCAGACCAGGTGCTGAAATCACTGAGGACAGAGAAAGAATGTTTGGGTAGCTTGGTAAGGACAGAAAACAAACCCTGCCAACATGCACTGAAGGAAACAAGAAGGTAAATTGAGTGTAGTCTGGCCACTTGCAAGGGAGCAAGGAATGTGCACATGACTTCTGTGGCTGTATATTTCTGGGGAGCATGTGAATCAGCTAGATGTAATACTTGGGAAAAATGAAAAAAGTAGAAATGATATTCAAGGAAAAGTCCAAGAATAATTTCCTTCAGCCTGTACATACTGCTTAAGTGCCTACATTATTCCAGTCTCTTTGCCAAGAGGAATGAATGTAGAAATGTTTCTATTCTCAAAATAACAAGTATTCCAAAGGGAACAGTTAAGAAGCATACAAAGGAACACATACAAACTACTCAATTGAAAATAGCGAAAGCAGGAAGAGGAAACAAGTGATATAGGAAATATGAGGGTATGGGATGGACATGTTGCAATGGAAAGTGTAGAATTTGAATTCAAAAATTATTTAATATTAGCCACTTTCATTTTGTAGTTGGATTGTTAGTAGATGTAATTATAAAATTATTATCCAGTAAATACTTATAAGGCATAGGTGTTCAACCATAACAATATGATTTTTTAGAAAGTTAGTCACCTCAGAACAATTTAATTCTCTGTGAGAGTGATGCATAAGAACGAGCTAGACTTGTAATATAATGAGGTCTTAGCTAAGGCACCCGATATGGACTCACATGCCATTTTTCACCAGAAACTTGAAATATTGTGTAAGGTTAGTATATAACTGGTGGGAAGATTGTACCCATAGGTGATGATTAATGAGTATGTGAAAAAGAAAGGTCATGTATTGAGAGCTATCTCACCAGGTCAGTTCTAAGACTCTTGTGTTTTTCATATCAATGGTTTGGAAGACAATTTCACTCACTAGTTTAATGAGAACACTATCTGTTCTAATCTTGAAGACTGCCAATACTACAAGGTAGAAGAATGGAATTCAAGTGTTCTTGCTTAATTGGGGATTGGGCCATGAAAATTTAGTGACTTAACTCTTAGGAACAGATCCTTCAATTTAGGGGCTGACCGCTAGTCACTTGAGTATAAGCATTAACACATTATCATAGGCCCAGACAAAAAAGACAAGGGAAGTCCTTTATTGTCCACCATGTAGTACAATTGGAGTCACCTTAGTAAGGGTACTACAATGCCCACTATGTCCTAATTGAAGCTCAGATTCCTTTTCTCCTCTTCCCCTTCCTCTTCCACCTCCACCTATTCTTCCTCCTACTTCTTCTTTAAAAAAAAAGTCTATACAAACAGAGATATTCAAAAAATTACTAATTGATAGAATATGAAAATTAAGGTCGGATTTTATATTCTAAATAAAATGTTCGTATTCCCTTGCTTTATGTTTTGCACTTAATAAGTTCAAGCAATATTTGTTAAATGAGTTAAGGATTTGAAAAAACAAACTTGAGGAACAATAGGTAAGGATTGAAGAGAAAATTCTTCCTTTATATTCTTTTATTCATTTAAATGGAACTATTGTGCTTTTATTATTTACCAGATATGTATTAGGCACTGGAATTACAGTAATGAGTGAGTCACTAAGTCTGCTCAGAGGAGCAAACAGCTCAGTTAACAAAGAATAAAAAGAAAGGAAAAATCAGTGAATGATATGGTAGAAATATTCTAAGAGCTGCATAGCAGGACATTATGGTACAAGAGAGAATGAGACATTCTCTAAATTGAGACAGCATTGGTATTAGGAATGATCTAACTAATTTAAATTTGAGTAAACTGAAGTTTCAAAAATGAGTCTCTGTGTGTGTGTATGTGTGTGTGTGTGTGTATGTGTGTGTGTGTGTGTGTGTGTGTATGTGTGCACATGCACACATGTGTGTTTCTGTGTGTTGAAGAAGAGGAGATTTTCTGGCACAGAACTGGGAAAGACACCTGAAGGACACAGAACTGGGAAAGACACCTGAAGAATTTTGCTGAGGGATTTAAAGACAATCTCTTCTATATCTTTAGAAAGCCCTACAGAGATGTTGGCTGAAATGAAATTAAATGGAATTTAAGTTGGGCATCAGAGTTTCTCTCAGTATTTTAACATTGAAATGATGTTTAGAGAATGTTGATATTTATTCTTGGAAGTTATTAAAAATAGATTTTTAGCATATAAATTTGCCCATTTTATTAATGAAGAAAAGGATTTAGGACCTAGAATTGGTATCTAAAGTCTCCTCTTCTTTTGGAATGAAATATGTCGTTTGAATTATGAATGAGAAAATGCATTTATTGAACATTTATTTGAAGTCTGGCGTAAATACAAATTTTTACACTTAGGATACTTATTTTAGTTTTCAAGTACTATCAGTGGCTTAATCTCATGAAAGGTTATTTCTCTCTCATGTGACCCACTGTCTTTTGCAGGTTATTAGGGGATGTTACTCATTGTGTTTATTTAAGGATCTAGGCAGAAAAAAATTTTCAAGGTCATGGCTAAGAAGACAACACAGTGAATTCAGCCCCAGTTTTTCTTCACACTTCACACTTCACTGCTGCTCATATCTTGAAGCAAGTCTCAAGGCCAAGCCTATTGTTAAAAAAAAACCCACAGGTGAAAAGTACAGGCCTATGTCCAGAAATGAGAAATGGCAAGGCTGGAAATATTTGATGATCACAAATTTAGAATTCAGATTCCTTGATTTCTGGTTTAAAGAAATACCTAAAAATAATCTGGATCAATTCTCCCCCTCCACCATCACTACTGGTATTAAATTCAGGAGCACTCTACCATTGAGCTATGTACCTAGCTCTTTTTAAATTTTTTCCAACTATTTTTTTTTTCTTTTTTACTTTGAGATAGGGCCTTTTTAAGTTGACAAGGTTGGTCTTGAACTTGCAATCCTCTTGCCTCAGTCTCCCATGTCTTTGGCATCACAGTTGTGTGCCAGTGAGCCTAGGAGATTAAAATATTTCTTGATCATAATCTTACACATTCATTTTTTTTTCCTGAAAGTCATGGTATAATAAAATCACCCAATGTTAACTAAGCAGTAGTGTCTACTTATATAGGTCCAACATTTCTTAATTCCACAAGTCTGGAGTGGTTAATTGAATCAGATTTTTTAATGAGGATAATTAGCCTCAAACTCAGAAGAGTGAGAAAAAAATGGAGAGAGAGAGAGAGAAAAAAAAAAAAAACGGCACACCATGCGAAGGAAGTAGATTTTGATTGAAGAAAAAGTACAAGAAAATACAAAACTTATATCCTAAAAATGTTTAATAAAGTAAAATTAAAATGAAGGAAATATATAGCCTTTGAAGAAGAAAGGAGAAGACCTTACAGTAGAGATGCTTTCACAGTCCAAGAGCATCAGAACAGGGGCAAGGAAGTAGAGTTGACCTTGAGCAGCCAATCTCTCTGGAGTGTGCCCCCATGGGGACTGTCCTGTCTGGACTGCTCTGGTCCTCCTTTCACTTAGCACAGCTTCTGTTCCTGCCTCCTGAGATCTCTAGGAATCTCAGGAGGCCACAGAAGGAATGGAGAAAAGGAGGTGGAGGAAGCAGAAGAGAAACAGGGAAGATGGTAGAGAATGGGAGGGAGCTCTAATCTGCCTGCCTTGCTGTTTTGGCAATGATTTCTTCTTCTTAATAAAATTGGGGGAGATAAGAAAACACCTTCATTGGAGCTGACAAATGGGAACAACTGGGTCTCTTGATGGTTTTTCAACTGATCATCAATTGTTCATCATGCAACATCATCAAGGTTATCTCACAATCCAGTAAATATAACCTTGTAAGAACAGGGGAGTAAGGAGTTGGAACTGACCAAGTGAAAAATAAAAGACTCTATAATTAAATTATTAATAGATACATAAATAATTCAACTTTTAACTGGCAGGTCACAGAACAAGCTAGTTTGCAGGTAACACACCATATCTGTTCCTGACTCTTAAATCCATCATACCCCACATATACTGACAATTAGATGATGACCTTGTTAGGAATTAAACAGAGCAACCCATTGTTAAAAGGCAGAGAATAATTGCTTCTAACAACCTTAATTCTCTCATTCCTCATGTGCTTAAGTAAGCTTACGTAAAATTTAGCATAGAAAAAAAATCCCATTATATTTATTATATACTATATGTTAACTAGAAATGTTATATGTTTTATGTACATGTGTTCTAATATACAAATATATATGTAAATGTATATTTTCTTAATTACATTTATATTTATATATAGATAATCTTTGGAAAATCATATTCATGCATACATTTTATAAACATATTAATATTTTCTGAATATCAGCTTATCCCAACAGTGAGGACAGCTTCCTCGGACTATTTATCAAATTGTAGACAGAATAATCTTGCTGTATATATCTACAGTCACTCTATTGCACAGCAGCACACCAAATATTCTTGCTTCTCTCTATCTGTGACTTAGTACCCATTCATCTACCTTCTCCATGCTCATCACACTCTGTTCTCCCCAGCCTCTAAAAGCCATTGGTCTATTCTCAGCTTCTGTGAGACCAGCTATTTAGGTTTGGCATCTGAGGGAGACCATGCAGTACTTGTCTGTCTATGCCTGGCTTTACAAAGTTAATAACCTGTAGTGGAGAAAAGAGAGTCTATTTGATAAATGTGCAGGGAAAATTGGATACCCACATGCAGAAGAATGTCTGTCTCTCAACAATTACAAAAATCAACTCAAAATGTATTAAATAATTAAATGTAAGACCTGAAACTACTGGAAGAAAACTAAGGAGGAAATATTTCTGGACATTGGAATGAGCAAAGATTTTTTTTTTATCAAGACTTCAAAAATATGGGAAACAGAAGCAAAGCTAGACAAATAGGATTACATAAAGCAAAATAATATTTAAATCAGGTTAAACATATCTATTTTCTTGAACGTTCATGGTTTACTTATGGAGAAAACTTCAAAAATGCTGCCTTATAGCTTTTTGAAATGTATTGTTTTGTTATCTTAGTATCTAATATAATAGTCTTCAGTTCCATACAAATTGCTACACATGACAGAATTTCATTCTTTTCTATAGCTTAATATTATTCCATTGTGTGTATACACCCTATTTTCTTTATCCATTCTTACTTGATGGACACTTAGATTATTTCGCTGTATTGGCTATAGGGACTAGTACTGCAGTGAACACAGGAGTGTAGATGTCTCTTAGACATAGTGATGTCATTTCCTTTGAATATATTCCCAGTGAGATTACCAGATTTCATGGTAGTTCCATCTTTACTTTTTGGAGGAAGCTCCATATTGTTTTCTGTAGTGGCTGACCCAGGGTTCCCACCAACACTGTGCAAGGATTCCCTTTCTCCATGTCTTCACTAATTCTTATTATCTTTACTCTTAGATAGTAGCCATTTTTACTGGGGTGAAGTGATACCTCATTGTAGTTTTGATTTGCATTTCCCTAGTGATTTGTTAGGTTGACCATTTTTCATATATTTGTTTTCTATTTGTATGTCTTCCTTGGGAAGTGTCTATTTACATACATGGCCGACTTTATAATTGGGTTATTTTGAGTTATACTACTGAGTTTTGGGAGTTTCTTATACGTTCTAGATATCAACCCCTGGTTAAATACAGTTTCCAAATATTTTCTCCAAATCTGTAGGTTGTCTCTGCACCTCATTGACTGTTTCCAGCGCTGTGAAGAAGCTTTTGTTCTATGTAATCCCATTTGTCTACTTTTACTTTTGTTTCCTGTGCTTTAAGGGTCTTGTTAAAAATAAATAAATAATATTTTTTTAACCATTTCAATGTTCCATAATATTTCTTCTAAGTTTTATTGCAATAGTTTCAGGTCTCACATTTAAGCCTTCAATCCATTTTGAGTTGTTTTTTTTTAACTGGTGAAAGATGGGTATCTAGTTTTATTTTGCTGAATGTGGCTATACAATTTTCCCTGAACATTTATTGAAAAGGTTGTCCTTTTTCCAATACAGGTTTTTAGAATCTTTGTCAAAAATCAGTTGATTGTAAACTCGTAGGTTTATTTATAGGCTCTCAATTCAGTACCATAGGTGTCTGTATCTCTTTTGACGATAATACTATACTGTTTTGATTACTACAGCTTTCTAGTATGTTTGGTGTTCAGGTAATATAATACATCCTGCTTTGTTCTTTTTACTCAAGATGGCTTTGTCTATCAGAGTTTTATTTGTTGTCATTGCTGTTGCTGCCTTGTGGTTCTATGTAAACTATATGATTTTTCCCCACTTTTGTGGAGAACGTCATTGGTATTTGGATATGGATCACACTGGATCTACAAATTGCTTTGGGTTGTGTGAACATTTTAATGATATTGATTCTTCTAATCCATGAAAACACTACATTTTTTTTCACTTTTTTTGTCTCATCTTCAATTTCTTTTATTAATGTTCTATAATTTACATTGTAGAGATTTTTCAGATCTGATAATTTTATTCCTAGCCTTTTTTTTGGTAACAATTACAAATGGTACAACATATATAGAATTGAATGTACTTATGTAGGAATACATGTGATTCATTAATTCTTACATCAAACAGTATTTTCAAAGACATTAATTGCAAGTAAATTTATAACACACTATGTTACAAAATAATTATAAGCAATCTTTTCTTCCTTAGATTCTTATTCCCATTAAGTGACTTTTCATGTGGTAATATTTTATCTCCAATACTGTCTGGATTTTGTGGGAAGCAATTAAAATAATGGGAGTTAGGAAAACATGATTTATAGTTTCCCTAGTTTCAATCCTCTCCATTGATAATCAACTTAATATTTAGACATGATATCTGTGAAAAATGTTTTAGTATATATGCATTTTTGAAAATGGAAAATATCATAGAGGCATTAAAAGTTGAAGAAATTACATAAAGTTTATATCTGAAATGATTTGTTTTCTGAAGAATATAATTATATGAAATTAGGATTGTTCTAGACAATGGAAACATGCCATAGCTCTATGTATAGTCACTTATATGTTCCAGTTACAAGGATGGCCATGGACAAGAGTGACCACATAGCCACACAAAGAGAAAATTCTCCTATTTTGTAGGTGAGGTTAATTTTTTTTACATACTTCACTTTTCTTAACTTTCAAAAATAAACATGCATACATTAGTATCCAACCCATATGTCCCCAGCCCCTCTAAATGTCAGTCTAGAAACAAAAACTGGTCTTCATAGCTGTGACTCTGAATAATTGGCAAGAATCATCCTGACAGAAAATCCCTTAACCTATATACATTAGCATTTATATTCTTGGTGACATGACCCAAGAAATAAAAATTTAGGGGGTTAAAAGACTGAGTGACCCTGGATCCTGCTTCTAACAATTAAGAATTATAATGTGATATCCTCTAGAGATTTTCCTTGTGACCTATTACAAGTAGGTTAATTGTTTTATGCCTCAGTTTTCTTACTTATGAAATGTATGAAAATGAAAACAATCTCATGGGGCAAGGCTGTGGTTAGGTTTACGTGATGAAGTGTGATGTGCATGCTGAGTGAATCCTCATTACTTACATTATGGTCCAATTATGGTCAGGTTAGAAAAGTCTAGCCCATTTATGCATATGCAGAGGTACTGATTCACACCTCTAAAAATCAAAGTCAAAAACATTTTTCAATTGTTGATTTTAAAGAATAATTAAGCACTACAATTATCTAAAACATAGTTTTTAATGTTCTCCATTTTCATACACAAACAGGATATTAGCTAATAACACACAGGATATGAGTCTGACTTTAATTTGTAATAAATTTTTAATTTAGTTTAAATTTTATTCATAATATTTTTTGAAAATTGTATTTTTATTTTTATTGCAATATCTGCCACATGAATGTATTGATTTTGGTGCCAATACCTGTTTTTGTCACAATTTTGGTCATGCAAATTAGGTTTTCAAAATTCAGTACTCTTGTTATATTTTCCAATATACTTGGGCATCTATTACAATTTGAATTTTATATCTTCAAAGGAACTGGGGCATTTGGGGACTGAAAACTCTATGTTGCACTTGTTTTTTCTCATTCATTTTCAACTTATACCTTACGTAAAAGTCTCTTTTCATGTTGTCATTGAACAAAGGTAAATCTAATGCAGAATTTACATTTTGAAGCATGGCTAAATCATCTTTCACAGAATGGTTAAACTAAGGCCATTTATTTAAAAGACAAAAATGACTGTAAAGAGGAAAACTATATCACAAGTTGAATAAAATCCAGGAGTCCACTTGAAGATAAAATAATTATTTGCTGCCAGTTCAGAAAGGTTTTGATGTAGATCATATTTAAATTTTTATAGGTATTTAATGTTTACTGTTATCAGACAATTCAAAAAATGAGTGCATGTCCACAGTTTAATAAAGTGTATACTATTGATCATGTTGGTCTTAAATTAATAACTGGCTTGGAAGAATTAACCCACAATACATTGTTCCAGATTGTCTCAATCACCTGGTCCTCTCTGTTTTATTTAAAGATATTCACGAAGCATCAGTGTTTGCTGTGCTCTGCTTATTTATTTTCACTTATTTCCTTTAATTATTATTAGTTTATGTTTTGGGGATCTCTGTAGTTTTAGACATGGAAGGTTTAATTATTGCTGTATTGCTTTGGGTTTTAAATACAATAGTGAAATTCTTGGGTTAAAATTTATTCAGATAAAACAAAATTCCAAAGGGATATTATATGTACCCTAAAGTGACTGATTTATTCTGTTGCATGATGTTTAAGTGTCTTGTAACTTTTTTTTGTCTATTTGGTCAGCACTTTTCTTTTACTGTCCTCAAAGCACATGGAATAAAATGTAATTTAGAATTTCAAAGAGCATATTTACCATAGTGTTTGCTTTATTTTTCCCTATTCAAACTAAAATGAAAACATGCCAGTCATTTTATTTTCAAATTAAATCCCCAAATAGCAAAGTTCTAAAGCTAGAAGTAATTGCTCAATTATCAAAACAAAATATAGTTGCAAGTTTTTACTAAGAAATCAATATTCAAAATGAACTCTAAAAAGAATAAATATGCTTATGGTCATCCATTTCACGAAAGAGTCCAGGTCTCAGATCCCAGGGGAAGGGACTTATTATGCATTGGGCTATAAGGCTTGCAATTACCAGATAAAAATAATACGCTTTCAGATCTCTCTTGCACTTGCTTGCTTGCTCTCTCTCTCTTAATATCTCTCTCTCTCTCTCTCTCTCTCTCTCTCTCTCTCTCTCTCTCTCTCTCTTTCTCTCTCCCCCAGTTCAAAACACATCTGACCTTGTGCATTATGGAAAGAGATATTCTACCTGCATCCATATCATCCTTTATGTTCTTCCTTCGTTTATTTGCAGGGGTAGGACACCTTGTTCTCAAATCTACTTCTTGGACTTTTAAGGAGTAGGTACTTTTTCCTATCTCTTAAATTTTCATGGGTTTTGCTTTATGAATCATTAACCATCTCACCTGTGACTCCAAATTCCCCACCTTATATTTCTTCCCTCTCACGAATTAAACAGCTCCACATTTTCATCACTCTCTTCCCCCCAAAAAAAGAATCAATTAAAAACTTGTAAGCTACAAGAGCTGCACCATCTTTCTCTTTCATAGCCAAGGTTACAGACATTATTTTCTCTTATTATTTCCCCCTTTTCATTTCACATTCTTATTCCCATTATTTTTGAACTCATTATGACTTGGCTTTCAGTTCAGCTACTCAAAAAAAAAAGTACTTTTCAAAAATTTTATGTGTCTTCCAAGTTAATAAGTCTCAAGACCAGTTGGGGAGTCTTTCCATGGCATATGGTCCTGCTAGAGTACATCATATTACAACTATTAACATATATTCACCACTGGCTCTCATGACATCAGTGTCTCATGAAACCACTATCTCAATATTTTGCATGTACATTTCTAGACATTCTTTCTCAATTACTATTCTGGGCTCTTCTTCCACATGTCATTTTAGTTGGTGTCCACAAAATGTTCTCTTTTTGACTTAAATTTCTTCTTATCTGCCAAATTTTCCATAAGTGATTTATGAATATTTATATATTATAAATATATTATCTATATCCCATAACCTATTTCTTGAGTTTAAGAGCAGCATATGTATATGTGCATATGTGTGCAATTTGTGTACATATATATACACAAACACACAAACACACATATATATCATATAGCTATAATTGAATTTCTTAAAAACAGCTCATCTTCAGAATGTCCCAAACTGAATCCATCACCCCTTTTCACTCTCACTGTCTTTTCTCTCTTTAATAATTTCCGTTGTCTGTGTTAATAAGTTGCCAAGAAGTTCATGTAATAGTCATTGGGCATCAGGCTGCTTGTTTCCTCATCCTTTGCCCTGTAATACATGAGTCTAGTAGTCACATAAACTCGATTCCTCCCTAAGCCTATGACCATTTCCTTACCTCAGATCCTCCCACTCATGCCCCAATTAGCTCTGCAGGCATCTTTTAGATACTCTTCCTCTTGCCCACACTCTTCTTAAAAATCTTCTGTTGACATTTAATTGTTGAGTCTTTAACTACTAAATCATCTTCCTGAAAAGAAATGGAAAATATGGAATTGGAATCCAGTTGAAACATTGGGGCTGAAAGAAACAACCCTTATTGACAAGCACCCATAACAAGGAGTCACTTTCATTATATGATCTCATTTTAATCCTCAAGACATCCCAATGGACAAGATATTACGATTTTCACATTTTGTATAAAAGGAAACTGAGGTGTAAAAATGTTCGTTTTCACAGCTATGAACACCATTTAATAAGTGAAAGGACTCAGGATTCTTGGAACTACATAGAATCATTGAAACCACCACAGGTAATACTTTTGTTTTCATGGTTAGATATAAGACAGCAAAAACTATTGTATTACACTGTGCTTTGAAATACAGCTGTGTTCAAGAAGGAGCAGAGAAAGGAATAGAGATGTAGAGGGACTAGAATAAAAACCACAAATAAATCATACAGGAAAAAATTTCTTTAGATAAGGATGTGGTCCATAATATTAAGGATTCTAAAATGGTGAATACACAAAGGCTATTTTTAAAGATTTTTCAATATCTCTTAAATAAAAATTGGTGGCATTTGAAATCATGGTATTTGTAGGCTTGTTAGTGTGGGAATAATTCTATAAACTCTGGGTAACAGCATTTTAATATTTTTGTCATAGTTGATTATCTGCCAAAACCAAATAAAACAATAAGATTACCAATATTTTCAACATGGCTCTTTAACAATAAAGTTTTTTATTTGCTACTAAAATAGAAAAAGTAAATAAAGAAAATAGAGAAGCTGTCTCATATTATTTTAATAGCTATTTCAATATGAATGGAATAAAATATAATAAAGAACACATGTTTGCTTGGTGCTAATGACAAAATATTTTGCAGTTTTATAGATAAAGCAAAATGCATAATATGAACCAGATGCCAAAATAGTTTAGGATTAGTATCTGAAGACAAATATTTTAGAAAATATGTGGCAAGGTAGCCACACATTTGCTACTGGGAGTCTTCAATGAAAGTGTCTTATTTTAGACTTGGTTTCTCAAAATTAAATTGTGATCTGTCCTCAATATTCTATATTTTAAAAAATCCCATAGGAGAAGAAGCAGTTAAGCAAACTGGTTAACAACTCCAGTCCTGTAGGGTATTTTTAGCTTTATCATATCTTGACTGTTAACTTCTTGGAGCCTGAAATTTCTCATTTGATGAGAATGACAATAGTTAAAGCAACCTCACATGGTCATTGGGTTTAGACCAAGGTATTCCCTGCAAAGTACCTTCTCTAAAACTTGGTAAGTGCCCACTAAAAAGTAGCTAGTACTAATACTTCCAATTTTAGACTAATAATACACTTTTCAAAATTATTTTGCATTCAAATAGTTTTTTTTAGTTTTACTTAGTGTATACTAAATGTACATATTCATGGGATTCAGAGTGATATTTTTACACATGTACACAATGTGCATGACCAATTATATCTAGCCTGCCTTTATTTGCCCACCCTTCCCATCCACAGTCCCTTCCCACTTTCTATTAGTCACTATTCTGTATTCAGCTTCCATACATAAGAGAAAATATGTAGTATGTGTCTTTCTATATCTGACTTATTCCACTTATTATAATATCCTCCAGTTCCATTCATTTTATTGTCAATGACCAGGATTTCATCCTTCTTTGTGGATAAATAATAGTACATTGTGTATATATGCCATATTTTCTTTATCCCTTTATATGTTGAGGGCTACCTAGGCTGTTTCTATATTTTAGCTATTGTGAATGTGTCATAGTAAACAAGGAAATGCAGGGATCTTTTAATGATATGGATATGTGCCCCAAAATGGGATAACTGGATCATATGATAGATCTAATTTTAATTTTTTAAAGAACATTCAACTGTTTTTCCTAAAGTCTGAATAAACTTACATTCCAAAGGCAGTCTTTTTCCCCTATATACTTCCTAGCTTTTGTTATTTTTATTCATTTATGTATTTTCTTGAAAATATCAAGTTGCAAACTGGAGTGATGCAGTATCTTGATATAGCTTTTTATTTTGAATTTTCCTAATGGCTATTGATATTGAGCATTTTTTATATATCTTTTGGCCACTTGTATTATTTCTTTCAAAAAGTATTTAGATAATTGGCCCAATTTTTATTGGATTTCTTTTGCCATTGGTTGTTGTTAGAGTTCCTTACATATTCTGGATACAAACCTCTGTCAGATAAATAGTTGGCAAATATTTTCTGTCATTCTGTATGTGGTCACTTCGCTCCATTAATTATCTCCTTTGCTGGGTATAAGTTTTAAGTTTGATTTAATCTCTTTGTCAACTTCTGCTTTTGTGACTTGTATTTTGGGGATTTTATCAAAATAATCCATTACTTGTGCCAATGTCTTATAGTGTTGTCTTCTGATAGTTTCAGAATTTCAGGTTTTGCATTTAGGGCTTTGATGCATTTTTGAGGTGATATTTGTATGGTATAAGAAATTGCATGTGGCTCTCCAGTTTTCTAGCACCATTTATTGAAGAGGCTAATCTTTTTACAATGTATGTTTTTTGCGGCCCTTGTTGAGAAGCAGTTGACTATAGATACCTGTGTTTTTTCCGGGATACCTGTTCTGTTCCACTGGTCTATGAGTCTATCTCTAAGATACTACCATGCTGTTTTAATTACTGTGGCTTTTTTATATGTCTTAGAATCTGGTGATGTGATGCTTTATTTTTTGTGTTAAAGATTGCTTTGACTATTTTGATTCCTTTTGTTTTTCCATATAAATTTAGAATTGTTACTGCTTGTTCTGTGAAGAATGTCATTAGTATTTTGTTGGGGATTTCATTAAATCTATAGATTCCTTGGGTAACATGGAAATTTTACAAATATTAAAAACAATGAACATGAGAAAATTTGTGGATATTTTTGTATGTATATTTTTTTCAATTTCTTTCATAACTGTTTTGTAATTTTCTTTGTAAAGGTATTTTGCTTCCTTGGCTAGAATTATTCCTTGGCATGTTATTTTGTAGCTATTTACATTGGAATTATTTTCATGATGGTTTATTCAGCATGTTAGCTATTAGTAAAAATGCTTATTGTTACATGTTGATTTTATATTCTGCAACTTTGCTGAATTCTTTTATCAGGTCCAAAATTTTTCTGATATAGTCTTTAGGTTTTTTTTTTTTTAATATATATAGAGAATCATAATCTGCCATTGAGTCATTTATTTCCTCCCTTCTTGCTTACTTTTTATTTTTCATAATTTTCATGGCTAAAATGTCTACTATTTACAAAATAATATCAGTGAAAGTGGTTTGTAGTGAGCTGTCCCACAAAAGCTCACTTGTGAGACAATGCAAGAAGATTTGGAGGAGAAATGACTGGATTATGACTTTGACCCAATCAGAGAATTAATTCCTGATGGGATTAACTGAGTGGTAACTGAATGTAAGTTGGCTGTGGCTGGAGAAAGTGGCTCATTGGCGGATGGCTATGGGGTTATATACTTTGTATCTGGAGAGTAGAGTTTCTCTCTCTCTCTGCTTCCTGCTGGTCATGTGAACGGCTTCCCTCTGCTGCCCTCTCTGGCCATGATATTCAGCTTCACTTTAAGCTCCAAAGAATGGAGCCAGCCTTCTATAGACTATGACCTCTGAAAGCATGAGTCCTATAATAAACTTTGCCTCCTCTATAGTTGTAGTGGTCTGGTCTTTTAGTCACAGAAGTGAAAAACCAGACTTTTACATGGACACACTTATATTGTCCCTGATCTTAGAGGCAGTGTTTTCAACTTTTCTCTATTCAGCATGACGCTGGCTGTGGGTTTGTCATGTGCAACTTTTAATATATTGAGGTTAAGATCCTTCTACACCAAGTGTATGCAGCTTTATTCATTAAAGGATGCTGAATTTTATCTAATGCTTTTTCTGTGTTTATTGACATATTTATATGATTTTCCTTATGCTGATTTGATATATTACATTTACTGATTTGTATATACTGACCCATTGTTACATCCAGGTATAAAACCTACTTGATCATGCTGGGTCATATTTCTTGGTGTGCTGTTGAATTCAATATGCTTATATTTTGGTGAGAATTTTTTCATTTATGTTCATTATGGATATTGATCTACAGTTTTCTTTTTCTTTCCTTTTTTTCCTCTCTTGTGTCCTTGACTTGTTTGGTTTGCAGGGTAATACTGGCCTTATAGATGAGTTTGAAAGGGTTATCACTCATTCAGTTCTTTGAATCAGTGCAAGAACAATTGATCTTAGTTCCTCTTTACAGGGATGGTAAAATTCAGCAGTAAATCCATCTGTCCTGGCTTTTCCTTGTCGGAAGACATTTTATGTCCTTATGTTTCAATTTTGATAAGAAATCTATCCATTTCTTCAAGTTTTCCAATTACTTAGTGTACCAATTCTATAATAAGCCATGATTATCCTTTGGGTTTCTATGCCATGGGTTGTAAATTCTCTTTTGTCATCTCTAATTTTATGCATTTGAATCTCCTCTTTTTTTTCTTGATTAGTCTAGCTAAAGCCTGGTCCATTTTGTTTACTTTTCAAAATACAACTCTCCTTTTCACTGATTTTTTGTATTAGTGTGTGTGTGTGTGTGTGTTATATGGTGTGTTTGTGTGTGTGTGTGTGTGTGTGTGCGCGCACCCTGATATTTGTATTTCTTTCCTTCTACTAATTCTAGGCTTTGTTCTAATTTTCTATGTCTTTGAGACATCTTGCTAGATTATTTGAAATCTTTCTGTTCTCTTGAAGTAGGGGCTTTCTGCCATAAACTTTCCTCTTAGTTTGCTGAATGTATTCTTTTGAAATCATCATGTTTGTTACCTGGTTTGTTCATAGTTATTGTAATCCTACATGGAGACATGACGATAAGTTATCTCTACCACTTTTAAGGCGTGGTCTTCTTAGTAAGTTGCTGAAGATAAATTCAGGGCTCTCAGTTTGCTATTTAATGCTGGTTTCACTTCCCACTGGGCACCAAGGTGTTTTTCCTAGATATAATTGATGAATTTGGGCACATCTACAACTAAAACAAAAGATATTTTTATAAAATGGAGTGGTAGAGTATATGTTTTTCTGGAGAGGGCTATTGTTTTACCAGAATTCTAGAGAGATTTATGCATATTTTAGGTTGCACTACCGAGTTCCTTTCTGTTGGCTATTTAGTATCATATTTTTAGGGAAAAAGCCACTATTTGTTTGTTAACTATGTAATATTGATGAATAATTGGTTATTTTATATTAACTTCATTTATTCTCTCCCAACTTTTGTGCTATGCCCATCATGTGATATGTACATTGCCATAATATTTTAATCATTGCTTCATATGATTAATATAAATTTATATTCATCTGTCTGTTTTAATTAGAATTACTTGCACCCTCTTGGCTGCTGTTTTTAAATGAGTCAAAACTTCAGGGAGAAAAATACAGCAAATGTCTAGAAAGAGTGTCTTCTGGAGGACATGGACTTTACTAATCTTGAGGATCATATTATAAACAATGACTTGCTGTCATGATAGCCTTCTGATGTGCGCCAACAGGCACAATTTTATGTATGTTTTTGCATCTTATCTAGCTGTTGTTTAGTCTTAATGAAAGATTTGTCTAAATCAAACTAAGCTCCCCTCTGCTAGAAGCACAAAAATATAATTTGTTTCTTACCTTTTAAGTTTCTAAAGAGTAAGAATTTCCATTTTCAGAAACACTGCAGACCAGAATCCATGAACTCTACCAAAATTGACAACATGATGGATTTAATGAGATGCCCTTCTAGCATGGAATTCTCTGATTACCAACACTTAGTAGAAGTGGATTCTCTCAAAGAGATTAGTGTAACATTGAACCAGATTTCAACAAAGTATTTTATTTTGTCTAATTTGATGATATTATAAGTTAATCTTCTTAGTATAAATCCTAGATGGTGATCATAAGGTTTACCAACTAAAATAATATAAATAAAATAACATATATTATTGTTGTTTTTGATGTTTTGTGAAACTTTGTTTATTTGGTTGTACTATAAAATAAATTGCTTATTTTTTTGTTGTTCTGTGTTATTATCAAACATTTGGAAAACACTCACCTGGCAAACACCTGTATATAACCCAGAGAAAAGTATAAGAATTATCAAATAGCATTGTGTATATTAGAAAAAATTATTAAAATATCTAAATGTAAAAAAAATGGTAAATAAGTTGTGGTATATCCTGGTAATGGAACAACACGCAGCAAAGAGAACCAGTGAATAATGTCCAAATGAAATATTGTAAATTTTTTTAAGATATATATATATATATATATATATATATATATATATATATATATAGAGAGAGAGAGAGAGAGAGAGAGAGAGAATTTTTTAATATATATTTTTTAGTTTTCAGTGAACACAACATCTTTATTTTATTTCTATGTGGTGCTGAGGATAGAACCCAGTGCCCCGCGCATGCAAGGCGAGTGCGTTACCACTTGAGCCACATCCCCAGCCCCCTGGAACATCATGAATTTAAGAGCATATTTCCTTTTCTAAATGTCTTTATTAATGCATTTTAATTATACATAGTAGTGGAGTTCATTTTGACATAATCATATACACATGCAATATAATTTGCCTTATTCCAGTGCCCAGCACTTCCTCTTTTCCTCCCCTCCTCTTCTGTCCTGTTTCCCTTCCTTTATGCTACTGTTCTTCCTTATATTTATTTATTTACTTTAAATTGGTGCTTAATAGATACACATGAAGTTTAAAGTCATTGTGATACATTCATACATGTGCATACCATAATTTCATTTTGTGGTTATTCCCTTTACCCATCCTGCCTTCGTCCCCCTATATCATCCTCTACATCATTCATCTTGCTCCTGTTTTCATGTCCCTCTTCCTTATTTTGCTCTAGCTTTCACATGCAAGAGAAAACACTAATCCTTGACTTTCTGAGTTTCGCATATTTCCCTTAGCAAGATGTTCTTCAGTTCCATCCATTTACCAGACAATGGCATAATTTCCTCCTTCTTTATGGCTCAAGAAAAAAAAACCTCCATTGTGTACAGATGATATGTATTCTTTATCCATTCATCTATTTATTGGTACCTGAGATGATACCATGACTTGGCTTCTGTGAATTGCATTGTTTAAATATTGATGGGCATCTATCACTACAGTATTATGACTTTAGTTGTTTTGGATAAACACCAAGCTGGGTCATATAAGTGTTTCCTTTCTTAGTATTTTGAAGAATTGCCACACTTCTTTCCAAAGTGTTTTTAATAATTGCAGTCCCACCAACTATATATGAGGGGTTCTTTTGCCCCATATCCTTGCCAGAATTTATTATTACTTGTATTATTGATGGTTGGCATTATAACTGGAGTGATAGGAAATTTTAATGTAGTTTTAATTGGCAACACCCTGATTTCTAGAGATGTGTAACATTTTTTCACCTTTGTATTGCCTATTTGCATTTCTTTTCTTTTCTCTCTCTCTCTCTCTCTCTCTCTCTCTCTCTCTCTTTCTCTCTCTCTCTCTCTTCTTTCTTTTTTTTGAGAAGTATTTATTCAGTTATTTTGCCATTTGTTGATTGAGTTATTTGTTTTAATTAATTAATTTAATTTTTGGTGCTAAGTATTTCAAGTTCTTTATGTCTACTGGATAATAATCCTGTGTCAGTGGAGCATTTGGAAAAGATATTCTCAAATTCTGTATGCTCTCTCCTCATGCTTTAGAATATATATTGTGACATTTCATTTAAATGCACTCAAACACATTCAAATCTAAACAAAATATTTAGTAAGAAAAAATATGCAGTAAAACAATTATATGTAAGACAATTATAAGCAAAATTTTACAAGACTCAAAAGACCTGAATTTTCTCAGTTCATTGACTACTAGTAAAAAAACCTCATGTCTCTTAACACCAGCTACAACTACCTAATATGAGGCTGAAATTCAAAAATGCCATTTTGCTGATACTCAAGATTCTTCTTTTCTTATGCTGGGAATTGAAACCAGGATTTCATTCATGAGAGGTATGTGCTCTACCACTGGGCTATACCTTCAGCCCCACTGATGCCCAAATTTTAGATTCATCCAATGCAGTTGAATTTCAATTCATAGTTTTGTTCCATAGGAAACAGTCTTTATATATTTCTTCATGTTTCTGACTTGCGTATAAGGGTATGTAAACTTCAATATATACATAATATTTATATAAATAATGGAACATAGTTGTTGCAATAAGCACTAGGCATAAAAGGGAAATAAAATTAAGAAATTTTGAAGATACAAATGAAAAAGAAAGCCACATTAAATAATAATATCCTGGTGACTTATTGTTAATTTTAGAAAAAAGTCAGTAACTTTCCTAGTGCCATTTATTTTTCAAGAGAAGCAATAGCATTATTGGTGATATTTTACCCAAAATAATAAAATTAGTTACCATGATTATTCCTGATAAGGAGATTTATGTCAATTGAGTTTAAGTGTCTGTCATGATCTTTCAGTTATGACTCTGAACAACTGCACATTAACAAAATAAAATCAAGATTGTTCACGTCTGTTCATTCTGCATCCTGTGGATGGTCTGATGCTCTTTCATTTTGACAAATTCCTTAATTCCAGGCACTAAATTTTTCTCAAATAACAGCTTATGGTTACAGAATTGCTACCTAGTTAGACCAAAATCAGGAACCCAGCCAGTCAGAATAGATAGCATGTTAATTACTATATTACAGAGAAATAGATTTTTCTGTGGAAATTTTTACTTTAAGGTTCAGTCCTTTCCCATCTAATGAAAGAAATAGCACTGATTATGTTTCAAAGCACTTTGATGTTATATGGATTTATTAGACATCAAATAGCTTTTAAAGGAAATTAAGAAAATGATGAGTCAGCTTCAAAAGTTCAGTGTTTTGGTTCAACTGAGTACAATTACTCAGATTTGATAATTCATTATAAATGCCAGCCTCCATATCTCAGCTTTCTTCTAACTATTCAAATTTTATATTCATTCAACAGCTGTATTCAAGGTAAACTTGCCAAATGTTAATCATTTTCTATGCTGCTGGGTCCCTGTTGCTAGGAATGATGCTTCATTGTTTTTCTCTTCAATGGCATCATTAAAACTCTAGTCAGTTAATCATCAAAGGAATTACACAAACAACTTTTTCCATGCACCAAACATAACAAACTTCCCTATAGCATTCCTGGGAGTCTTTACTATGTTAATACACATGTGCAATAGTAATAAGAAAAGATGAAGAATTTACCAAATTTATTTCCACATTGAACTTTTTCTTTTTGGAAGAACCTTATGGAAGCAATGCATTTCAAGATATATTTTGAAAAATGTTGATAAAATTAATTATTTGGAGAGAAAGAGAATCTAATTTATTTTGGAATATTGCATTTTTAGAGTGATATGACTAATTCCAACTTTATCAGTTCATAATTAGATTACGAAAAAGACCATTTTGAAAACCATAGGGGTAGTTGTGCTCAGGAGGACTCTATTCTGGTAGTGAAACTCTATGAAGAAAAGGAGTGTCTGGAAAATAGAAATTGTGAATACTGAGGAACATCTTAGAGTCACAGCAAGGACCAGAACCAAAAGAGCAGAGGGGAGGAGAGCCTAACATGGAGTCAAGATGGCAGCAAATTGCCTCCAGACGTGCTGAGAAAGCCTTGTCAAGGTGACAGACATCAGGTTGGCCCCTCAAGAGACAGACAGGGTCTGAAACTTCCATGGAGATACAAGAATCAGAGACCAATCCTGGGAAAAGAACTTAACCAATGAGTCAGGCAAACCTTGTTCTGCCTTGGTACTGAGGTGGCAATATCACCTGATCAAAGAAATGCATATCTATTTTTGTTCTAAAATATAAATTACTTTCCAAAAGTGATTAACTGGGACCTGTAGGCAAATAGATGTGAGCTTAGCCACATCTTAAAGGATCTCAGAGAAGAATGTGACCACAGGTTAGTGCAAGAAAGGACATGGATAGGCGGACCTACAGTTCTTGGGATATGTACCATGCAGGTGGACTGTGACAGCAGATAAAACAAATGAGACAGAAGAGATTTAATAGTTGCTTCACTGTGCCACGTTTCCTCAACAGAAATGTTAATTTATTAATAAATAGATAATGAATACAATATTTGGTATAAATAAATTATTTTAGTTTGACATTAGCTAACAAATACTTTATGAATGAGAGATATCTATAATACTGATTATAAGCAAAAGTGAATTACCTATTCATTACAGCATTGCTGGCTTTAAAGAAAAATTATGAAGGTCTCTAGGACAAAGCAAAGCATAGGAACCAGGTGAGTTTAACCATTATTAAGACTGCCAGATCAACATTCACTCAAATGCAAGAAGTGCACAATAGGCACAATACTGGGTTGTAGGAAGGAAATATTAAAATTTCTCCTCCTGTTTTTTATTTGTTTTATTTAAATAAAAAAGAGTGGAATTGGGCTGGACAGGGTGGCATGTGCTTATAATCTCAGTGAATTAGTAGGCTGAGACAAGAGGCTTACAAGTTTGAGGCCATACCCTCAGCAACTTAGCAAAACCCTGTCTCAAAATAATAAATAAAAAGGAGTGGGAATGTATCAGTGGTAAAGTACCACTGGGTTCAATCCTCAGTATCAAAAAAATAAAAATAAACATAAATTGCATTTCTCATTTTTCAAATATTTAATATTGTGTAGGTATTCAATGTTGAATAATGCTGTAAAGGTTAAATTTTATAATAGGAAACCACAAATTAGTTGACCAGTAGGAGCTGCAGATATACCAGTTGCTCTCATCCAAGATAGGGTAAGTGGCTGGAACTGCATTGGCTAGGATTTGGCGATAGAAGGGATCCCTAAACCAATGGAAATCCTGAAGCAATTAGTCAGGACACTCACTAACTGGTCTAATAAGGATTGTGGTAAAAATTATCACACAAGCCACTTAGCCTGTGTTTTCTTCTTTCCACTATATCCTGGCCATGCAATCTTTAGCAAGCTTCTATGACTCTATGACCTCATTATGAAACAAACATAAGTTAGCTAACTTTGAGGGCTGCTTTAAAGACAATGAGATCGGCAATCAAAATTGATTCCAGTTTTCTTTGAGAGTCTTTACAAAATTCTCATCTTATTTAAAAGGGTATTACCAAATTCTAATTTTTACTCACTGGCATATTTCTTTAATTCATATTTTTAGAAGAGAACAGTTTATCATTCTTGGAAACATATTTTGTTAGTGCAAAAGTATCTGATATGCAACAAATAAATAATCATTTGCACACAAAGAAATCAGAAGTCATTTAATGCTCATGATCATAAAAGCCTGAATGGGCCTGCTGTGCATATACAAATTCTGCTGTTCAGTTTTTCAGTGGTTTCAAATACAGCTTCTAAACAGAACCATACAACTTCCCTTATTTCTGTTTACTGCTTTTTCAATGTTGAATCTATGAAAAGTAGGGCATCAGTAACCATACATGCAGTTAAACACAATGTTGAATATGACTTTCTGTACCTTGCAACTGGCATTGTGTTTTGTTGGAGCAGGTGCCTCAAATATATTTATTTAAATTAAAAAATTATGAAGTCACTCAAAATAACTTCTGATCCACAAGGATTCCACCCAATTTTTATGCACCACCATTCTTATCTTTCCAAGGCTGTACCATTTTATCAAAACTCAATCTTTTTCCTGTTACCATGATGGTTTCCTTCAAATATTTTTCATGATTTTCTATATTTGTTTGTGTATTGGTACTTAATAATAGCATATATGTCTTCTTTCCCAGTCTTAGGGAGTTTTTAAAAGAGGTATTTTTTTTTTATTAGTTGCTCATGACAATACAATGATCTTGACATATCATACATTTGAATCAAATGGGGCATAATTTCTCATTTTTCCAAGTGTAAAAGAGCTATTCTTGAAGAGATATAACACACAAGTGACCAAAAATTTGAACTGATGGGGAGGTAAAAGCTACATATCAGAAATTAAGTAGATATGCTATGCATTATATAAAAGTTAACATTTCTGAAGTTAACATTTCTAAAGTTAGGTGGCTATTTCTGTGCCAATCACTAATTATGGTGTCTTTTTGTTAACTTCATGCTTAGATTTTATAATGGAGAAATAAGTTGGTTGTCCTTATAATTTTTATTTCTTTAGATTTAGTCAACTATCATATAGGTACTAGAATTTTATAGACACTAGATACTAGAGATGTGAGAGTTTTTAAAAGCAGAAAGTATACCTGGAGGTGATCTCTTTTGTAATGTCTGCATCTTTAAAATAACAACAAGAAAAAGCTGAGTCCCAGAATATTGATGTGATTTATCTGCCGTCCAGTCCATATATCTGGATTTCAAATTATGATCTCAGTATAGTACATTATTCCTGGCTGAACTTTTCTTTGCCCTCTAAGTATTTCTACACAAATATCCTACTCCATTTTGTTTTGTTTATTAAAAGATCTATCTTTGAATTAGATAGTAGAGAATACCTTTGACAGCATAAAATTATGATAAAACTTTAAGGATGATTTATAGTCTATGTATGGCAGGGGCATTCTTTGATTCATTTAGTGTCATCCAGAATATATCAACACTATGAAAGCAGGGAATAAAGTGCACAAAATAAGGTGCACTGCTTGATCTCTTTCAGAACTTCTTTATTGGCCATCTTTCACATAGCTTACTGTTTACTCTCTATGAAAATACTTGAATTGTGAATTGAAAATCAGAAAAATCCTTCACATTGACAAATAATTCCTAGAGGCCTAGTGGTCACTTGATCCTTAAAAACCTTTCCTTCAACTGCCCTGTAAATAAATAGTCCATAGGGAAAGGGAAGTCAGTGGCTTTTTAAAGAGTTGTGAATTTTGTGGCTAGAATATTCCCTTTTACAATTTTGAAATGAACTAAATTACATAAGGCTTATTTAATTTGAAAAGTTGAATTCAATTGCTTTTCTTCATGATTCTACAAAATCAGTATTGAAATGAGGCTCTGTGGGGTTACATGCAATTTTGATAAAGGTCAACATAAAATGTGCACTCTAACAACTCTATTAATTCTACTAATTTGATTGAAATACTATGTAGACTGCCTTAAATTAACAAATGTCCTGTGAAATAGACCAAAAGGCCATTTCCTAGGTTACACTGTAACATTTGCTTCCTGATGGTCATTTGTATTGTTACTCTTTGTGAATTTTTGCTAGATTTATTTATGGACAGTGATTTTCCATTTTCCATAGTCATCACCAATGAGACAGTAAATGCATACAAAGTGTATGCACTGTGAAAAACGTTAAAATAAGTTTTTAATCAATCCAGGTTCATTCTTAGAATGTCCTTGTTTAGCTTCATGCACCGCACCAAAATACATTAGTGTATTTCTTCATGATTTATGAGATAATCACAAGTGATGCCCCTCTTTCTGATAGAATTGCATTAAACATCTTAATTTCATAATTAATTTTGATCAGTTTGTTTACTCTAAGCATGAATAAAGGAAGAATTTACTGAATCTGTTAAGTCAGTGGTAGTGAATATAAAACACTTAACCATTCTAGTAAGATCAAAGTTTCAGTAGAGAATATTGGTAAATGGTAATAGTAAATTGGAAATACTCATTTTAAATTATTAATATCTATTATTACTACTTCCAGGTAAAGAAGTTGAAAAATCTGATACTACCAGATAAATACATTTCAAATATTTTGTTTACCAATGCCATGTCTTTTTTTTGTGTGTGTGTGTATGTGTGTGTGTATGTGTGTGTGTGTGTAATACTGGTGATTTAACCCAGGGGTACTCTATCACTATGCTACCTCCCTAGCTCCTTCTTATTTTTACTTTGAGACAGGGTTTTACTAGGTCACCAAGTCTGGCCCCCAACCTGTGATTCTCCTTCCTTCGCCTCCTAAGTAACTGGGATTGCAGGAGTGTGCCACCATGTGTGGCATACTAATGTCAATTTAGGTAATATATCTACATTATTGGCTATTTGCAGCCATATTGTTTTATTGGAAATTCCATTTTGAATTGAAGAGTACACCCCCCTCACCCCCCCCACATTTGCATTCTTAATTGGTGGTATCAAATGTTTTCATCTTAAAGTTACCCAAACCACCAGAAGAGAAAGAAAGGACTTCCCAGTACTGGATACATATACCATGAGCTTATTTAATCCATATAGCAATCTGACACAATTCCAAGCTTCTTTATAAAGAAAGTAACCAGAGAAGCCAATAGTTTGATCCTAAAAAATCTTTGTAAGTGAAATGTCATTTTATTTTTATAACAAGGTTTTAAATCTAATCCAATAATGTGTTGGGGATGACCAGCCATGAGTCAGGAATGAATGACTTAGTATTTTTCCAATTTAAATGTTGATAAGATTTTTGAGAGGCAAAAACTGCAATTTTAAGTTTTAGGAAGCTTTTGGTAAACACATTGTATGGCTTTTGGCTAAAAGTTTTGGTTGAATTTTAATGTTTTGGAGGACATCATAAACATCACAGTGATAGAACAACATTCTTTCAGAGTTCTGAAAAATGCCTCATCTAGGACTGCTGTGGATGTGACACATATTTTAACAAGTTCAGATAGAAGTAGCATAACACATTTATGACTAACAGTAACTCAGGGAAGCTAATCAGTTCCATATGCCCACTTCTTTTTTTGGCACTAGGGATTTAACCCGGGGGCACTTTACCACTGAACTACACTCTCAGTCCTTTTTATTTTTTACATTTTGAACAGGGTTTTGTTAAATTGTTGATGCTGGCTTTGAACTTGTGATTCTCCAATCTCAGCCTCCCAAGCACCACTGTGCCTGGCTGGTCCAGTTTTAAAAAATAACACAGTAGCCTTTAACTTTATAGAAGAGACTGGAATAAATACTAGAGTTGTAACGAGTATACAATGTTAAAATGTTAAAATGATTTGTGAGTACGTGGGAGTTAAAAAAAAAAAAGAACAGAACAGTAAAACCCCAAACCAAAACTAAAATAATGATTCCTTCAAATATGTCACAGTTAGGTGTAAGAGTATATGAAGGGTTCATTTACAAAAAATATATCTGCAGATCTATTTGATTAGGTTTTGTCAAACACATTAAACTGAAATAACAAAGGATCACATGTATAGTTGTTATATGGAAGAAATTTCTTAAAAATCAATCAGTAAGAAATTAATAATGAAAGAAAGGAATTTAAATGACAGAAATGTCTTTTCTTCTGAAGAGTGTATTTAAAAATATAACTAAATTTATAACTCCAAAAACCTCAATTAGCAATAAAAATTGATCTCTATATCAGCAGTTCCCAAACAAAATCACCCTATGCATTGTTATCTATAAAAATATTAATCTTATTTTAAACAAAGACACTAACAAGCACTAATGCCAACAATGCAGTTGAGCAGATTATATTCTCCTGAGGGGAAAATACTAAAAATAGTCACAATACTGGAGCTTTTTCTTGCATGAACTCAGAAAAAAAAAATAAATTAAAAAGAAAGATGTCAATTTAATTTGCCTTGAGGAGTCTGAATATGTTTGACACAACAAAAATTAGACATCTACTGGAAGAACTGGTCCTTGAATTGACAGAAAATCTGTCATCAGCAGGATGAATCGATTCCAGCAGGCAAGAGACTTTAAGGAGACAGTTGAAAAGCCATCTGAAACATAGTGATGGATAGAGGGTTTGCAATGAAAAAATCACACCCTGATTCATGTAAAATATTTGTTTTATTTTTATCTTTCTCAAGAAAATTTGCCACTGGCAATTGCTTTATGTGGATACATCTAGTCTACCAGCCTGAGTTACTTTTGGAGTGTAAAATGTTTTGTCTTATTCCAGAAGGCATTAAGACTCACAAATAATATTAGCTATACCAAGTTAGCATAAAATATAACTTGAATATTTACAATTTAAAAATAAATGATAGCAGCAAAGAAGTTTAACTTTACCATTGTCAAGTCTAACAAATGGAAGATTTTTTTTTCATGATTTCTTCATAGTAAAAACTCAAAAGGTTATGTATTATTACAATTTAGCAGTTGTATTAAAATGACTGCTTTTTGATACAATATTTCAGATTTCTTTTGTATATGTCATTTTAAATTTTGAGAATATTGAGCTGGGGGTGTAGCTCAGGGTTGGAATGTTTGCATAGTATGTGTGAGGCTCTGGGTTCTATCCCTAGAACAACAACAAAAAAAAAATGGGAAAAATATATGACAGTTGGGGCCTCAAACTTATGTACTCTGTAATCCCAAATATGCATCTTGAATTATTCTCTGAAATAATCAGTCACTCACTAAGTCAACAAATCTTTAAGGAGTACCTACAACATGCCATATATTGCTTCAAGTATTTTGTTAGGTACTGGACAACAAGTTGAGGGAAGTAAACAATACAGGCAATGTCCTAGTCCTCCTAAAGCAAATGAACTAGGGCAAAAACACAATTTTTAATACAGTGTCATGATGTTACTGTGAGAAAATTATGGAGAATGCATGAATTTAGCCGCCTTCCTTATCCCTGGCTTCACTTTCCACAGTATTAGTTACACAGTCAACCTTGGTTTGAAAATATTAAATGGAAATTTCCAAAATTAAATGGAAATTCTGCGTACTGTGATGAAATACTATGCTGTTCAGTCCTGTCCTGCTCAGGATGTGAGTCATCTCCTTGTCCGGTGTTTCCAACCCCTACCTGCCGACAGATCCATTAGCAGCCATCTTGGTTATAGAGTGACTGTCACAATATTCAAATGATTGTGTTCAAGTGACCTTTATTTTACTCAATACTGACCTCAAAGCTTGGGAGTAATAATGTAAAGGTGGCACTGTGGCATAAGGACAAACTAACTCTGGTAATTAGTGGCAATGCTACAGCCCACATAGGAAAATAAAGACAGTATATGTAGGGTTCAATATTACCCATGGATTCAGAGATCCACGGGGGATCTTGGAATATAACCCCCAAGGATAAAGAGAGACCATGGTATATGAGAAGGGATCTAAATCAGATGTGGGTAGGATGCAGCTGGCAGCCAAACCATCACAGAGAAAGGTAGATCCAAAGTGCTCTCCCTATTCTTTTCCTCTAGGAAGAGGATTTATGAAAGAATGGGAAGAGACAGATAGTGTTTCCTTTGAGAAACTAAAGTGAATTTAAAAGACTATCATAAAGACTAAATGGGGCCAAGTCATGCAAAGACATTTAGACTACATTAAGGAATCTTTACTTTATTCTGAGGCTGAAAGAAAGTATTTGATAGATTTTTAAATAAGGGGATAAGAGTAATATTTTCATATTAGATCACACACACACACACACACACACACACACACACACACACACACACACAGTAGTTACAGCTCCAGAAATAGATTTTTTTTAAAGGACTCACATCAGAAACAAGAAAGCTGATTAAGAGACTTTAGAAGAAACCCAAGTGAAAGGTTGGTTGTACAGATTATGACATGACAGTGGGGATGACAAGAAGTGATTTAGAGTACTTGAATCCTCTGTATAGTAATTGAAATTGCCAGGATTTTCTAAAAATGTTAATCTGAGTTGATAGAGTTAGTGAAAGAGACATCAGCAGGAGGGTAACAGCGTGGCCTGCAAAGAACACTGGGAAACATCAGCTAGGAGGAAAACAAAGTCTGGTGTCATATAAGTCAAATGAAAGATAGATTTTAAGAAATACATTTAAAGAGCAGGAACAGAGTTGTTGCTGGCTTGTGTGTCCTCACTATTTATCATTTGGTGTTGCCTGGGTGCATCATGAATAAACATTTGTGAAGCAAATGACTTAATTTAATAAACACTGTGACATGCAAGACAAAGATATCAGGTTGGGTGCTGGAAAGACAAAAAATACTTCCTACTTTCAAAACAGTTATAAATGCATAATAATACACAATGTGTGATAGCTAACATAAGGGTTTGATATAAGTGCAGATAAATAAAAATCCATGAAGAATATAAAGAGAAAGAAAGGAAACAGTGAATATTTCTTGTTCCACTTAAAAAAAAGTAAAACCAAGTAAAAAGACTTGAAAAGGGACTATTGCAAATTTCAAGTGGCCTGATTAAATTAGTTTCAGATTTGGCAAAGACTTTTAGAGGGGTAGTATTTGCTATTTTTAAAAATTTAACAATTTCCAGGCATACAATAATTATCACAAATTTTGAACTCATGCATATTGCATAACAATAAATAAGATTTGAACTCAGTTCTAGCAAGAAAAGTGATTATAAAATTGATCTCTCTCTCTTTGCCACAGAAGACATTAAAAAATTCCATGCACACTTAAAATTACTCCACAAATGAGTGCATTTCAAGGTTGTTTTAAAAAGCACTGTCAACTTATGTCATGTGCAAATGATAGAATGACTGTGGAGTCTATGCTTTCCTTCTATAAGCAAGTTCTGTCAGGTGAGTATAATAAAATTGCTCCACTGCCTAGCAGTCACAGGTAAAAAGCTAATATGTCATGAGTAGTGATACTATGAGACTACTGCATGTCAGTGACATGATTTCAATGTCCTTTGGATTCCTGCCATCAAACTTTCAAAATCAGTGTTAACACAAAGCATTCAAAAAGATTCAAGTTAATGCAGAAGCTCTGCCATCTGCTACAGTCTGCAATATCAACCTGATAGCATCCATAAGTCAACACCAGAGTGAAAATGGTCCAGGGACATGACTTTATAAGGAATTTTTGTTTTACCAATTTAGGTAAGCCAAAGTCAAACAAAGGCAACTTAAAATTGTGTGAATGTGATGACTTCAATAGTCACCTAACCAACAGCAAATCTTGTAAGGCAGTGAATCGTAGGTGGTGAAACAACTTAAAAATGTTACCTGTAACCATTGTGACTGGTCATTGTGGCCAGAGGTCCAGGCATTCACTTTGCCTTGCTTGTCCAGCCGAGCTTTCCTGGGTTCCCAAGTGAACATGTCCATGTTGAGCGTTCTGAAGATGCTGGAGGCAGTGATCTGATAGTCTTGTATGTGTCCTGATTTCATCCCCAGAGGCTCAGAACAGCCTGAAAGAAAATGATAAAGGCTCTGTGAGAAAAATTATTTGTTATCCTGTAGCTTTTCTGCACTCATTTTCGATAGGCAAGAGAAGATTAAACATAATGCTATTCATTCCTCCAAAGAGAGAGCATCTAAATTAAAAAAAAAAAATGGGCCATAATCAGAAACAAATCTAGAACAAAATAGAAAAACAAGATAGCCAATTCAGGCTATTTTGTCTGAATATATTTTGGAAAAATTGGAAATAAGACAGACAATTTGAACTACTTTTGTGTGATAGATGATTTTGCAAAATGAAAACAATGCTGAAATGCTCTCTCCTGTCTCATTACTGGAAGCCTTGTGACTGTTCCCTGGTTTTCAACAGTTTCATTGTGTCTTTAAAAATGGGACATTTTCTCATAAAGTATATTCGGTTTTCTTTTATTTGTTTTCATAATACTGCAAATGAAAATTCCCCCAGTACAAAATCATTTCCACAAACTGTTCTACTGTTATATTCTGAACTGGACAGCATTTTGTTGTCTAAGAAATATTTCCTAATTGTCACCACTGATTCTTACTGTACCAATATGGTTTCTACCCCAAGACAGGAAACTCATGTTTACTCAATGTTTAGCTTGTACAATATGGAATATAAACTAGTAAATGAGATAACAAAAGAAGATAAGCAAATTCTAGAAAAAGCCATTACTAGACACATCTTTTTATAAGTGCTAACATTTCAATCATACCCAATAAATTTTACTGTTAGAATATTCTTGGAAGATTCTCAAATCTACCACATTTTCCAGATTGATATGGTACAAAATTTATGTTTCTCCACCAATTAAGAATGTTTTTGTGTATATACATATATGTGTATATATATATATATATATATATATATATATATATATATATATACATATATGTGTGTGTGTATATATATATATATATATATATATACACATACATAATTTTCCAATCTCAAACTATGACTGACAAAATTTTATTAACAGAGTTTGTAATAGGAAGCATGATTCAATCATCTTTATCTAGTGACTGAGGCTTTCTTAAGTCAAATTGATATATTTTAGCCAAGAAATTCACAGAGTAAGTTTGACCAAGGAAGCAAAGATAAAAGAACTGACTTATTCAATCTGATACTTTCTTCGTATATTCTACTGTCCCCCAGTTATTGGCTGTGTGGTCTTGTTTTTTATTATTTAGTCGCTTTCAGTTTTGTCATCTATAAAATGGTGATAATAATAGAAACTACATCAAGAAGTGTTCTAAGAAATTAGTTAATAAACATGAAACTTATATCCATTACTGGCACACTTAGCATTTAGTAAGGGTTGGCTATTTTTACTATTTCCATAAAACTTATTCCAACAAAAAACAATGTTAAAAGTCTCCAAATATCAGTTTATTAATGAGTACTAATGATGATCCTGTGACTGACTGAAGTTGCTAGAACTAGGCCATTTTATGTCTAGGCACTGAGAGATTGGTTTAGAATTCTTCATTGATAATTCTTAAGCACAACCAACTGTCTTCTGTCTTGGTCAATCTAGGTCACTTGTCTTCCTTGGGTCTCCTCCAATTTCGTCTTGACCTCCACTGCCTAGGAATGGCCTATCCTTCCCCACCATGACAAAAAATGGCATGGAGGGTTGTTATCTTTACAGGAGTCTTGCTGAGGAGGAATACATCCTGAGTCCTATGGTAAAGATAGCACTAATAACTAAAAGCAAAATTTGAGTGAGAAAAATATCATAACAACTCTCAAAATTTTTATAAAGTCTTAATACCCCTGTTGGCATAATGCTTATCTAGTTCTAAAGTAATTTGCATTGTCTGCTATAAAGATTTTGGTTAGATTTCTATGCACGCCCCCACCCCACCACTATTTTCTAAGTCTTTGTAAAATGTTAGTTGTCATAGATACAAGGGAAAAGAAAAGTAGTTGTTTTCTCCCCTTCTGTTATATAGAATACCAATTTAGGGATTATATAGAAAAAGAATGCCTTTGACTAATTCTTCTTAGTCATAAAATTAAATTCATACTCATTATATTGTATAGTTCTTAGCCAGGCTGAAATGCTGAGTAATTATTTGCTTAAAGAATAAGTAGTTGAGTTTCATTCCTCTAATTATGGTCTGGTCTATTTTATTCCAAACACATAAGTCATATCTCTTTCAGATAATTTAAAAGTTGTTATTTTCAAGGGTCTACAAAGAGATTAACTACTGATCTTCTTGACAGGGTTAAAGGTTGTATGACAATTTATTGCAAAAAAGCAAAAAACAACAACAACAACAAAAGGAATTTACAGCATTGCATTCCACTAACGAAAATAGTTTGGGTTTTTATGTGTATATTTCCAAGTATTACAGCTAACTTCTCTGCCAATATACCCTCTATCACAAATTCCCATTTTGTATTATTTTCATGCACATAAAAATAATTAACTCTTTTGCCAGTGTGAACAGCAGCTGAGCAAATTAAGGTATTAACACAGAAACTGGTTATTTCTATAGTAAAATGCTCTAGTTTTTAAAAACAACTACTGCGAGGTATTATTCTCTGCATGCAAGTTAAAAATCAATTTGAAGAGTTGGAAAGTAGAGCATTACTTCTATTTCAGAAAACAAAATCTGTAAAGTGTCAGGTGTAACCTCTTGTCAAACTTGAAAGTAAAATATATTTACACCTTAAGGATGTATCCATGCCATGTACTAGAGACTGATCCTCATGAATCATAAGACTGAAAAATTGGGGAAGGTGATGTTGAGCAACTAAAAATCACAGGGCTTATAGTGAACCTCATCATATTGAGGCTTCCCCCTGATTACTTTATGATGAATGGCTTAGGGATGGCACTGGCCTCTGGTGATATAGTGACATGCAACACAAACACTACACAGCAATGATTCAAAGATTTACTGACAGCCAATAAACTGACTGAAATTACCAAATAAGAAAAAAAATCTGTTAGAATAATTAATTGCACTAAAGCTGTGTATTGGTTGCTTCATAAAATATGCAGATACAGAATATGAAATGTAATTCTTAAAATAGATTCACTCATCTAGACTAATCAATCTAATTTCTTTAAATGCAATGGGCTAATTAAAAATTGTTCACATTTTAGTGCTGCTTTTTATTTGTTTAAAAATTATTCCCTAGCCTGGAGTGGTGGCTTACTCCTGTAATCCCAGCTACCGAGGAGGCTGAAGCAGGAAGATTGTGAGATTGACATCATCCTGGGAAACTTATAGAGATGTCATCTCAAGATAAAATAAAAACATTCCCTTTCTGGTATCACAAATAAGACTAAAAAGTGAAATGGATATAAAGTATGCACTTTAATAGATCAATCAAACCACACAGTTGTCTCTTTCCAAGGACTTAATTTCCTATTTTCTCAAAAGGTATTGTTTTAAGTTGATAAATATTTTTCCATATTTTTGAGGTTATGCTAAGAAGTGAACACACAAGAACTTCGAATTTTCTTCTCAGTTGCTTGAACAAAATAATTTGGTGCTTCTGTGGCAAAGATGGGAAAAGTTTGAGGCTAGAAACATAAGAGCAACCACTAAAAATATATAACAGTGAAATACCTCTAGAAGATTTTATATTTTGTTCAGAATCTATCTATAATGAAATAGGACCACTGTGAGATCTATGCATTAAGTCTTCATCTTTACGTCTAGTATTGATGTTCCCAGAGGACAAGAATTACTTAACTCTGAGTCCTTTGATAGATTATTCTCGAGCTGGATAACCACTATTTGTACAATAATCAGGTTGCTACCTAAGAATGATCCCAGAATAAATTTATAGTAGCAATCTTGGTATTGAAGTACTGTTCCCTAGGGAGGAATGATAAATTTACATGTTTCATAAAATCTAAAAGAAGAAAAAAGCACCAAGTTCTTATGGTAGGTAGACAACGACAAAGCTTACTTTCCTGTACCATATATCGTATACTTAACTGCAATTTATGAGGTCAGACAGATTCCATTTTATGCTGAACTCCTGTCACAAAACATAAATCACCATTTCTACCCAAAACAATGAGATACATCCAAATTTGACAAGTTTCCCATGAGGATTATTTGTACTTTATTTGGCCACTCCACAAAATACATTACTATTTCTATACTAATTCTATTCTGTAACATGCTTTTGAACTTGTTTATTTTATGCATAAGTGGCAAGCTGATTGAAACATGCCCTGGACATTTTGAAGCAGAAATTAATTTCCATGGGTATTTGGAAAGCTATAGGTTAGTAGCAGACTACATACAAATGTGCTTTTTATTTTCTTTAAAGACAGTACAGAAAGAGACAATATGAGACTCACCAGATAGTTCACAGCCAAGAAGTTCCATTCGCAGAGTGCAGTGCCTTCAACAAACTTGGGGATAGAGTCTTACATACTGAGCTTTTATGGGGGGTGTGAACGAGTTAGCATAGGGTGTGTTGTTATCAACATTTCCACGGAACACCTGGGCAAAGACATAATACAGAATTTTAACTTATTAAATGCAGTAGCTTCTTTACTTATTTTCATATGCTGACCTTTACCCTCATTGCACATAATTCTTAAAAGATTATATTAAATATTTTTGGGCCTGGAGCATTTAAGAAGTACCTTACCATCAGTAGTGAATATAAAACCCATAGATAAAAAACTAATTAAAGCTATAAACCACTGTGGCCTATGGCATACTTTCTTAGGATGGTCTTATCAATATTAAGGCCAGCCCTTAGAACTGGGAGACTACTTCTCTCTTTTTTGAGAAATGGCACCTTCAATCATTCAACTTAATCTGGGTCTGTCTGTTCATTTTGCAACTCAGTACATTTTTTTGGAGTAAAGACTAGTTTCCAGTAGTGCTTCCTGATTACTTTGTCTTTCTAGTGCTATAATCAGATTTATGATGCTTAGGGTTTGACTGATAAAGATTACCTTTATCAACAAGTCCCAGATCACGGCAAAGAGGCTGACAATTTCTTATATGTATTCTCCAGTAAAAGCTACTTTCCTTTTAAAAATCAAGTAATTCCTTTATATCTCATTTTTTTTAGTATACATTTTATATAACCTGGCAAACAGAAAATCTTATTTAAATTCACTTGAGAGGGTAACTTTAAAAAAATTTCAAAAAATTTCTTAGATTTTAATCTAATGCATGATTTTAAAATGGGATGATTTGCAGTTCTGATATCTCTAATTTTAAAATTTTTGAGAAACAATTAATTTCAAAATTCTGAATATCATATTATATTGCATATTATATCCATTTCCTGTAGAATATTTTTAAAGTAGTAGATTTGATCCACAGTTATTTGATTAAAGATGCATACTGTCTGTAAAATCAGTAATGATGAAATTGAAAGTTGACTTCTGGGAAAGTAAAAGCTTTGCTAACTTTGCAAAAAGTATTGGTTGGAACTCTAGTTAAAATCTAAGAACATCTTAAATAACAACTTTGTAAGTTTATAACTTGGAGAAACTCCTGCTCTTTTCACTTCACTAGCCTAATTAAAAGCAAAAATCACCAGAAACATTTTCAACATAGGCTTCTCCTGAAGGCTCATTTGTGATATAATCATCAGTGATAGAAAATAGCATTTTAATTTTACTTATGTGGGTTAAGGAGTCAGTCTTACCATGTCTTCATTGGAGCCTTTCACTTTGTACATTGTCCAAGTCTTTCCATCATTACTGTAGGCAATTTTGTAGGATTTTATATACTCTGGGCTCCCAATCCTCTTGGCCCCTTGGGTAATCACACCAGTAACTCTCATTTTTCTTTGCAAATTTATCTGAGGAAACAAAAAAGTCAACAATAATCTCATTGCTTCCAGGCTATTCATATTTTGGGAATGGAACATTTTTATTTATCCATATAGATTTATAAACTTATGAAAAACTAATATTTATCTTAATTTTTTTCAGATAAACATATAAAATAGGCACATATTAAGTTTAACTTCATAATTGCTTTCTATAATGGAATAATATTTTTTTAAAAAGCAAAACAATGCATGTGAGCAGGCTTCAAAAAGTATAATGTGCCCATAAATAAAAGATAGAAAACTTTTGGTTGGTTCTAATGTGCAGGTGTGTCTTAGCAAACTGAAAAATGGGAATATTTTCTTGTCAAAATATCAGAATCATTACTGCTAAAGTGTCTCAACTGACTTAAGTTTCGAGAAATATTCATTTAAAATAAAACATTCAAATCTCACTAAGATCTTTGAGTACTAGAATAAGGAAAGGTAAAAGCAATAATGATGATGAAACCAAACCCAAGTATCTTTGGCCTTTGCATTGCTACAGGGTAAATCTGTTGTGGGTTGTACAAATGGTCATGAGGGAACTACGATTTTTCATCAAATACTTGCTTTTTTCTTAATTTTATTATATGGAGACTTCCTAATTGGCATTTTCTATCCATTCCAAGTCAATTTTTAACAGTTTATAGCAGGAGAAATAAGTAACTAATAACAATGTTAATGTTCTTTTAATATTTAAATAAGGATCTCTTTCTGATAGTTAAAATAAAATAATTAAATAATATAATGCAAAATATTTTATTTACATAGAGTAAACATCAAATTTTGTTTCATTCACTTTAGAGTGCATTTATACATTCTAAAATGTAAACAGTAAAACAGTCCTGTTTTAATATTCTTGATAAATTCTTTTTGAGAGAGAGAGAGAGAGAGAGAGAGAGAGAGAGAGAGAGAGAGAATTTTTTAATATTTAGTTTTCAGTTCTCAGGGGACACAACATCTTTGTTTGTATGTGGTGCTGAGGATCGAATCCGGGCCGCATGCATGCCAGGCGAGCATGCTACCGCTTGAGCCACATCCCCAGCCCACTGATAAATTTTTATGAAGCATCCCTTTTGACCAACATAAACCAGGAAAATTTCAGTAGTTTACACTGTATTTTTAATAATTCAGAGACTATTTTCTGAGAAAGAAAAAATTTTAAAAAAGGAAAATCCTTAGGTTCATGTAAGTGACCAAGGTTTTCCACTCCATGATCTGACTTCAAGAATCAGCATATGAATGCACATGATGAGACAGTCTCTCTCTAGTCACTGTTTCTGAGTGTTCTAAAGCCCCACCTTCTCCTTCTAGATGTCTTGAGGTCCTTCCCAACTGCTGTTCACAAGGAAGTTTTCAGTTCTACTCTTGGACAAAGTCTGATCATGATGAGTTAGAGTCCCAGCCTCTCAACTGCTAAGCTGAGTTTACTCCATTCATGCTTTCAACACAGATCTTATAAACAACCTTTTAAAACAGAGATTTCATATTTAAAATTCTGGGTATTTGTCTCTTTTTTCCTCCAAAAATGCTGTGTGCATTGACTCAGATACTCAGGTTCAATTTTCTCACTTCAATGTTCAGATATCAAAATGTTTATAGACATGGATATATTTTAAGTCCCATTCTTTTTTGGAAGCTCAAAAAGAGTATATTCTTCATTAAGGTATATATTACTAATTTAATATTTATCTGCATTTATCTCAGCTAACAGCTGATTTTGGAGTTTTATGTGTGAAATTTGGAAAAGGGAACCTCTGAGAGACACTTGTTTTAGTGAGTTAGGTAAAGTAGCACGTTGCTATGGAAGAGCAACATTCTCTCAGTGTCTTATGAGTGATGTTATTTTTCTTTTTAATCTGAGACTCTTCAGAACCTAAACCTTCCCAATATGTACAACACAAGCAATGGGCACTCTGAATCACATTTCCTCCTATTTTGGAAGCCAAGTTCCACATTTCACATTGCTGAACATTCCTTTTTCAATTATCTTTTATCTCATTTCAATTATCTTGTTTATACCACTTGTAGACAGCCAAATTATCTTTGCTAGATTTTGGCTGATTAGCTATACACTAATTTTCTAAAGCTTAGATTGTAAAAATATAACAATAAAAAATCAAAACCTGATTTCATGTTTTTCTCTATGTCATTAGAAATTATATCTTAAAAGATTCATATTTGCTCTAATACTTAGAAGTACCAAGTACACATTTTAGAAACTTCAGGTAGTAAAGCATTACCCAATTTGAGTTGTCTCTACTTTAAGAATTTGTAATTAAATATCAGCACTATTTTCATTAAACACAAAATAAAAACAAAAAATTGATTCACAAAATACAGATTTTGGGATCACTAAGTTTTAGTAATTACTAGGTTTTGGACTATTGACTTCTTATGCATCCAGCACCATTAAGCCTGGATAATAAAGAATTTAATATAAAGAGGATAGAATTTCACCTTCATAATCATACTTAAGTTTAATGTCAGAAATCTAAGTTGCTGTAAAAAATAAACTAGGCCTTAGAGGAAGGTTATAACATGATTTTAGAAACATCTCCACTTCAACCACCTCCTGTAAGTGATCTCCTTTCGTTATATTCCAACATCATTTTTGATTGCTCACAAAATAACAATGGCTAAAGGTAATCTTAGGTTTAGTCTACTTAACTGAACTGTATGAGACACTATGTTAAAGGTTTACTGGAAACTGCACTGGAAATGCCTATATTACTCAGTGGATGGATCTTGGATATAAAATAAAATACTTTCACTTATATACCTCATTTCAAAGAAATTATTGTTATACTGGATGGTAGGTACACTATGTAACCTTAAAATGATTCCCAAAATATTTTTTATCCCTTTATGGATATGAAGAAGAATCATTTAGATCTAGCATGCCTTAAACCTTTGCTTAGGCCAGGCAGAAACAGAAAGGACTGGGTATTTCCGATCGGTTTTGGCACTTCCTACCCAAGTAATCTTGGTCAATTTGCCTATACCTCTTGAAGTTTAATTTCCTCATAAGAAGGTTTTAATAAAATTATATGTGAAGATTATATGATATACTCATGGAAAAATTTAACAGTATCTGCCTTCCCCCAAACTCTTAGAACATTCAATTTTTGGTTTGATGTTCAGCATGTTGTTATTGTTGTTTTAATTAATCAAGCAGTGATTCCAGTGGTTCTTTACCACTGAGCCACATACCTAACCCTTTATATTTATTTATTTTTGAGACAAGGTCTCATTAAGTTGCAGAGGCTGGCTTTGAATTTGTGATCCTCCTGCTTTAGCCTCCAAGGCCGTGTTTTTTTATTTGTAGTGAAAAGAAACATTCTGGAAAGGTTTATCCATAAGGTTTTATAATCATAATAATGATATAAACAGAAATTTGTAAAAAAAAATTCCAGAGCTACATACTGATATTCATTATGGTTATATAGGGCTACAGTAATCAAGTATGTGTATAAATCTGACCATTATCTTAAAAATAGTTAAGAGAAGGGAAAACTAATAGGTTCATGACCAAATAGCAAGTAACATGGACCAGTGTGCCTGCTCCCAAGAATCCTAGCACTAAGGACACTCCAATACAAGAAGTTGCTGAGAAGCTTTTGGGCTTTATTGAAGTGTACCACACACATGCATGTGAGTACACACACACACATACACACACACACCCCAAATTATGAGAAACATTTCATGTAACAGGGGCTCTTTAGATCCCCAGTGCACATCAGTGTATTTGGAGTCTATGAAGGCAAACTCTAAAGGTTGATCATGGAAATTAGACTTGAGAATTTCCTAGATGCACTTTTTCTCATTCTCACTTTGCCTATCTGGGCTGTACTCAGTTGCAAACAGTATGAAAAGTGGTAAAACATGGAGCCAGGCTGGAATGGAAGCCTGTAGTTACCAGGAGATCCACTAGTTCTACCCTTTTCATCCCACATCCTTACTTTATGGACCTGGGAGGTGAAACAGTGATAGAGGTTCTTGTAACTTCTAGCTGTGTACAGGACTACCTGTAGAATCTAGTTTGGCTGTGAGAACTCTCAATGCCAAATAATCTACCTGCAGTAGCTCAAGCTAGGGTATGAGTTTTACCTCCGTTTTAGGTATACCACTAGCCAAGACATCAATATCAAACTCCTGGAAGAACGCAAGTCCCATGATCAAAAGGGGGAAAACAACAACAACAACACAGGACTAACCCTAGGAAAGCCTAATTTAATGGATCTACCAGGTTAAAACCTTAAAACAACAAACAACATAATAAATTCTTAAAAAGAAAAAAAAAGATTTTGAAGCATAAGAGAAGAACAATTATATAAATGAGAACTAACTGAAGATATTAAGAATGAAAAATATGGTTGCTTAAATAAAGCTTCTTATGAGGTAGTTTAGCAGCAAAAGAGCAAAAAGACATAGCTGGAGAACAAACCAGGGAGCAGCAAGACAGCATAGAGGACCTTTTCCAGAAAGAAAGAAGATGATACTGAAATTGTCCATATTGGCAGATGATAGAACAATTTATATCAGGAGTTAAAGTTCTGCAATTTGGCTTAATATAGATTAAAATATAATGTATTCCAGCAAGTAACAACTGACAAAATAATATAAATAATTAAAATAGTGGAATATTGACATATGTAGAGATAGATGAACAGAAGAGAAAGTCAATAAATAGATCACAAAATGTAAAGAAATTTTATATATTAAATAAGTGACTTTAAAATCAATGTAGAAAATAAAGAGTATTAAACATCTGGGTTGGGAGAAATAGGTAGATGTCTTAAACAAAATTTAGATAATATCTGTTCCCTCGTCCCAGAATAAATTCCAGTTAAATTGAACACTTAGGTGGAAAAAAATGAAAATAAAGAAACCACAAAATTATCAGAGGAAAATATGGGATTTTAAATCTCTAAGGTAAAAATGGTTTTCTATTCATGACACAAAATTTAAAAATGTTGTTACATTAAACTAAAAAATTCCTTCAAGATAAAAGCTAAATAAAATCAATATACAAGTAATAATGAGGATTAATCTTTCATAAATCATAACAAAGAATTGATTAATTCAGTAAATTAGTAACTTTATATTTCAATAGATGAAACAAAAATAACTCAATAAGGTAATGGGCAAAGAATTTCATTAGGTGACATTAAATGAAATACATATACACATGAAAGAAACATGATCTCCTTCATAATATAAGTTAAATTTAATCTATTGAATCTGAATTGAATTATGATAAATATTATAATTCATCTATCCAAAGAAAAGATTAGAAAGTTTGATTACCCAGTGTTAGCAAGAATGTAGATAAACAAGTGCACTTAAAGAATTTTTCTGACAGTATAAATGACACAGTCATTAGGAAGCACATTTGGTTACATGAAGGAAAACGAAAAGCATGCATTCTCTTTAACTCTGCAACTCTATTGTAGGAATGCAACCTACAAGTATAATCATAGCTACCTAAGTTGGCACAGGTTCCCAGTTGGTTCTGTAACACTTCATGTAATACAACACAATTTAAAACAATTTACAATGTTATTAATAGAGATGTAAGTCATTGCAATATGGGAAAGTCCAGAAAATAGATATTATTCAGTTATGAAACACAAGAGCAAGAACAATGCAGGGAGAGAGTGAGGAAGGGATGGAAGAAAGAGACCAATAGACCCTAGCACACTAATAAGAGCAATGAGACTACAGTGCAGGACAGTGTTTCATATACTTCCCTAAAATTGAAATAATAAGATTCCCTACTTGACCAAGAACATCACAGATCAAGTTTATAGGACAGTAACTCCTGGGGGAAGGTATTTGCAACATCAAAAATTGGCATGGGCTTATTATTTAGGAAATCATTTTTCTTAAACTTTGGACACAGAACTCCTTCCCTTCTGAAAAATTATTAAAAGTCCCCAGAGCAAATATGTATACATACATGATATTGTGAGATATTTACCATAGGTATTATATATTCACATGATATATATAAATGTTTTCTGATTTAGAAATTGAAACTAATAAATTTTAGAAATATTTATTAATCCATTTCAAAATAATAAACCAATTAAAAGTTATCATATACAGCCAATTTCTATAAAATTCTATTGTTAGAAAACAAAAACTTACTGAGAAGGAAAGGCTATTTTTTACATTTCTGCACATCTCATTCATATATGGTTTAGGAAAAGACAGGTTCTCATGTTTAATTCTGTAGTGAATACACTTTTATTTGCTGAAAAGAATCTAACTTTACACAGATTTGTAGCAGGAAAAGTATGGGTGTTTTAATATTATTTCTAGATAAATATGGATATTCTTTGTTACCATACCAAAACTTGAAAAGTTTGTTTCTTAATTATTTAATGCCTTTATTTATTTATTTATTTTTATGTGGTGCTGAGAATAGAACCCAGTGCCTCACACATGCTACACAAGTGCTCTACCACTAAGCCACAACCCAGCCCCTGTCATTTACTCTTTGAAATACACATGATGCTGCAAAAAGGAAGAGGGGGCTTTCATAGTAAAGTTCACACAATGTTGCAATAGCTTTTCCTGATGATGATCATCACACACTCAGCAGAAGTGCTTTATGCATAATTCCCCTTTCATCACACAGAATATGAAAGACCTAATAAGGACTGGCATTTAATAACATTAACTATCATTACTGCTTCATCAAGGGCATTCTTAAACAAATTGGGTATTCTTTTCTTCACTCCCACATGGACATGATAGACACAATTCAATAACTAGTATGGTTTGGTGCCACCATTCAGATACTAAGACATAAGCAGTTTTATTCATCATTGCTGATGGCATCAGTACAAATGTTAGCACAGTGAAAATGGCAAAAACAGCCTTAGAAATATTATGGAAATAGCAATGATTTGTGAACCTCTTGAGTGGGTCCTTGGGACCCCCTACCTTTGCAAACTGTAGTTTTAATTGAGAACTACTGATATGAAATGTAAAAGGGTTATTATTTTGTAAATTATTCACACACACACACATGCATATACTTACCCACACACCTAACTTTTGAGAAAATCAATTTTTAAAAATGGAGTAAAAAGAAAGGATATTAAAAATTAAGTCAGAGAAAATTAAATGGTAATCACTATAAATTATAAGGAGATACTAACATACAGTCAATAGAATGACAAAACAAAAATATCAGACAATATCAAGTACTGGTAAAATATTCTGCTGTTGATGGTGGGAGTATAAACTGGTACAGTCATTCCCATCTGTTAGTTATTAACAAAATTAAGCATTCTCATTTCTGGGCATTTCTTCTCAAAAAATTTTTGCATAGATGTTTATAGAGAAATGCATACACATAATTATTTGAAAATATATTTTATATTTGCAAAAAGGAACAGAATAAGTAGATATCCCCAGAGAAAGAGAGAATTAAAATATAGAATGGTTTTGTGTGCATGGCATGTGTGTTTGTGTGTGAGTGTGTGTGTGTGTGTGCATGTATATATTTAAGAGCTCTTGCACAAGAACCAATATTCTCTAAAGACATGAAATCTTGGGGCTGGGGATGTGGCTCAAGTGGTAGCACGCTCGCCTGGCATGCTCGCGGCCTGGGTTCGATCCTCAGCACCACATACAAAAAAACAAAGATGTTGTGTCTGCCGATAACTAAAAAATAAATATTAAAATTCTCTCTCTCTCTTTCTCCCCCTCTCTCACTATCTCTTTAAAGAAAAAAAGACATGAAATCTTGGCCTAAACTTACATTTGGATATCTAAAAAACATAAGAATATGTGAAAAAGTGTAGAATGAAATGCACACAATGGCACACATGTGCATTTTAAAACATATTGAAATATAAAATCATGTGTTTTCCAATAATTTGCTAGTCCACATAAACACAGGGAAGGTGAAATAAAAGGTCACAGGTCAACTGTGCTAGACTGGTTTCCTATAAAGGTAAGAGGAGTGGGAAGAAAGTTGGGAACAGGTAACAATTTCATATTAAATGGGAAGATATCTTGCTCAGACTGATAATAATTATGTGCCTCGAAATAAAGAGGTGCATCCTCAGGTCAGTGCTGGCACATGATATGCTAAGGGGTGGGAGGAGGAGTCTTTAGTTCCTCTCATTTAGAACTCTATTCTTGAGGATAATGACTTAATATGGCCCTCCGATGCAAGTACAGGTACCTACCTACAAAAGAAATTTCCTAGCTTGTTCACTGATATCAGATATTGTACATAAGCATTTCAAAAATACTTACATACTAACATAAAATTATTCATTCAAATTTAGGAAAAAAGTGAAATAAGTAACTAATTTTATGAATAGTTCTGTTTTTCTCTAACTTGACATTGTTGCTGAAAGTTGGGATATACTCAGTACAGTTAAGTGTATGTCTGACAGGTAGTTGGTGTGACTACAAATAATTCCAATATCTGTGTGTGGTGCTACACACCTGTAATCGCAGGCACTTGGGAAGCAGAGGCAGGAGGATTGCAAATTCAAGGGCAGCCAAGGCAATTTAGGAAGCTGCTGTATCAAAGTTTTTTAGAAAATGCTAAATAGACTGAGTTGTTGCTAAGTAGTCGAGCACCCTGGGTTCATTCCCCAGAGCTGAAATAAATAATTAACCAAAATACATACACACACACACACACACACACACACACACACACACACACAGAAATAATATGTAAAATGAAACTATACTTTCTAATTTTATATGGAAAAGGATTTTAAATTCGGGTTTTTAAATTTTTTAATACTTAGGAATTGAAAGAGAAGTATTTCTTTTTCAAGAAATTCCAGGAATCACTGTCAGTTGAAGACCAATAAGAAAGGAAAAGAAATGCCTGATTCAGAATTTATTCTTTGGAGGAAAGTCAAGTTATAATCAAACACTCAGTGGTTATTTGCTTCTTTTCTTCATAAAAAGTATTTTGTAAGCTACTATTTCTTTAAAAAAATATGAATTTAAATAGAATGTTACATTAGAGCATTATGCAACTATATAGTATTCATATAATAATTGTAACTCCATAGCAATCATGATGCATATGAATATATTTTTAAAATATGTACAAAATCCAGGCAATTTGTTTAAATAGACTACTAAATGCCAGGAAATGGAGATTTTTTTAAAGTATTAATGTTTCTTTTTTAAGTTTGAGGTTGTGTATTACCCCATACATAATAAAGTATCAGATAAAGTAATACAATAATCTTCAAGATAGGATGAGTTTTAGTATATGTTCCATCATTAGAATTACCAAAAATATAACAGGCAATTTGCTATTACTGTAAGTAAGATATACACATATCATCAATGCTTAACCTAAAAGAAGAGTACATTGCATAAGGATAGAAAAAACCAAACTGTTAACTACCTTTAGATGAGTAAATAAATATTCCACTTGGACACCAGGTCTTTCTGTTGAGTTAAAATATTGTTTTTATATGAATGTTTTTAAAAATTTTGCATAATTAAAACACCTAAAATTATAAATCATTATCATTCAGGATACTTCCATCTTGATATAGAAAAAGTACACAACCCACAACACACACACACACACACACACACACTTGATTCCTATGACCCAAAACCCTTGTAGAAAAGGGTGGTTAATTGGGAGTTCATAACCATTTTGAATCTTATGTATGAAATATGATATGTCAAGAGCTTTATAATGTTTTGAACAATCAATAAAAAAAAAATAAAAGAAAAAAAGAAAAAAAAAGAAAAGGTTGGTTAAGAGAATCTTTTGTTCTCACCTTTGGTTTTTGACACGGACAAAAGCTCTAAATACCTCTGTAATTTCTTCAGTGATAGGAGCATCTGACACAAAATTCCTAAAACCCTTATAATTTCCTGAGTCTTTTGTCCTAAGGTATTCTTGGTGGGCTCCTGCTAGCCTTAGGATGAGAGCTAGTTGCCAGGGAAACCAATTAAATGTGATTAGAGGTTTGGAACTTTCTGCACCACTTTCCAACGTTCAGGGAGGAGCTGAAGATTGAGTTGACCACCAATGGCCTGTGATGTAATCAATTACGTTTGTATAATGAAGCCTCCAAAGAAACCTCAAAGGACAGGTTACAGGTTGCTGAAGGTCCTGGACAGTGGTGCACCAGAGAGAGCAAGGAAGCTTCAAGCCCCTTCTCTCATACCTCACCCAAATCGTCTCTTCATCTGGCTACATCTGTTTTAATATCCTTTATAACAAACTGATAAACATGAGTGTCTCATTGAGTTCTGTGAGCCTTCTTATTAAGTTAATCAAAACCAAGGAGGGGTAGTGGAAACCTTGATTTATAGCCAGGTAACAGTACAATTTATTGCTTGCAGTTGGTGTCTGAAGAGGTTTTGACAGCATTTAACTTGTGGCATCCACATGACTCAGGTTAGCATGAGAATTTAGTTAAATTATAGAAGACCCAGTTGGTGTCTCCAGTGGGAAGAAATCCCCATACATATCAAAAAAACAGGAGATGGAGTGTTGTGTTGAGCATTAGAATAGGAAAAAGTTTTTCTACCTCAAATACATGTTTTCACCAGTCAGCATGAAAACAACCCTAGTGGGTGCCTTTGTTTAGCAGCTGGCAATGCGAACACACCTCAGGCAAAAAAAAAAAAAAAAAAAAGGCAATCATTTGTTTTGTATGATGTGAGAAAACACTTGCGCTTCCAAGCCAATTGTAAATGGGACCCCTTATGACTCAGATTGCAAATAAGCTACTTCAGGGGTTAAAAAAATTATAAAGTTTCCACTTAAAATGATAAGTTAGGATTTAGGCACAGTGCTACACAACAGTAATCCCAACAATTCTGGAGGCTGAGGCAGGAAGATTGCAAATTCAAGGTTAACCTTAGCAATTTAGTGAGGCCCTAGGCAAATTTAGCAAGATTCTGCCTCAAAATAAAAATAAAAATAAAAATATAAAAAGGTCTGGGGAATTTGGCTCTGTGGTTGAACAACCCTGGGCCAACCCTCCCAAAAAAGTTGTCAAAAAATTACAAAGAATCAAATTTCACTGTTCTGTTAGAAATCTGTTGCACCCCCAAACCCTGGTGCTCTCCACTTTTCCACACACTGGAGTATTCTTGGCCAGGTCCACTCTCCTTTGTTCTTGCCAGCTAAACTGTCCACTACCAAGAGTTAGTTCTGTTTTTACCAGTCTGTCCTGTTTTCTTTTTCTTTTTTTTTAAATCTTAATATCTCATGTTGTTATTCTAACAAGATAATTTAATTTAATTAAATATTCAGTAGCCTCTCCATTCATTTTTATATTTATTATTTTGGTTACCCATAGACACTTGCAATCTCAAAACATAAATGGAAAATTCCAGAAATAAATAATTCATGAATCTTAAATAGTGTTTATTATAGTAATTATTGTAACTGCTCCATTTTATTATTTGTTATTGTTGTTAATATCTTATGGCACCTAAATTGTAAATTAAGTTTTATCAAAAGTATGTTTGAATAGGAACAAATCATGATACATGGGATCAATACTGTCCATGGTTTCAGGTATCTAATGAGAGTCTTGTAACATACCCTCTATGGACAAGGGAGGGAGCAACTGTAATTTAAAAAAAAAAATGTGAATAGGAAAGAAGAGGATTTTTTTTTATGAAGACACATAAAACCTCTCTGAAAAATCTCAAAACAGCAAATTACTAAATACAATCTATAATATTGAGAATATGATTAACATCAAGGATTCTACACTGGAATAACTTCACCAATACGTTAAGAAAAGTAATAAACAATAAGGCATCAGTAATGCATTTGTTGGTGTGGTTTATCCAAGAATTATGACATGTAGTTTAAATACTTTTTATTTTAATCAAAGTTTTTATTAATTATCAAACGCTAGTTCTGAAACTCCAGATAAGAGGGGCTGCCCGTACCCTATACTGTCCCAAGCATGGATCAGTCTTCAACATGAGTTCAGTTAACTATCCTCTTTGAATAAAGATGGGAAGAGAACACACACATAAACATTAAAACCATCATCTCTTATGACTCCTTACATTTCGCAGAACTTCAAATTAAAGTGAAACACCCCCTTACTATATAGCATGAGGCAGAAAAAAGACCAGCAGGGGTGTACTTGGTTTGTTGTTCTAGAGTCTTGGCCAGGCATAGGTTTCCTCTGAATCTCCATCTGTTTTTTCGACTATACTATACTCATCTCTCTTGATTCTCACTGTTGTTAGAACTTCTTCACATGCTCCGTCATTTGAGAATGTGAACTCAGTGTGAATTGTGGCTACTTTAAATATTTCAGTTTGGATGCTAAGTTTGGATGCTAAGTTTGGAGGAATAGTATATATTAAGACAATCAACGGCCCTAATAAATAAGTTATATTATCTGAGTCACAGATTTGAGTTCATATGCTCTGAATTTTGAATTTTCTTTTTTTTTTTTCTGGTTACCGCCTATGACCAGTGCAAAAACTAAGGAAATATTGGCTGTCAACACAAGCAGATTCAGAGAAATAAAGAAGAACTAAAAGGAGAAAAGCATCACTATTTTCTCTGCATAATAGACTATGAAGAACAAATTAGAAAATTTTGAGAACAAATAAGAATAAGAAGAAAATCATATAAGTGCATGAGTAGAAAAGAGAACCCCAATAAAATCACTTTAGAAACAATGAAAATAAGATTACCTTACTAGCATATATTTTTGAAATAAATAATTGGTGCTACTCAAAAGAAAATAAATCCCCTTGATGCACAAGTACAGGGCCAGTGAGTACTTTGAAAGAGAGAGGAAAGAGGAAGACTTTAAGGGACTTGGTCTTGTCAAATTGCTCAGGGGTCCATGCCAACAATCCATGTCCTTTGAGTGGATGTTTAGTGGACAACGTAAAGACGAATACCAAAAGAAATCATCACAAACCATTTCATCAAAAGAAATAAATTGAGTTTGAAAATGTTAAGTTTATCAATGTAAAAAATATTAAGAGAGATGTGAAGAGGTTCATTACTTCTAAGAGTCAGCCCAGGCAGGAGGGAGCGGAATCTCTCTGTAGGGTTCCTGTAAATATGGGCTTTTGCTTGGACCCTCTCACTGAGTGGTTTTCGAGTTAAAGTGACAGAGGACAGCACTTAGTGCATTGGAAAGGAAAAATAAACACACAATATCCTATTAGTCTGACTAGAATGTGTTACCCACTACCTCCTCCTCTGATTTTTCTTAATTCTATATATTGCTTTTATCATGCAAATAAAATCTATCAACAGAACAGTTTCTGAGTTTTACTATGAAAATACTTTAGACCTTTCCATGTGTGAAAATATTATTGGTAATGGCAACAAGTGTCCTGAAGTTCTAAATGCTGACTTGGGATCAATTAAACTTCAATACAGAAACAAATATCTCCTAATAAAAAGTTAAAAGGTACTTCTGGGAACCAGAAAACTGTGATGCTCTTCATTTTTATGCACTGAAGATAAAAGAAGTCTGCAAAGCAAAAATATCCTACCACAAAGGGTGGCAAGTTTTCTAGGATATTATTTTCTATTATTATGATATGAGTAAATGAACCAAAAAGGGAAAGAAGAAGACTGAATAGGAGGAAGGAATCTACAAATTACACAGTAACTATTACTAATAACTTCACATCCTACACTATGTTCTGGAATTGTTTTAATCTAAATGACTATACTCTTTTAACTGCATCTCAAAATTAAAGGTAAGATAATACATGTTAGGACTTAAATGGCATTATTGCTTTGTATGTATCAGTTCAGAAAAAAAAAGCATAAAGGACTTACACTTCATGGTTTTTCTTGAGAACTTATGTTTCTGATTAAAAATTTGTATAAGCAGGTGAAACTACTGCTTGGATATTTCTTCTTATTATTAAATTTTTAATTTAGACCTAAAGGTAATAGCTAGGAATGTTATTAACTGGGATAACCAGATTATCTAATTTTAGCATAATTTTTTAATTGATACACATTAAATATACCAAATGGTGGGTCTTATTTGGCATATTCATGCATACATAAAAATAAAAACATAATCTGATTGATCTTATTCTACAGTACTTCTCCACCCATCTCTCTGATGCCCTTCCTCTACCTTGCTTGTCTCCCTTCAATTTTCACAGCATACCCCCACCACATTTTATTTTGACTTTTTTTTTTTCTTCCTTTTGGGCTTTACCATATGAGCGTTAGCATAACATTTGTCTAACTCACTTGCATCATTCAAAATTATGGACTCCAGTTCATTCCATTTTCATGCAAATGACATAATTTCATTCTTCTTTATGACTGAATAAAGTTCCATTGTGTATATATATCACCTTTTCAGTGAGTACTTTGAAAGGGAGAGGAAAGAGGGAGTCCATTCATCTGTTAATGGAAACCTAAACTGATTCCACAACTTGTTAACTCTGAATTTTTCTGATAAACATGTATATGCATGTATTTTTTTAGTATACTGACCTTAATTCTTTTTGATAAATGCTGAAGAATGGCATAGCTGGATTATGTGCTAGTTCCATTTTAAGCTTCTTGAGGACTATTCATACTGATTTTCATAGTGACTAAACTAATTTACATTCTAACCAACAGTGTGCAAGAGGTCCTTTCCTTAGTGTTTATTTGTATTCTTGATGATTGCCATTATAACGGGAGAGTGGTGGAATATCATTGTAGATTTTTACATGCATTTCCCTGATGCCTAAAGCCATGGAACAGTTTTTTTTTCATGTAATTATTCATGCATACTTCTATTTCTGAGAAGTGTCTGTTCAACTAATTTGTCCACTTGTTGATTTGGTTACTTTTTAAATGCTGAGGGTTTTTTTTTTAGTTCTTTGTATATTTAGGATATTGGTCTTTTGTGGAAGGAGTAGCTGGAAAAAATTTTCTCCCATATTGTTGATGGTCTCTTCAATTTGTTGTTTCCTTTGCTGTGCAGCTTTTTAATTTTTATGCTATCTTATTTATTGATTCTTTTTTTTATTTCCTGAGCTGTAGATGTTCTCCTCAGGAATTCTTTGCCTGCATCTATGTCAAATATCAGAAACACAGAGATAATATTCCATAATATTTTAAAATGCCACCTGACATCACAGATTCAGTGCTGCTTATATTCAAGTTTCCCTGAAAGAAGTAAAAAAAGAATTTTTTAAAAAAAATCCTTCCAGGGCTGGGGATGTGGCTCAAGCGGTCGTGCGCTCGCCTGCCATGCGTGCGGCCCGGGTTCGATCCTCAGCACCACATACAAACAAAGATGTTGTGCCTGCCGAAAACTGAAAAATAAATATTAAAAAAAAAATTCTCTCTCTCTCTTTCTCTCTCTCTCTCTCTCCCCGTCTCCTCTTTCAAAAAAAAAAAAAAAATCCTTCCACCCACTTATGCATTTCTATAGTAAGGATTAATTTATAATTTCATTGTATTCATATAACCTTTTTGGGTATTGCACTTAAATATCTGATTATGTTTTATTAAAATGGAAGATAAAATATCCTAAATTGTTTTAACATTTTGAACAAATTTGTGAGCAAAACATACTGAAATTTGAAGCCACAGTTTTTCACAACAAAAGGACTTCAGGAACTGCACATATTTTGGGACCTCACATTGTTAGTGGTGAGAGAGACAATCCTGGTGCTATGAGAACACTGGAAGATGGGAAGCAAAGAGGCAAATGCCTAGAATCAGGGTCCCATTCTAACTCTCTGTAGGGTATGCAAAGAGGCCCTACCTTTGTTGGTGCTGAGCAAAATGATGAACACTAACACACTTGCCTGTCTAGATGGAGAGATATGAAAGAAGAAAAATTAGTGGTGCTATCTCTTACGGCAGAACAGATCACTGTAGTTAGAGCCAAATGCTTATCTTAGGAAAACCTAGGATTATAATTGGCTGTGCTATACACTAGCTAACATGACCCTAGACAAGTTTTTAAATATTTATGAGCTAGAATTTCTGCATCTGTATAATAGAAATAAGACGCTGTGTAACTCTTGAGGTTGTCTGGGTAATAAAGGTGATGATGTCCCTTAGGTGCCTACCATGATTTATCTCTCAAGGACTGTTTTCTATTATTACCATTCATTTCCAGGAAAGAATAAAACCAAGTTCCTCATTTACGAATATAGAATAAAAATGAGCAACAAAATAATTACGTGATTCTTTAATTCACACTGATCAGAACCTTTGGCTGTATACATTTTACTTTTCAAAGTGCTTTTATATAGATGATATATTATTTCACTTGTTCTTTTTATTAACCCTAAGAAACAAATTGGGTAATTCTGATCTCCTGTATGGCCCTCAGGGAAAGATGATGGAGAATATGGGTGATCTATATTCTCTTGGAAGTAAGGAGAAAAGAATAATAATAAAAATAGAGAAGAAAGAAAAAACAAACAGAAAAAATTTCTACTTTCCTGACATGTCACTCCTGTGCAACATGAACTCATTACTTCCTAATGTGGAAATAAAATATTTTTACCCATTTTCAAAGACATAGTTTAATCACTATCAAACAATTCTGTATAGTAAAATATTACATTTTTTGAAAATTTATGAATAATGTGATATTTGTCATAATTTTAATATGATTTTGCTGAACAGAAGTGGGCACCTCAAAAATCTTTTAAAAACTCAGATTGTATTTTAAATAGTTTTATTTCTACTTCCCCTAAGAAGAATAATATAATTTCATCTAACATTTTCTAAACCTCAAAGAACTAATTAATTTTAAATGAGAAAATATGTTCTTTCATTTTTATAATTTCATCAGAGTGTAACCAGAATTTATAAAACACATTATTTTTGATGATCAAAAAGTAACTCATACCACTAGATGTTTTTCGTATAAAATTATATCTATAATTCCATTTCACAGTTAATTTTATGAAAGGTGAACTTAAGTATTTATATGTTTTACATATTTACATTTAATCATATGACTCCAAAATTCTAAGATTCATATGATTTAAAAGTGATGTAAAAAAGTGATATAATAAGTGGTTGGTGGGTGATGTAGCTCAATACTGGAGTGGTTGTCTAGCATGTGTGAGGCTCTGGGTTCAATCCTCAGCATCACATAAAAAATAAATAAATAAAATAAAGGTATTGTGTCTATCTAAAACTAAAAATAGTGATATAACAAAATACTAAGATAATTTTATTAGGACATTCAAAATTATACAAATCAAATTACACTTGACCTTTTTAAAAAAATAAACTGAACTATAGATTCTCTGATTTTGGATAACTTCTCTGTGTTCAAATCTCCAGTGATTTCTCTTTCCTACCAAACTTAAACACATACATCTTCCCCTTTGGATCACCAGTTTATGCAGGATCACCACAACTTATTTTTTCAGCTGCATCATTATATCACACATGTATTGATTTATGCTCTGAATAATTCACTAAATATATTTAACTCATATGATATTTTTTGGATGTCTACAATCTATAAATACCATGATAAATGCAGAGCAAAATATAAAGACAAGAAAGATCTTTGTACTTGTCACACGTAATCTAAACAGGAAAATTCACACAAACAACAATCAAAGACATAAAGCAAAATATTATCAAGTTGTCAAGTGTTATCAAAAGGTCAAGTGTAATTTGATTTGTATAATTATCAATGATACCAAAAAAGGGGAAAAATGCCTTGCCATAGATATAAAGAAAAGATATTAATTAATAGTGACTGCAGACAGGAAGCCAAGATCTAAAAACATCAAGTAGCATAACTGAAGTTGCATGCCAACATTGATTGAATGGTCATTCCAGTGGGGTAAGAGAAAATTCAGAAAGTAGAGTGTATGTCAGGATGGGGCATTGTGAAGTGTATTATTAAGCTAGAAAGAAGGGCAATTTTTTTCTTTTGCTATGGTAAGTCATCTTGAAGAACCCACTCACCTATTCTGGCAGACTGAAAACACATCTGCAATATAAGTTTCATTTTAAATTAGACTTTGCACTTAACAATCTACACTTAATAATTGTTGTGACACTGCTGCAATCCTCTTTGGATCTGATATAAAACCTGCTATTTTGCAGACTCACTTGAGGTACAATTAATTTCAGATTCTAGTAACTGAAAACCCAAATTAACAGTGGCTTAAAATGTAAAAGAAGTTGCATCCTACCTTGTGAGTAAACATGTGAGTAGGCAGAAGGGCCCAATATACCAGGGCTCCAGATGCCTTCTAATTTATTTCCCACTGTATGTAACCTGATGTCATGGCCCAAGATGGAAGACTGAGTTCAGGGAAGGATAGAGAGATGGATGAAGAGGGGAAAAGAGGCCTCTGATTGCTGTGTCTCAGGAAAAGTTTCCCAAACCCACCATATGACTTTGTGTGTGTGCCTTTGGCCTTTTTGAAAATCCATTGACCATATCTATTGGAATGGGAGGTGGGGTAAAACATGCTTAGCTAATTATCCACTTACTATGGAAATAAGTTGAAAGGATATTGGGAGACAGTTAAAAGTCTTGGCTACAACTTTCAATAAATATTTGTTAAATTGATGAGAATGTGCTTTATTAATTACTGGCCAATCTGTGACTATATATCCATTGTATAATCCTTACAACCACTCTAAGAGGCTGAACTAATATTGTTGATGCTTTAAAGAAGCCCTACCTTAGAATAGTTCAATAACTTTGTTCAAGATGACAGTTAATGGCCAGCTGAATCCAGAACTACTGATCTTGAACATGATAGTGCTTTACAACAGAATAACAACTGCTTATGCAAATGTGATTCATCTGTATTATATTAAACACCAAGAGAACAGGTAATGTGGCTTATTTATCTTTGCACTATTTGTTAATTCATTTAATACATAGTGAGCAAATAAAATTTTCCTAAGTGTTAGGATACCAAAAATTATAATAGCATATATATTTATTAATTAAAGTTTAGTCATTGGAATTGGTAAGAATACAAAGTAACCGCGACAAGTATTATGCATGAAAATAATAAGTTACAAGAACATATAAAGAAGGACCACCTCTAGTCCAGGGTTGTGGGGTGATTGGGAAGGCTTCCCTGAGGAAGTAGTGCCTAGACTTCCTCAGGAAGGAATGACTGGTATATGGGAAATGCTGAATAAATATGTCATATGAATAAGTGAATTTGTGAATGTAAATGGAGTTATGAATCATTCTGGAAGATTCTTTTTCCAAGCCTGGAAAAGTTTCCTTCTTCGAGTCTGCTCAAAGAAGTCCCCTATGGCTGGAACTCATAGAGTAAATTCTCTTTATTTTCCAGAGCATAACTGTTGATCTAATTAAATCAAGTGGCTTTTTCCCTCTCCAATGTCACAGAATTAAGTAGAATGTTTTCACATAAGAGGATTTGAAATGTTTTATCTATTCACATAATCCCTATGTGGACATACAAAACCTGTTTATTGTACAAATAACTCTACAAGTAGCAACTCAACAAATAGTAGTTCACATATCACAGATTTGAAACTAAGAAAAGCATTCTAAACTATATTAGATAATGTACCCTTCTTTCACAGTTTGTGTACATCTTTCCAAATCTAGGCTAATGCACCTATGAAAGGAAAACTAAGATCCATTGGCAATTATATTAAAATGCCTGTCTTGTTTGTTCTGCGAGATAATCACATTTCGATTTAAGAGCTTCTTGAAAGCTGCCATTATGTTCAAATACCAGCTTAGGTTAGGATCCAGCTAGGAAAAATCTAAGATAGTCACATCTACTTCTAAAATTCAGTACTTTATCTCTTAATGGCACTAATGATAGTAATAAACTAAAGAGACCTGAGTTTAATATAGTTGTTTAAATCTGAGAAATGAAAATATAAGTCACATATTATAAACACAGGGAAAAATGCTTCAAAGCTATTGAAGCATTAAGTATATAATAGAAGCAACAAATCTGATAGTCCATTTGTGTAAAAAAAAAAAGGAGAGCTTTATTATTTTTTCAAGAACCCGAATCATAACAAAATAAAGCAATCTATACTAACTACACCAATGTTAGGCTGAACAGCTACGATTTTAATTAAATATATCAATTCTGGTGAAAAAAGCAGCAGCAGCAACATTAAAAACAAATACATGAGAAAACGTAACCAACATGTGATAAAAAAATAAAATGCTCTGGAAAACAAACTAATGGAGAATGGATTCATTTATTCATAAAGTCAAAGTTCAGTTCATTTCTTCCTGAGTCCCACACCAAGGTCCCCTCCTCCCTACCCAGGTAAGCTGTCTAAAAAAAGATTTTGGTAGAAATGAAAACAAGAGAAAACTAAATTTTATCTTGGGATTCCCATTTATTCTTTTAAATATCTCTTTCAACTCTATCTCAGGGCTCCGGTGTAGCTCAGCTGGTAGAGCATTTGTCTAGCGTGAACCAGGCCCTTGGTTCAATCCTCAGTAGCAAACATAAACAAACAAACAAACAAACAGAAACCCAACAACAACAACAACAAAATCCCCCCAAAACTCTAACTGACATTACCCAAAGTCCCTTCCACTAGGTGTAGCCATGGGACACACAGAGGCCCTTGGCAAATAAGCAGAAGCAACATCTGGCAATGGTGCAGCATTGTAGTGTTATCTACTTTTAATCCACTTACACTCTATTCAAAGTATCATACTCACTTTTCCAACTTTATACTGAACACCATTATCAGTATTTTCTTCAACTGAATAAAAAAAGTGGGCCAACTCCTTCTCCAGAGATTTATATCTGTGTCAATGATACCACCATCATTACCTGGAGCTGTGTTTAATTTTTCTTAATTTTTCTCCTTCCTCTAACGCACAATTTAACGAGTTGTTAATGCTGTACTCCCAAGCCCTTTACCATTTCATCTTTATTTTATTTAATATCTGCCAATCTAATTCAAGACCTTCTTACATCTATCTACCTCTGGGCAAGTCAGGCTGGTTGGTAAGCTCCCCTCTCTCTACTAAAGTTCAATTCAACATTTATTCAATGAAAATTTACTGAATTCTTCTTAGTACTAGGCATTGTGTTGGGTACTCATAATACAGACCACTAACAAGTCATTTTCTTAAACTGACAGTGAATATGCTGCTAAAATCCCATCAGTAGCCATCCCAAAACAACCTTAGTTTCAGTCTGACCATCATGTGTTTTCACACTTTCGCAGATGTTTCTTTTTCCAGAGTTCTTCCTCCTCTTGCTCCTACTTATGCCCAGCTTTTTAGTATAGTAAAGCTTGTCCTTGATGGTCCTGGAGCTTTCTTCCCTCTTCCTTGTAACTTGTTCATCCTGTTGTCTGCCTGGAATAACTTCTTCCTTAATGCCATTCTTAAAGATGCTGAATATGCTAAATTCACCTTTAATAATTAAAATGTAAATGACTTTTCAGTGTTTTCATTATAGTCTGATCACATGGAAAATAGCAACTTCTCCTTTAAAGACTCCTAAGACACAACAGAATTTAGCAATGAAACATTCAAAGCCTAGTCTTTAATTGGGATGTAGATACTTTTACAATCCTTTCGCTTTTTAATTATGACTTAATTATTGAAGGCCTTGTGTTACAGACAAAAACCTTTTAGAAACAATTAAACATTGCCATTTTCACTTTTTGGAGGAATATGAATTTCTAACTAAGGATGACACAAATATAGGCAGGTAAATAACAAAATAGCACCAAGACAGCTCAGAAAGGTAGGTCTTGGATTTGTGATGTCTTGATGTCATTCACTCCCTTGAAATGTTTCACACTGCCAGATGTTGAGGCAAACACCTATAATCCCAGGGACTCTGGAGGTTGAGGCAGGCGAATCACAAATCCAGCATCAGCAACTTAGAGTGGCCCTAAGCAATTTAGCAAGACCTTGTCTCAAAATAAAAGAGAAAAAGGGCTGAGAATATGACTGGGTGGTTAAGCACCAGTTGACGGTACATAGAAAATAAATAAATAAAGCTTCATACTGATATCTCATTTTGAAGAGCAATATGCTATTCTTCAATATCTTAGTTTATTTAATTAAATTTGCTTTTAATAATAAAAGAGAGACCCTCCAAGGTAAAGTGTGTCTCTTTTGCTATATTGTGAGCTTTATCAAGGCTATGATTATCACATTTTCTTATCAGGATCATTAACCTGATAAATTTCTTTGAGGTTTCAGCTTCACAGGTAATGAATGCCCAGAGTTACCACTCTTGACATACTAATTCAGAAACTCTGAGGATAAGGACCATGTTTAAAAAGCTCCTCAAGTAATTTTAATGTAAAGTTTAAGAACCATTGCTCCAGGCTAGAAGTGAACTACTTGTTTATGAACATGTATATATTTTATAGGATCGGATAGTTACTTTTACAAATTTTAAGAAAATTCAAGTCTCTTGCACACCCATTATATGCTAGCGTACAGTCCCCCCCAAAAGTATATGGGAACTACCAAAAGCTGTCAAAGAAAGGACATTGCAGAAGTTATAAATAGGGTAGAGATGGTCTCTCAGAACAGCTGCTAGAGTTGGAATCACAGCAGTGTAAAATAAATACCAATTTAGTAAACTTAGCCAACTTATCTTTATATGCCCATTTTCCAAATCTGAATTATGGGGATAAGAATGATACTGATTCAATGTAATTTCAGTCAAAACAGCTGAATTGGTACATAGTGCTAAGCATTAGCTGTTAGGTCATAAAGCTAACATGCAATACGGTAGGCAACAAAGCTAATTTCTAAGCTAAGTATAGGAAAATATATGTCTTTTTTGACAATTAAATCTAACTACACTCATTAGTTTTAAAAAACAGCATACTCCTACAGATAGAAATAGTTTCAAATTAATTGCTGCCTCAAGAAAATAAAGCTTTCAGAATCAGGCCAGGTGGCTTGGTACTGGGTCACATTTTCAACACAAGGAGGTTTTCAGGGAGGCATTGGGGCAGAACAAATTAGTTCAGTGTCTACTGTGGAAATAAGGAATTCCTTCAGCCCAATCCAAATAGTAATCCTACTAGTTCCCAGAAGATAAACATGAAAAGACAATCAAACCTTTAGTTCAGACTGGCACTTTTCTCCTGCTTCTCAGCATTTCTCACCTCCAGGGACTTGAGGACAGGCTGTCAGTAAATCTACTGTGTTTCTGCAGGAGACACTATGCAGCTCTAATTGTTGCATTAGAGGCAGTGAGTGGGCGACTCTAATTCATTAGCCTTGTCTCCCATAGGCAGGTCTCATAAGCAGATTTAATGCCTTAGGTTGAAGCTGGATTCAGAGTCACAGGGGAATACAGAAGAGTGCACTTAGATATATAGAAGAGTTGCAATAAGAAACACTGAATGATAACAGGAACTCAGAGTGCAATCTTTATTCCTGAGTGCCAGAAATGGGGCTATGTAGCCCAGAGGTTGCATAGCTGGTCCATGTAAAGAGACATGCAGAGGGAAACAGAGAAAATTTGCCATGAATACAGACAAGGTACATTGGAAATCCAGATTTTTTGGATTAAATTTTGGAATTTTGTTTTTTTTTCAGGGGGGGGTAAAAGAAGAGAGTTGCTATATTCAGTTAATCTTTTTTTTCCCCATTTCACTCCAACAGTATCATAAAAAAAATAACTTGTAATATTCATGAAACAATGGAAACTAACTGAAACACAGGCATCTAAAACTCGAACTTTTGTAAATACAAGTCAATTTAGAAAAGCTTTTCTCATGGTTAAAGTATATAGCAATAATAATGAAAGAGTGTTTTATCTAAGCATAGTTTAGTGAATTATCAAAGACTTTAGTAGAGGCAAAATATTGTGTTAAAGTAAGTCCCTATAAATCTATGTTCTGCATTTTATGAGTGATAATATAACATACGATTTGTTTGTCTTTGAAATTTTTGCAAGAGTAAAATTTCACTGAAAAGATACTACCATTTAAAAATATTAACTTTTTTTCTTGCCTTTTTTTTTTTTTTTTTTTTTTTTTTTAGGTACAGAGAATTGAACCCAGGGGTGCTTTACCACTGAGCTTCATCGCCATTTCCATTTATTTTTATATTTTTTTTTCCAAATTTTAGACAAGATATAAGTTGCTGAAGTTGGCCTTGAAATTGTGATCTTCTTGCCTCAGTCTCCTGAGTCCCTGAGGTTATAGGCTTGCACATACCAGACTAAAAAAATTTTTAATTAAATTCATTTTAGAGGGAGAAGATACATTTATATTAACAATAGTACTGTCCAACAATTCTAAACTATTAGAAGCTAATATAGAAAATTTTAATAACATTTTAGGAATGAAACAAAAGGGATAGGAGAAGGTGAACAGTGTGATGTCTTCTACATAGTCTGTGAGTAGCAGACGTCTTGACAAGCATTTTACAAATATTACACATTCCTGTCTAAGGTTACTTGTAAGAGTGTCTTGTAGTGATTAGGAGTCAAATGCAGGCCACTGGGATTTATAGAAGTGTGGTTCCTCTGTCCCTAGACAGGTGAGACATTCCCTGTGTTCAGATCATTATATTACATGTGGTATCAATAAATGTATACCAGCTGAACAGAGTGTCTGAATTCTTTGGCATTCAACTACTCAATACAGTATGATCGCCATGTGAAAACAATCCCCATCTTTTCCCTTTTCCTTTGTATCACATTCCTTATTCTCTTAATAGTCGATTACATCTATCCAACATAGTTTTTATACAAGGTACTATTGTAATGAATTTAAATCAGGTTTAATCCTTACTATTAGTTGATTACAGGATAGGAGGCAAGGAAAAGGCAAACAATGACTGTGAAGATATTTTAGCTGCTATGATGGAAATATATAATTGACAGAGTGAGAAAATAAGAATGTAGGCACTTCTATCTGTGGAGTTAAGAGACAGGAATTGCTTCCTATAGAAGGCAATAATGGGATGAACTCAGAGGAGATTAGCAGATGATCAGTACAGGAACCATGTGGTGCATGTGCCCAAGCACAGCAGCATAATAAGTCACATGAATTTGAGGAACAGCAAGAAATCCAGGTCAGTGAGGCCTCTGGTGCTGCAAGTCAGGAAGGAGGCAGCTCAGAGCAGAGGAAAGATTCCAGGGGCAGCTCCTTTTCTACTAAAGCACAATTGCCATGCGGGTAATCATGCCCTGTAGCTCAAGGAATCTTGAGTTAAGATTCAAAACACATCTTTGAAGGCTGGTAAAACAAGCAATATGAACTAGGATGGCATAACTGTGGTATGTGACTAGAAAATTCCAGAACAAATACATGATTTTTCAGTATAGAGACATCAAGTCATTTTTAATGCAAATGCTTTTTAATTAAACAAAAATGTTTGTTTTAAAAATGCATGACTATGGATGAAAATTCATTTCTAATAAAAAAAAAACTTAAATGAAAATGGCAAATTTCCATTCAGGATCACAGTTTTTACAAAAAGATCATTAGAAGTAGCAATGTATTAAAGTCTAGATAAATTAGCCTTAGAGAGGCATTTATTATAACAGGACTACATTTGGGAAAGTAGTTTGTATTCAGGAAAAAAAGAATACATTCTAAAATATTTTTCAATTGAATGAGAAGATAATTTAGATGGATTAAATGCTAGGTGATGCTGGTTCTAGAACTAGAAAACAGCCGGAAAAATGAAAAAAAAAAACCACCTTTAATTCTGGACTTTACAAAAATTATTTGTGTACCTTGAGGAGCCCCAGGTATCTTTAAAAACCAAAAATTTTTCACACACATGTACAAACTTTTAAAATGAAACAGATGATTAGTCTATTTTTTTGTAGCATTTTCAATCCCACTCTGAATGCTTAAAAAAAACCCAAATTATTATTTGTTAAATAACAACAAATTATTAAGTATTATTTTGATAAAAATGCAAAAGTCAGATGATTTTGCTTTTGACTATTTTAAATTTTGTAACAAACAGGAATCCAAGAGTCATTTAGGAACTTTAACTGACTCAAAACAACCATAAAACTTTCTTGTGAATTGCTACCAAACCTGAATGCACTTCTGATAAAGATACATAGCTTGGGGATATCTCTCCCTGGTTTAGAGACTTCATTGAGCTGCCTATTTTCCACTGTTCTTCCTTATTTTACTTCACTGTTCTTTCCTCTCTGCTTCCTAGTAGTTATTGGTATTTGTGGTTGGAACAACAAAGTGCCCAGATCACCAAGCAGAGTGCTTTTTACTTTGTTTATCTTTTTACTCTAACTCAGGCAGTACAAATCCAAATGTAGTACAAAATCCATTGAGACAGGTTTTTACAGTGTAGTCTGAGGATGACCTGGAGGAGATCTGGGGAGCAATCCAGAAATTTCTATTTTTATCAAGTGACCTATGATTTCTGTGCACATTAAATTTTAAGACTTAGCTATCTTTTCCCCTCACAAACTCGGTGGTTTATAGAAAAGGGACATATTAAGAGCATAGCCACATTTTCTTAAAAAAAATTGAGAAATAATTTAAAACAGATCATTCAAACCCTATTTTTCCAGTGATAAAATACTACCAACAAAACTAATAGTAAATTAACTTTCAAATTAAAGTTTGATATGTATTACACTATATTATACCTATCAAATATATCAGCATGCAATCATCTAGTTATGTAATATTATAATGGAAATTTTGCTCTTTGTATTGCATAAATATTATGTTACTCTAACTTTAAATTTAATAAAGTTTCCACTAAAATATTATGATTCAAATGGAATAGTTAGCAGACCATGTAAGACAAAGCCAAACATTGTTTATGGTTATTTTTGCCCTGTTCATTTTTCTGTTTCCTACATTCAGCATATCTGAAGGCACTATTTATTTTTTCTAGTGACTAGTAGAGGGTAGAGAAAAGAACACACATTCATTTGGTAAAATTTTGTTAAATGTATAACGAAATGGATGGCTAGGTAGTCAATGCATATGCAACCAAAATCACCTTAGAGGTTAAAAAGAAAAAAAATTTAAAATTGCAACATATTATTATAAAAGAAAAACCTCACTATTAGAAAATAGATAATAGTCATCTTAGCTAACTGTACTTAGCAAAACACCCAAAAGTTTTCAGTAATCTTTGTATTTTTCATATGAGATAATTAAAGATATATTTATGTCATTGGGTAAGGTTGATATTTCAAATCCTTGGGTCAGAAATAGAAACTTACATTCTAGAAAGCTAATGAACTAATGTTTAATGTGGTCATTATTTAATAGTTGGAAATAAATCTCAGGGAGAAAATAAAGTTCAGAAAAACTTTGAAAAAGAAAAAAGAAGTTTTGTATGACTGCATTTTCTCTACCAACTCTTTACACACAGAAACAACTTTGAGCATTACTATCAATAATCATACGTTGAGCATGTAAATTTAAAGTGGTAATTTCAATTTTCATTTTATCAACACAAAGAAAATAAAGCTGAATACTGCTTAGTTAGTCAGTGTCAAACACCCGAAAGATTATAGGAATACTATGTTCATTACAAGTGAGTTTATATGAAGTTTGCAAATGTTTCATTTGAAAAACTAAATAGAGATAGAAGATTTAAGTGATAAGAGAAATTAATGATGAATGCTCCAATACTGAAAGTTTGGTACATGACTAGAATTCTGAATCTTTGAAATATGATTTTTCTTTTAAAAAATTGATGAAGTTTTTATTTTTAGGAAAATAACTAGGAAAATAAAAATTATTATTAAAGAATACAATAAAAACAATATTCCTTGAACATATCACTAAATAGTCATTGAGTAGCAATGACAAATTTTTAGTTTTTCATCCCACTATGTATAATTTCTTCCTCTAATAAAATGTTTACATTTATTTTACTATTTTTCCTCTAAGAGTTCATTATCATCTTCAGAGAAAAAGCAAAATCATCATCATTGTTATCATTTTTGCCATCAACTCACAGCCCTTAAAAGGAAGTTTTTGTTCTGTTTACAATAATAAATTAAGTTAAACTACTTTTAGATTAAATGTCTCTGAGATGATCATTGTCTTATTTTCTTGAAATTATTTCCATATATTGTTTCTGGAATAAAGAAGACAATTACATACTTTGAAAGTCAGAATGATGTACTGTGTTATTGAACAATAAACCAAGGTGAGATAAAGTGAAAAATAAGGACATAAAATGTAAATTTTTTTTAATTCTATCATGAGTGTGATTCTGCAAATGCAGTTCAGAACTATCAACTAGATTCACTAGAAGTGTCTCTGGAATGATTATTTATTCTGTATCTCTTTTAATGCTGAATTGGGTTTTCAGTAGCCTATAATCAAAACTGTATATGGTTGGTGATTTAGCTCAGTGGTAGAGTGCTTGCCTAGACTAGGCAAGGTCTTTAGTATGTGTAAGGTTCATTCCCAGCACCAAAAAAAAAAAAAAAGAAAAGAAAAAGAAAAAGGACAACAACAACAAAAAAAACCCTGTAGATGTGCCATTTTCTATATCTGGAATTCTCTTTGCACACATGGGTATAGATTGAAAAAGTCAGGTGCAATATAGGAAGAAACTTCTGAAATGCATGCAAAAAAATTCATAAAGGACTTTAAGTAACTCTACATAGCTGTTTATATAAAATAATTTTATATATAAGGACACATACACATCATCATATACATATATGTGAACTACAAGCATTCCCAAGAAACTTCAACAAAAAAAGTTTATGAAGGAGATTTTGGTGCAGTTCCTAAAGTTTAGAAGTCTTGTTATTTTGTCAGGAATCAATTTTCCTTTCTATTAAAACAAACTGTAAAGCAAACTTCATGTTTTTTGCACTATTTATGTCACATCAGGGACTTCCATGTTTCTCTGACTCAAAATATGTAGTAGACAGAGAAACAGATAAGCCACCTAATCAAAACTCTGTAGCAGCTCCCCACTCCAGTGAAACAAAGCCAAAACCTTTTAGAATGATCCTGTGACAGAGCCAACTCACACTAAATTTGAACAAATCCCTCTAGCAACTTTTAGTTGTCATGAATTTCTACATGCTGCTCCCTGGACACTCATGTAAGCCTTTGATCATGCTCTTTCCTGGTAATCTAATCTCTATTGAAAACACTTCCAAGGCCTTCCTCAAAAGCTGTCTTCCCCATGTATCTTTATAAAGATAATTAATTACTTCTTCCTCTGACCTCACATATATTGGATTTTTCTTCCCTTCAGCACATATCAATGACTAGTTAGACAGTTATAAAAAGAGAGTGTCAAGGTATTATCATAGCCTATATATTTTATATTTTTACATGTGGAGATACTTCTTAGAAACAGAGAAGAAAAAAAGACATTTTTTTAAAAAAATTCTTGTAGTTTAAGGTGCTGCTAATATAGTGTGGATGAGAAGGCATCCATCTTAAATATGACTTAAGATAGTGCACTTATACCCAAGAGTTCTAACACTTTGAATCCCCTGAACACACTTTCAAGTGGAACATGTACTTTTCCTTCATTTTTAGAGTCTGTAACCAATTTATGCCCTTAATTACATCACCCTTTCCTCTGACTATTAGGAAGAGTCATGATGAATTCCTTCTTGTTTTCTCTGAACAGTGACCCAGGTCATTTGGACAATCACTGCCTCCCACATCATTGTTACCTGAATCCATGGCCATCTGTCATTTTCTGCAGCTGTCCAGGCATTTATAAGTCCCTTCTTATTTAGACGTGCATAGTAGGGATACCACTTCTGGAGACCAAAAAGAGCTCTGTGGGTGGATGAAGCTGTGATTTGCTGATTTGATATGATGCCACCTTCAATTCCCAATGGGCCTGAGCATTCTGGGAACAAATCAGAAAAAAAAATGCAAATGTATTAGAAATAATACATATGCAAAACATGGTTATGATTTGATAGGAAATATTTGAAAAGTAATTTTAATTTGTACATCCATGACATTTAAGTCCCAGTGGACTGATCTATATTGATTCCTACATTAAGGAAATAATTCTTGCTTCTCTTGAAGCTTTTTTTCCCTATGTTTTGGAAGTGGCCTCTAAATAGGCACTTTCTTTCTGTATTTCTATTCTGCTTGATGTACTGTTATCTTTTTGGTTGTTGATCACGTCAGCAAAAGCATAATGCTCTTAAAAGACGTATTTCTTGTCAATTATAAAAATAAAAAATGTAAGAGCCCCATCTCATATTTTATATTCTCAGAGATTCGTGTGCCTCATAAATCATAAGCCCTCAGCAAATATCTGTGCATCTATTATTTCCTGACCAGCATACAGCTGAGTTTTGGGTCAAAATGATTTTCGTACTAATAGCATATTTTCACTATTATAAGCTATTGACCTGAAATTTTACAACTATTCCAAGTTATCCTTTCACAAAAAGGCATTGTGTAAATTTATCAGTGTTTTGAAAGATTTGTTACCTATGATATATAATAAATTATAGAAGTACATAGAAAAAGGATTTTATAATGAGAGAAGATGATACTGCAATATAAATGACAGTGTGTGTACTCATCAATAAATGAAGATGCTAAAATATTTATTTTTCCAATATATTTAGTTCAAAATCCACAACTCGATGTGAAAGTATCTGCATTTACAACTTAAATTGTAAAATTTTCTCTATAAATTTTTGCCTTGGAAATTTGTGAAAATTTCCTAATAAAAATTGACAACACTATAATTAAATAATAATAGATACAAATGATATTTTTGATGATATCAGATGTGTTTAATTCCTAAAATTAGAAATGGAAGTAAATTCACCTAAAAATCATATGTATATATTATATACAGTTGTATATATTATGAATGTTGGATTTCTTAATCATTTTAGAAAATTTCACTAATTTTAAATTTAATTTTAAAACTTCATTGTAAGATTACAATATAACTAAACTAATACCTGATTTTCTTAATTTTACCAACATTTTAAACCTTATATTCAAAATTTTGCCATATTAGATTTGAATAATAAATATGAGAATCTTATTATAGAAAATCTATGACAATGTTTTTGGAATTCCTGAAAATATAAAAAGAGTGCATTGCTATCATTATCAGCATATGGGTGTCAACTGGATGGGTGATTGCTACCAGCACACATTAATTACTACTAAAGCCCAAGATTATTCAGTAATTCAATGTTTGTGATTAGATTGAGTTTGAAACTATAAAATGAAGAATTCCTATGTTGGATTATAATATTTTTAGAAGTAGGAAATATTTCTCATTGATAACCATATTTTCATTGCTATATGCTTCCTTTTCCATTCCATGTTTAATAGTAAGCAGCTTTAGGCACATTATCAACATTTCTCTAGAGACTTTGACACCTTTAAATGTTTTTTTTTTTAAGAAAAGGATGGAAGCATGTGGATAAGTAGTCATCACATTCAGTTTGCATTAATGAAGATGATTAATATAGTAAACATTGTATCTTTTGAAGTTGACAAGAAATAATGTATATGCTCTATCTAGATAACAAAGTCTGTTTCAAAAGACTTTAAAACATGTACTTAGAACTTTTCAACACTTTACACAGTACTCTCTATCATTTTGAAGTCATTAAGAAGTCATTCATTTTCAGAATTGTACTATTAGTTGCAGATAATACTCTGATTTTCACATTTCAAAATACTTAACACTAAAATCTCAAATATTGATTCGTCAGATTCTTGTTCTGCTTCCCATTTTAAACTTCAAGATCTTTATAGACTTCATAAAAGCCCTAAGAAACTTTCATGATGACACTCAATCTGATTTTAAAAACTGTAGGAGACTGACCTTTTAAGAATATTGCCATTAAAGGAGTCTCAAGGATCCTTGTCCTTGCTTTGTGCAATGTTTGGATAGAAAAATGTAGCAGGCAGGGAGGTCATTTATCATGGGCCATTTATTGTAGGTCACTAAATAGACTGGCAGAGCTACAGAGTCGGGCTTGATCAATTAAACTGCTTGATAGCCTTAGCAAGGACTCAGTGCCATCAGGCAATGTGCATCTGAAGACCTCCTGCTGAACTGGACATCTTCACTGAATTTGCAGCCAGTTGATAAGCAAAAGTAGATCTCAAACCACCATTATTCAGCAAGTCTACTTTGTCAATTCTCTTAACCTATCACCTACCTTTTATTATCGAACACATCAGCAAACCTACTGGCTGTGGGCTGTAGCATTATCATGGAATCCAAACACAAAGAAGTGACTTTTACAAATTTGTATGGTTTGTCTGCCATAAGGCTCCTGGTCTTTATAATGATCTCAATCATTAACATTCATTCATTTTAAAAACATTTAAAGGGCTGGGATTGTGGCTCAGTGGTAGAGCGCTTGCCTAGAATGTGGGAGGCACTGGGATCGATTCTCAGCACCACATAAAAATAAATAAATAAAATAAAGGTAGTGTGTCCAACTACAACAAAAAGAAATTTAAAAAAATTTGAAACATATACACTGACATGTTTTATTGATCTAGAGCTTTAACAGTGTATCACGTATTGTCCCATGAGGTTTCTCACTTCTTGTTAAATTTACAAGCACTAATGTCCCCAGTCCTGCATTCCATGTTGTAGTTGTTTTCCTTTAAACAAGCTATAACAATTCTACCTACATACTCTATCACCCACATACAGTCAGAAAAGCCCACCACAGAAAACACCACTGTGGCCGAGATTCTTGAATAAAGCCTGAGTCTGATGTATCAACTTCCTTATTGGCTAATGATCCTTGATTATTTACTTTTTAACAATCTGGGTTATTTTTTTTAAAGAGAGAGAGAGAGAGAGAATTTTAATATTTATTTTTTAGTTTTCGGCGGACACAACATCTTTGTTTTTATGTGGTGCTGAGGATTGAACCCGGGCCGCATGCATGCCAGGCGAGCGCGCTACCACTTGAGCCACATCCCCAGCCCCAATCTGGGTTATAATAACACTTAATTCACCATTTGTGAGGAGGATAAAGATAAACTGGTTTTCCTTTGTAACTATAAATTACTTAAAAACAAGGAATATGGCTCTGTAAGTTCATTTTAAAGGACTTCAATTGAGGTGTTCCTGGCATTTTAGCCATTTCAGAGCAACACTGGGTTTATTTTACTGCTGAATGCTCATAGGCACAGTTTCTAGTACACAGAAAGAGCTCAATAAATATGTGCTGAGCCTTGTTTTTGAGGCTTTTCTTTCTTACTTTTTTGGTAAGCAGTAAACTAATGTGCAAATTAAGCTTTATATTTACTTTACATTGGAAAGTTGTCACAACAGCATCTTTTCTTCACTAATCATGTGGACCACAATCAACTGGATGTCATCATAATAAAAGGTTCAAAATCTAATTTCCTTTTTGCCTGTGCTATCCACTTCCCCAGCGTCCTATTAAACCTAACAGTTATACAAACCAATGAAGGAGTTGCAATTCAGAGTGCGAATGATTATATACCTAAGAGTAAGTCACCTTAAACAATCAACAATAAGATGCTTAAAAAGAAATAACATGGAATTATTCTTTGCCATTACTATCAATAACTGAAGGAAGGAATATGAACAAATGATTAATGATATAATTAATATCAAATGAGAACTCTGAAGTTTGAAAAGAGCATCCAAATGAGTTTCTCACATATCTTCAAAATAATACTTTCAGGAAAAAAAAGGTTATCAACCCTATTTCATAAATGAGGACACTTGTGGGGAGGTAAGTTAACAATGTCAAAGATAAGCCTGCAATTCAGATGAAGTGTTCATGATTCTTCAATGGTCGACTCTGATATAAGTCTGCTGTTACTATATTTGGGGGGGGGGAATCTCCTACTACTGGAAGAGAGTGGGAGAATTAATATGGAGGGAATATGAAGAATATCATGAATGGCATTCAGGATAAACAAAGCATTCACAGATTGGGATGTATTAAAACTGTCACAAAAGTAAATATGGAGGATCTATGGTGTTCTACACCCCTTGAGATGTTAAAAATTCACCTGAGACCATAATTGGCCTATGTATTGCCAATTTAAGTGTGAGTTACTGTTTTGAACTCTTTTTATGTGCCCAACCATCCATCAGTCTATTCATTCATCCATATTCCATTCATGTAATTCAGTTTTAAAAATACATATTTATTGAAAGTCTGCTATATAATAGGCACTTTCTAGGCAGGGGTGATACCAAGGGATAAATAAGACAGAAGTGTCTTTGTTGGCAAGGAATTCGTATTTTAGTTGGGAGACAAATTAAAAATAGTTAAATAAACAAGAAAAGACCATTAAGTTGTAAGTACTATGAAAGGGGAAAAAAAAAATTTAAAGGAAGGTGGGTCAAGCAGTCATTGATGGCTTTCTTGAGAGGTGATATTAAATCTGATCTCTGAGTGGGAAGCGAAAGCTGCCTACTATGCTACATTTATAGTATTCATTTCCCCAAAGCACTTTCAGTTCAGTAGGGAAGACACCCAGAACAATAACTTTTTTTTTTTTAAATAGGATATAGCCAATGATTGTGGATTGGTAGATGCACAGAGATCAATGTGAGAATGGAATGAAAATCAAGTCTTAGGTTCATGGAAAAAAAATTTCAAAAAAGAACGGGGACTAGCAGAGTAGAGAAGAAACATAAAACAGATACAAGTGGGAAACAAGCTGGTATCATGGGGGTAGAGGTAGTTCAGTGTCATTAGACCAACATGGTTCTACAGTGGAAGTTCAGAAACAGTGTGAAGAAGCAGAGATAGTTTAGATGATTTTGCTGAAGAGATTGTTGATACCACTTAATTCTGTCACTTATGGAGAGCTTTTGAAAGATTGTAATGATGGCCACATTACCATTTATTATAGATCATACTCACTGTACCATGAAAGGGAGAATTAAAAGGGAATAAACTATCACCCCAAACACATAGAAATAGCAGTTGTCTAGGTAAAAAAATGATGTGAGTATAAAAGAAGAGTAAGAGTTAAAAAAAATATTTAGGAAGTAAGAATAGGCAGTCCTAGTAATGATTAGTTGTAGGGTAGAGGAAGGAAATGAAGTATGAGCTTCAAAAACTGCAGGCAGCTCAGAGAATGCGCCCTTTAATCGACATTGGTCAATTGGTGTGTCTAACAAATAATAACAGTGAACCTAATTCCTCCCTTAAAAATCTGTCAAGAGTCATTCTTATTGCTGGTTTGAACATTGTTCCATGAGTTTGTGATAACCACTACCCTGGGCCTGACAGGCTCTATCAACCAGGTTTCAGGGACAGGACTGAAAAGTGAAAATTGTTTCTGCTCTCAAGCTGCCCTCAGTATGTTCCTGACCTGCAACTTCTATTGCTCCATAAGATGGGAACCCCTTTGCAGGGAGGAATTATATTCCTCATTATCTCTAACATCAAACTTCAATTTTAGAAGGCTTTTAGAAAGTATCTGTAGAAGGAATTAATTAAAAAAATACAAATGTAAGCAAACGGTACAGATTACAGGTGACATCGTAACATTTTATATAATTCATTTTAAATTTTTTAAAAATCATTTTTCATCTGTACTCTCTAAAGAGTTCAAGGATACAGACGACTTCTATGGAAATTGTGCTGAAAAAGGGGAAGTGCATTTGTTTACTAATGAAAAACAATGAGACTGAGAGTGGAGTGGATCTATTTTTCAACTACCTGCCACATGGCATTACCAGGTATTTCTGAAATACCTCTTCTTTACTCCCACAGTGGACACAGTGGTAATTTGATCAGTGCTGAGTCCAACAGTGGAAGGCAGTAGTGGAATAGAGTGGCAGAACATAACAGTTCTATATTTGTTGGCTGTGAGATCATGTTTATGCACCTTTGGTATTGGCCTTGTTTCTGTCAGGTATGACAATAATCCTAAATTAATGAGTCCATTTAACATTGATTAGCAGAGGCTTTAGGCATCATTTACAGAGTCACTTAACAAAACTGCTTTATCTGAATTGTCTGGGTGGACTGGAAATGCCTTCTGACCTGAGACCTGCTGTTCAGACTAAAACTGAATGAACAATGTCACCTGGGAGGTTGGGCTGGAGCAGCTGGGCCAGCTGGTGCCAAGCCCCAAATGCCCTCCTCAAAGTAACTTTGCATGTGAATAAATTAGCTTCAGAGTGAAGTCCTTCCCACTCTGCAAACTCATTCTTTGGAGTGTGGCAAAGAATAGTGTCTGCATTTTATTGATCTTGCAGCTGACAAGTAAGCAGCGCCACAAGATGCCTCACATCTTGCTCCTGAGTGTGCTGATTAAGCCTTTCAAATAAGTAAGATGCACGGCTGAATCTGTAACAGGAATCCACTGCTTTCATTTGCTCTATCTCAGTATCCAGACATCTTCAGAATGAAACGATTTCAAATTAAAACCATGTAAGAAACAAATCTCCTTTAAACATCTCCAGTCCTCCCTTTCTCTGAGCATCTCATCTTCTTATGGGAGTGAGTCCTCTGCTGGTGTTTAGCATAGCGTGATAATTGTGCTGAACATGAAGATTGGTGAATAAATTACTGATGACCTCCAATACTGCAGAAATTAATGCTGATTCAAATGTAAGCTTCCCTCTGTGTTGTCTAGATCATGCCTTGGCTTCATTTTCCTAATGTTTGTTTTGTGTGAGAGCAGTCTTCAGATCAAGTTTTACATTGGTAAGGGAGGATCAAGGCCACCATCTCTCACACTGTTCCCATAAAAGGAGTCCTGAAGATTTTTTTCTCATCTAAATCGTCATGCATTTGATCTGATTTCTCTCTAGGCAATTGTTTTTCTAGTGTGAGGAAGTTGTATTAGAAGAGGGTCAGGGATGGAATGATGACAGGAATTTAAAAAATTTTTAAATTTAAAAAATTTAAATTTAAAAAAAATCAGAAAGATTGATCTCAGGGAAAGGCCCTGAATGTTCCAGTGTAACTGGAATGGGGAGATGGTAAAGGAGGCTCTGGGATATAGAATGCAAATGTGAAGGTGAAGGCACACACAGCCTTCCCAGTTCCCACTCATTTACACATTTCTACAGAGCATCCTCTTAGGTGTCAGCCTTTGGTCACAGCATTGAGCGTGATCTCCCTAAAAGAACCTGGAGTAGAAATCCAGATATTTGTTTCCCTCCATCCTGGAGACTACTTCTTTGTACCAGGGTACAAATTCAACACAGAGCCATAGCCACCTTGCTTAGGGAAAACTAGCAATTGAAAAGTTAGCAATGTTCTTCCAAAACATCCATTAAGCTTATTTGGATTGCACATAAAATGTATATGCACCTTAGGGAAAAAAAAAGTCTATTTATTTATATCAAATGGGCTTCTCAGTTTAGATAAATGCTAATTTTCTTCATAAACATGAAGGCTGTTTTTCTGTAATATGTGGCCAGGAAAGCATTTCTGCCATTCTGTTGGAAATTGTGTTCTACTAATTTTCCATATTGGAAGTCTCAGAAGGTGTTCAGGTTAAAAAATGAGAAACAACTACTTGTGCATATTTTTTTTTCTGTTAGATGACAAACTTCTTGAAGTTATTCCCTTTGCATCATTTGTTTCCAGAGCACTTAGAACAGTGTTCTACAAACTAGCAGTTTTCAGTATTATAGGTTAATGTAGATTAAAACAAATAACAGTATTTCGGAGTTACTTCTCTTCCTTATTTGAAACTGAATTAATCTTTTGAATATAAATATTATCACTCTAAGGATTTATCATACTTAAAAAAATCTTTTTTGGTATGTTGAAATACTTATAAACATGAGTCAATTCTTAGAGGTAGAGGAAATATCATGATTAAAATGAAAATTGCATTTATAATGTTACTAATTCAATTATCAGCAATCTAGCTACTTTCCTATAAAATGTGGTTATGCTTTTCTTCACACTTTGTTATCTCAATTCAATTATGAAACATTATCAGTTTAAATTAATTGATTTGAATTCAGGAAAAGTTAAATTTATGAATAAGCTAAATTACAATAGGAAATTATCCACTATTATTTCCCCAAGCTGACTTATAAGAATATTGCTGCAGAATATCAATGTTATTTAAGTAGTAGGGCCTTTGCATTCTAGTGTTCAAAGGCCATAATTCTTATTGAGATAATTCACAAAAGTCAACACAATCTAATAAGATTATCATTCTACCACAGTGAACAGTGCTCCTGGAGGACAAGAGAAAAGAGTGTTTTAGTTTGCTTAAGATGCAATTTTTTTTTTCAAAAACAGAAGAGCATATGGGGTTTTCAAGTGCTAAGTGCACTTTTGCAGCCAGGCAAGATTTCAGTAACTTGTACTCAGGATTCCACTTAAACTGCACATCCATCTTCTACCAACTATGAAGATAACAACATGGTTTGATGAAACATTTGTCTGTATAGTCAAAAGCCTGCAATTCAAAACCAGTAGCTGTATATCTATTCTTGCTTTCTGACAAAACAGGAAAGAGCTAAAAAGGGGTTTAATGCCAAGGTAAAATGCTAAAGAAGGGATTCAGTTGCTTGAAGAAGCATGAACTGAATACCAAATGTAAATATTCAAGCATTGCTATGCAGAAGACTCCTTTTTGTGCTTTTAAGTTATTTATATCTTTTAAGATTTTTTGGCAAATGCATATCTGGGTAAATGATACAAGGCATTTCCTCTGATGTTTTGTTATAAAGCAATATTACTGGCATGTCAGACACTGATTTTTATTTTTGAGATAAATCATAGTTTCAAATTCAATTACCAGCTCTATCTATCCATCTTTTCCATACAATATTGTTATACTTTTCTTCACACAGGATGTCATGTCAGGGTGAGTTTGAATTCTCAGTGTTCCAGAGGTCAAAAGAAATCCAAGAGGTGAAACAGAAAGCCATTGCAGATGACAAGGTATAGCATAATGAGCCCTCTCTAATGTTAGAACGTGTTGAAAACTCATGGGACAAATGATGAAGAGCCAAATGGATCCTGAAAATGTGTAGAGGATGATTGGTTCATTTGAACTGTAAACACATGTATACTACATATTTCCTCTTAAAAATGTAAGGACATATTTGTTTAATTTAGAAGATAAACACAAAAAACTGTACAAAGAGAGAATTAAAATTTCTCTTTCTCTCTTTCTCTGTTTCTTTTTTTGGGGGGCAGGGGGATGCTGAAGATTGAACTTAGGGCTTCACGTATATTAGGTGTTCACCCTTCCACTGAGCTATTTAACTAAACCCACAGCCTAAGGGACTCAATATTTTTGTAAATGATTTTTACATCTGCCCTTTAAGTCACAATCTGAGCTATTTATTGTTAATTAAAACATCTCTCTCTCTCTCTAATTATATTCAGGATTTTCAGAATAGAGCTGGAACATAAGATAAATTTTTGATAATATTAATTTTATAAAATGAACATGCCTACAGACAAAAAATATCACAAAGTTTCTGCATATTGTATTCATAAATGGCTTTTGTTGTCCTGAAAGGGATAATTCAGTATAGTATTCTGAATGATACTGAATGTAAAGCTGCTAACACAAAGGATATTTTAGTAGTTTTGTGGCAAAAACTTTCTAGGAGAATTTAATAGAATAACATATTAATTATGAATTTGTAGAAGTTGAGCCAGTTTTTCATACATTATCTCTCATTCAACAAAGACTCATACCAGATCTGTTTTACAATGTAAAGAATATGAAATATCCTAGAGAAATAGTAAATATGACTCCGGATTCTTTTTAAACTTATAAAGTATATTAAAATAAACCTTGATATTATGTCATGTCCAAGTTAAATGCTTATTTTTCTTGGAAAACATTTGCAGAAAAAAACAGTATCTAGAATTTGTATCAGCACTACTAAATAATATAGACAAGTAAAGCCATTTAAAAACCTCAAGTCTGTATTTACATTTTCAGTTGCTGAAATAAGTATGAAATGTTAGCTATGTTGAATAAAATATACATAATGGAATAAATTGCTATTTTCTGACATATCATAATAGAATACATTACTCTATATAACTCAGCATAATTATTAAAAAGACAAACAATATGTTTCTTATAAATATATTAAATATAATACAGATGCAAATTTTTAAACTACAAATAGTCCTATGTATGCTCATCATGAAGTTGTAAGTTTTGAAAAAAATTAGTCAAAATTAGAATTCTATGCTTTTTAAAAACTTACAGAAAAGAGAACTTCATGTTTCTCTCACTTTGGAATTACAGAAAATATGAGGTTCTCCAGAAGTTTGCATCTTGTAAATGTTGAATGAGCTCACCACCCTTATATGTTAATTTCTATCAGGATTCAAGAATCAGGTAAGACCATCAGCCTCAAACATAAGATATTGCATGTCATTAAACCAAAATGGAGATAGGAGAATTAATTTCACTTCTGAAATAATCTTGTATAACTGAAAATAATAGTGACTTGCTTTTCTTGGAAATATTTTTTTTTTGTAGTCAAGTGTTTAAAAATAGTAAACACAACTATTTTCTAATTTAATAATCACAAGGACACAGTAGGACATAGTGACTGTTTCTAATATAAAGAAAAGATAAATTGGATAAAATATACAGAACTAGAGAAATAAATTCTACTTTACATTAATAAGAAAATATTTAATCAGTTGAAAAATTTTCCTCAATTACCATTAACTGTGTGAACCATAAATTGCTCAGGCAGGGGGTAAGGACAACATATCCCTCACATCTTAGTAGCTTGAAAAATTATCAGTTCATTTTAATAAAAGTGGCAAAGATAAAAGAAATAATAGAAACATTCATTTTAAGTTTGGTTGTTTAAAGTGCATGACTTCATTAGATCATAAAATTTTCAAATGTAGGCAATATTTTACGAAATAACTAAGATAACAAGTATAATGTTATGCAACTTATTAAGTCTTAGCAAATTTTTAATTGTGTCAGTTCGTGGAAACTGCTCTTCATTTTAATTTTGGTTATGGGTGTGAAGGTAAATATAGTTCTAGAAGTCTCCACTTTGAATAGTACTGAACACCACCAACAAGATGCCCTGCTTCATTGAAGACTGAGTTATGAAATGAAGAATGTTTGGGTTTGAATTCCTATACCAACCCTTACTAGCTACATGGGCTTGGGGAATTTGCTTAACGTTTCAGCAGTTTCAGATGAATCCAGTTTCCAAAATTTGCTGCACATTAGGATTACATAGGAGGCTTTTAAACATCCCAAGGCCAAGATGAATCTCAGACTGATTTAATCAAACTTCCTTGGAGTTGGAGCCAGATAACTTTATTTTTAAAAGGTCTGAATAATGCCAATAGAACACAAAGCATGTGAACTGTGGGGCTAATCATGAGTATTGCAGGGACTATAATATTCATCTCATAGGTTTTTTTCAACAAGTTATGAACAGCACAACATGACATTGACACACAATACATGATACCCAATGTGCCTAGCATGAATAGGAGCCCTGTTTATCTGTTACAAAACAAAAGTAAAAGATAAAAATTCATGGTTGGTAAAGTCTGACTTCTACCATAACTACCTGGAGCCAATGATTAAACAAATGCCACTGGTTTAGACAGGTTTTGCATGTATTCATTTCTTTTCAGAGGAAAATTGAAAAAAGAAATAGAACACCTATGCCCATTTCCCATGCAAAAAAAAATGTCCTTTAATAAAAATTTAAGTATACACATAAGCAAACTTATTAATCCTGTACAGTTACTGAAAATGATCCAAAATATCATGTCACTTGCCATCTCCTTTATTCGTATCCATCATCAGATGTTTCTGTCACCAAAGCATTAAAGTTGTCAGATAAAACTCATTGCCTGGGGGAAATATAAGCTATGGCTCTTGTAATGAATGAAAATGAAATGATTCTCCATAGTGTATTGCCAGACTGACTGGAAAGAAAAATAACTAATTAAATAACCTCCTTTTAAAATAGGTTTGTGTCTGGCAGGCCCTTTTCTTCACTGGGACACAAAATGGGGGTCTCCTCTAGAAAGCTCCTGTTAACCCTTTGACAAGCCAGCTTACAACTCTGAAAACATCTTTATGATCATGCTTTTCCCCCAGTTTAACATCTGAGCAATTTTATCTTTAGGATAAATGGAAATGAAACTTTAGCTGCTGGCAATTTTGTTGGAATAATCAAAGAAGTCTCATTTCCTCAAGTACATAACTGAGAAAAGTAACAAGACGTTTCTGCCCAAATGGAACCCCCTGGATCCCATATCTTCAGCATTGCCTTTTCTGTTTCATCCTGACTCATATGTCCAATTAACATGAGGAAAAAATGTTAATATTCATTCTATTTTAGGTTTCCAAGGGCATAAAGAGGATATATTGGGGAAAAATGATCATGCAAAACTCATTAGCAACCAACCGACTCTTTTCATGATCCAATTGGGAGAGATAAGAAAACCATGCACACATACTGGTTTCTTAAGAATTGTCATGCAGAGAAAGTAAAGTGAAGAGACAGTTTCAGGGGAAAAAATAACTTTGTGATAAATTCAAAAAACACTTTGCACAGTGTTTGTTAGAAGAACATGGTTAAAACACAAGTAAATGTTAGGGTCTGTAAACAAGTCAAGATGGTGCCTGGCATTTTACCAGAGGGAGTGGTTTGTGAAGTAACACCAGGGAGCCATTAAGTGTGGAGATTCCTTATTGGTTGACTGCTGTATCTAGTTTATGTTAATTGAGATAAGCTGTGTGGAATGTATATATACCCCTCCTGTCCTACAATAAACGGCTCCCATTCCTGCTGTATCAATCTACACAAGTTGCTCGTCACCCCCTGGTTATTTTGCTGCAGCCGGACTGCGGCAAATAAACAAATGAACAAAACTTCAGAAAGTCAATAAAACATTCTTGTGGAGTGACTTCAGTCTGTGCTCTGGGTGCATATGTGCTGAGCAATCCTAAGAACATGGATGGAACCCTCCAATTTTCTTGTTTCTTTACTGTCTTTATATAGTTGCTAAAAGTTATAGATTAAATATTGATAAATGATCCACTAATTTCTGTCTTTAAAATACTCCAAAATACCACAAATTAATGTTTTGAAATCGAGCTGTAAATAAATGTTACTGGTTAGTTATTAAATTCCATGTGTGCTTTAGCTATTTAAATGATTCTTTTTCTTATCTAGCTAGTACCGCCATACACAGTACCCATTGCTTGCATGAGCCTCTTTGTTTCTCAGCTAATTCCCTCACTGATCCTATACCTTGAGTTTAGAGTAAATCTTTAGAAAATCTGACTTTTTCACTCTTCTGGTAATATGTAGTTTTTCCTAGGTTCCCATTGCTCAGAGGGTAAATGTTATCCTCCTGGATGTTGGAAACTTTCTTTCTAGCAATACCAAACTACACACCTTAGAACAGATTTTACTCACATGGCAGAAAAAGAAATACTTTTGGCAGTTCGTGTCTCTGACTTTTTCTTTCCTCTCCAATCTTCCTCCAAGCTTAACTAATTGTTACTATTCTAAGTACAAAAAGATCCTAAGCATACTTGTAATCACAGATAGAAGCACTTGGCATTTAAGTATAATTTGATGTGAATTTCATAATTTATTTACTTAATTAATTTTATTTAAGCCTATCTTTCACCTTTTCCAAACAATAATTATATCAGGATTTTGTTTGGTGAAACAATACATTTCCCACATCTTTCATGGCGACTGTCACCAACAGTGCTCCCAAACTTTATTGAGCCATTCAATTAAGGCTCAACATAATAAAAAGTATAATCCTCTGGGGTGGTTCTGTACCTGGAAATGCATACATTATCAATTCAAGCTCACTCACCCTTTTTTTATCTCTTTCAACATCTTTCACTCCTCCAACTGAGACAAGTAACAGCTAAATAAGCTGAATTCTTCTAGATGAACTTTCAATACATTTTCTCTGCTCTGTCATCCCCTATCCTGCATTGCCCCAAAGGTATGAATCTATTTTATCTCAGAGACCTCCCTGGATATTACAAATGAAATCTATACAGAGAAAAACAAAATTGTTGGACATTTCAACATAACCTCATGAATAGTATTTTTATTCTCAGTTTTAATTGAGGCAACTGAGGCCCACCAAAAGTCAACACCCCCTCTACAGTCACAGAACAAGGGTTTGGAGTCAGGCACATTCATTAGGAGTGGGTCATTACTAACAGTTTGATATGATGGGTTGGCATTCTTGGAGCAGCATATGCTTTAAGGAGTGCAGAGAAGCTACAAAAAGGGTGAATGGGATTCTTGGCCATCATGTTTATAAAGATGTAGACCAGTGGCTAGCTCATTGTGCTTCTGCTATGGCTTAGGGACTGAAGGATCAACATAGGCTGTCACTCCTTCACCTCTGACCAAATATTCCTGGAGCCTCTTCTCTGTACAAGGCAGAGTTAAAACTTTATACTTAGTCTTTTAATGTTAAATTCCTTTATACCTGGGAACCGCTTAGTAGGACCTAGTTTAAATTTAGCATTATTTTATAACTAGATATCCATAAAAAAAGAACTATGGTAAACTGCCTTGCCCAAGGATTTCCATAGCTTTCTTCTTCCTCTCTTTAGCTTTTTATCTTCTCACTATAAAAGATGAGTTTCATATGTCCTCTTATAAGAAAGCCGGTTATCATTGTGCATTCTTCTCTGTTTAACACATGCCTCAAGATAACTTGTGGAGGCAATCATTTTCAATGTTAACACATTTTAAATATGAAGTCAGCACCTGTGCAAAAATCATAACACTAGTCTAACTACGGATGAAAAGATAAAAGTTTATGTATAATTTTCAACATTACCTTATGGAGAATGCTGTGTATTAACCTAGAATTGTTTTTGAAGTTGTCATTTTTTTTTATTCTAGTAGCTTTGTATTATAGGTACACAACAATCCATAGAATGAATAAGCAAAGGCCAGTTAAACATTCATGTGCACAGAACTTTGAATTTTCCCAAGATATTTTTCTTTTTCTATGATGTTCACTTTAATCTGGATTTAAGGTCCATTATCTGTGTTAACAAATTTAAAAGTAAATGTGAGTAAAATGAGTCAATTGATTATATTTACCCCCTAAATCTTGTAATCATTTTAAAAGTCAGTTTCTACTCTTAAGTCTTATAAGCATGACTAATTAATAACTTGAATTATTAACTGAAGCATAATTTTTATGGGTTTTAACTTCTATCATGTACTGTCTGTTAAGGTAGAATACTAAAAAAAAATTCACTTCAGTCAGTAATAAAAGCAGCCTTGTTGAAAATATACTTGGCTAGCCAGCTCCTGAAATTTCAAAAACTGTATGTACTGTTATATTCTTGGGAGTAGAGAGGCTGTGACTCGAATGTAAAACAGTAGTTCCCTTTTACTTCTGTGTTGCTAAAAAGTGTCAGACTAATATTATAAATTTTCTAATATTTTTCTTTTAAAACTTCAGTTTAAATTTGGATTCAATGAATCTGGTTGTCTCTTCATATGTTTAAATAAATGACAGTCTGCTTCCATTTTTAAATCAATTAAAGTAGATGAAAGCAACTCTCTAGAGAATTGTTATTAAACTAAAAAAATCTTAGTTACCCACTCAGCTGACCAAATTTGTCAAGTGTCCAATTTTTTTCCATTTAGTTATTTTAGGTGTTGTGGAGTGGAGGACAGTAAATACATTGAAGAACAAGGCCTCTTCCTGAGCATGATGAGATCTGAAAGAGATCTGTGCTTCAGACAGAGGGGCACACACTGGGAAAGAAGGAGTGACTCAAGTCAATGTCATGTACATTGCTGTTGGTGGTATGTTGCAGGTGGTGGATTTAGCAGATTCCATTTCAAAAGGAAAGGAAATTAAAACATTAATTTCGTGTCTTCCAAGTGCTCTTTTAAAGGTATTTATTGCTTTTTTAATTAGAAAAAAAAGTTATAAGGAAAATATTAAAGGGCCATTCAAAACAAGGGTCCCTTAGCAATTCCCCAAGCGAAGCTCTCACACTTCATGAAGTAGAACAGAGATACTCACTAGAAATTACTGGGTGTGAACTCTACCTTAGGAAAAAAACTCCCCTCCCATTACACTCATTTATCAATTTCATTGAACAAAATTTTACATATTATTTTACAATATTTTCAGGATAGCAATGCCATCAATTACAGTATAAAAAATAGTTTTGCTTATTATGATTAGACTAAATAACAGAAGTTCATAGTTAATAGTTGTGTGGGGACTTTTATAGTGTTTTGCATAATGAACAAATTTACAGAAGCTTCCATGACAGAATTCACCTAACTACTCCAAAAGGTTAAATGTGTATAAACAGCTGGTATTTTCCCATACTGATGAAAGGAGTTGAGAAATACCAAACAAATTGTTTTCCTTCTCAGGTACACTTGTAGGATGACTGTTTTTCTTGTTTTATAAGTAAGATTTTCTAGTACAGTCTATAGAACTACTTATTGTGCATCACAAGAAGCAACTTCAAATTAAAATATTGTTATAAATGAGAAGTATCATTAAGTTAACTTCATCATTCATGCAGAGAAGGGAGTACGAAAATAAGGAGAAACAATAATTTTCTGAGACCATATGACCTAGACATGGGATCAAAGAGAGAAAGACAGAACTACACAGAACACCAAGTAGTGAACAAGACTTCTTCATAGTTCTGGTTCATGGTTCTGGCCATCTTTTTACTGAGGTAAATTGAGGGGCTCTTTTGGTAAAAGGCAAACTGAGTATGCTCAGCTTCATGGGCAGTGCATAGGGGCAAGGGATGAGGAGGGAGGAGAATTGGAGGTAGTTACTTAATTTGGCTCTTTCTCTTGTCTTTTAAATACAGGTTAGTGTTCACAGGGTAGGTACCTTAGAATACATCACATCTCCAGAGTTTAAAAACTTTTTAAATCTGTGCTCTTGACTAGAAGTAGAAATGGGTTCAATCATAAAACCTCGATCTTGTTAATAAAACTTCTGTGAACACAGTGACAAAAATGTGGCTTAACAATGTGGTCTTCTGCTGTTGAACCTTACATGTTTTTAACACATAGAACTAGAGAACAAAACTCAATAGACAGGCCAGGAATAAAGGTTAAATAAAATTTGCTTATTGATTGCTTTCATTTCTAAAAGTTTCAAGCATATTATAGGGGGAAAATCATATTTTCAGACAGATAAAGCATTAACTTGGGGTTATTAATCATTTCTATGGATGAAACTCTTTGTCAGTTTGGGGAAGCCTAGGGACCTATTTCAGAATAACACATTTAAATGAGTAAAATGAAATGAAAGGAAATACAAACAATTGAAATATTTTAAAATGTATGATATGTTAATATATGCATTTATCTACTAATGCATTAAATAAAAGGCAGATCTACTAGTGAAAAAATGTAAATTAAATTTTTAGATATTTGCAACAAATTACAGTATTTGTGATTTCTGTTAGTCATAGGTATTGCTAATTCTAAAGTTGTCATTGCCTATATTTGCAATTGATAGAAATTCTAAATTTTAGGCAGTCCTTAATAAAAACGAACATTTTATTTTTGTTTTCTCATCACACAACCACCTTCATCCTTCCATTGAGAGTCTTATACCTTGGTTGAAAATCTTGCATTGAACACTTAAATATTAGGATTGAGAACACTCTTAAATCCTTGTAAAAAAGCACTCATGCTCTGTTAAACTAAAGACTATTAACAATGGTAAAATCCAGGAATAATTCTAGTGGAAAAGGAAATGGCATTATTAAGATTCTGCCAAGTAAATATAAAGAAATATTTATATTCCAAATAGTCATTTTATGAATGTTTAAAAAATTGTGTCTGTGAAAGTGTTCCAGAGAAAATATGAAATGAATTTCATTTTGAACAAACCACCATGATATCTCTGGATTCTCTGAGCTAAAAGCTGCAGTTTCCATTCCTTGGTGTTTTGTAGTTAGATAATAGTGCTGAGTATTTATAGGTTTCCTTATATAACTATAGTTCTTACCATTTTTTCTTGTCAGAATAGTTTATTTTCTGTCCATGCTCCTGTTTTCCTTGAATTTTAGTATTGGATTTACTGACTTTTCTCTGGCTGTACTCTTTTTATAGAACCATATTCCTCAAGTTCAATTTATTTTTAAGTTGGATACTTTATGTATCTATTCCCTTTAGAGCTCTAAAAAGAAAGTGTATTATCGACTAGATAAAGCTATTAAAGTAACTATTATGAAATTTATTTTTAGGACCTTGGTCACCTCAGTGGCTCTTTAGGGTTTAAGATATGCTCCAAGTAGCATGTACCATAACTTGGGAGGTATGGTCTGTGGTTTTCATTGCTTACTCTGCACCTGCTCAACATGAGCACTTGCAATCCATCATATTTCTCCTCCACCCACTACAATTATGTAAGGACCATTAAGGGTTTGAGCCTCCAAATTAAGACATCTTTTTTTGTAGTCTCCATTTCCTGTCCAGCTCCTATTCTAGAAGCACCCTTTACCTTGCTTTCTCAGTCTTTATGCTCTATTTCTCAGATTACTGCTATTCTATTTTTTGAAACTTTGCAGATAAACAATGATTTTATCTGATGTAAACTCTATTCTTAGCAATCTTCCACTCTTTTCATTTTTTTTTCTCTTGGCAATGCCACCCCATTTTGTCACTTTACCAGTCTCATCTGACTTTATCAAATCTGAATCTTCATCACCAAGGCATCCCTGAACTACCATCTGCATTTTAGTAATCAGCAGCATTACCTCATCTGAGTATCTCCAATGCACCTATAATTCCACCAGCCTAAATAGGAAAGCAGTCTGTTGTGCCCTGATTCTTCAGTTGATGAAGACAGCTCTGATGATAAAACTCAAAATGTGGACTTGGCTCTTTGTCTTACATGCTGCTGGAAGCCATCACTTCCAAGTGTGCCGATTCAGTTGAAAACTGTGGGCAAGGGTCATGCCAGTTGTTGCTGTCACTGCCAAACTTAGCCCCAGGTTGCCAGTAAAATTTTATTGCAACCATTTGAAACCCTTGAGAGCTCAGGAAATCATGTCATCATTTGGAAAACTGTGCACATTCAGAGAAGATCAGGAACCATCTTTATCCTATCTGAGAAAGGCATTTATCTCTGCTGTTCTTGAATATTATAGAAGCAGAAATCACTGTGATTTGTGCTGTAATTTTTTCATTATAAAATATCTATTTCAGGCTCACATTGATGGTTGGATCCCAAATTTCACCTTACTATCCAAGAATGCTATGTTAGCATTTATAGGATAATTGTCTATCCCATAAATTTCACTTGAACCAAGTTCTGAGTGTCCATTTCTAGAATGACTTATTTTCTTTTTTCTTTCTGTTTTTCTTTTATAAACTGTAAAAACTTTAAGTTTCCCCATTTTCTGCAAGGGTGGGGACTGTGAAGATGTTTGAAAATATTGGTATTTTCAGTGAGAAAAATACAATAATTTTCAAGGATTCACTATAGTTCTAAATTTTATGAGCACTAAATCAAGTTATGCTATTCCCCAAATCCTTTCTCTGAGTACTTAATCTTTCTTTGAATTGGGAAACATTAGGGTACATTTTTTGAAAAAAACCAAGAGAATAAATTTAAGGTTAACTTACAGACATACATGTTTTAACATGCATTGGGAATGCTGATATAATTTGAAAATCAAGAATACATAAGAATGTCTTACTTATAAATTATTTTGCAATCAAATAAAAAAAAAACTACCAGGTAATAAGAATCCTATTCAATTTGTTAGAGGTATTTAATAAATCCTAGAAAGTCTATTTGAGCATTTTTTTTCTGATATTTTCCTCTTTCTTTTATTACATTATCATTTTAAGGTACAGCAGGTGAACTTTCAAAACATGATATGTCTGCACAAAACTGTTGGGTAACATTTGAAAAGATATAGCCAGAGGCATCTGACTGAAGATGGAACTTATGTGTCAGACACAGAAAATCCAATTCAGTTTTGTCACCAAGTCAATTTTTTCTGTTTATTGTTGCAAAGACTTCACCCTGCAGTAATGTAGGAATCATTTATTTTCTTGAGAACTACTGATACATTTGCACAGCATTGTTTTCAAACTTCCTGTCATACTCTTTAAAAGAATGTGAGAAGTTGAAATAATTATATGTATTTGAGAATATATCCCTGTGGTTATTTATATGTGTAGACCTGCATATTCATTGGTAGACTTGAAATATTATGTATCTTGGATTTAATATTTATATGCTTAGTGCTGAGTATACATCAACTCACAATTTTATTTTTTCTCTTATGTTCATAAAAGGTGGAAGCCTAGGAAAATAGTCCTTTTTCTATTATACTGGAGTGCCAGATTAATATTTTTTTTTTATTTTTAATTTGTTCTTTTAGGTACACATGACAGTAGAGTGTATGTTGACATACTGTACATACATGGACTATCACTTATTCTAATTAGGATTCCATTCTTGAGGTTGTACACGATGTGGAGATTCACTGTGGCATATTCATATATGAACATAGAAAAGTTATGTCAAATTCGTTCTACTGTCTTTCCTATTCCTGTCCCTTCTCCCTTCCCTTCATTCCAGTTTGTCTAGTCCACTGAACTTCTTTTCTTCCCTTCCCCACCCTTGTTATGTGTTAGTATTTGCATATCAGAGAGAACATTCAGTCTTTGGATTTTTGGGATTCGCTTATTTCTATATTATATGTTTCAAGGAAATAAAGCAATCTTAAAATAAACTACGACATGTTTTCAAAGACATCATTACTAAAGAATTGCTTCTAAATTTCTAAAATATATCAAATATTAATTACCTGAAATAAAACAAGGATCAATGGTAAATGGTTATTTTTCTGTTTCTATTTGATTTCTTGCTATATTTCTCAGACAGTAACATTTACTGTTTGAGTTAAACTCTATTTAGTGTTTTACAAATCCTTTCTGGTTGTAAAATATGTAGTTTAAAATGTTAATTTTGGAGTGCATAAATATTGTTTTATCTTGATCTCCAAATGAAATTTCTTGACTCCATAATATTTAGACCTAAAAATTAGGTGATCCTTCCACAGATGCTATCACATGATGATTACAGATCATTCTTAACTCATCACTGAATTTTAGAATTCTCAAGGACAAGTAGGTTGTTTATCCCTGAGGATATTATCCTTCCCTTTGTAAAACTCTCATCTCCACCACCTCCCCCTTTGTTAAGGTACAGACTACACATTCTTCTGCTCTCATTTCAAATGTCTCTTCTTTAAACCCTCAACCAAAACAGGTATCCCATCATAACTTTCTCTTCTCCTCTGCCTTCATGGCACTCATTAGATTTTATAATTAGGTATTATGTCACTCTTGCTCTTTTATTCCATTAATCTGTGTAATGCATGAGAATAGAAACTGGATGTAATCTAATGACATTTTTGCCCCAGCTTTAGACATGGTAGCTAAAGTTTGATGTAAGTTGGTGAATGAATACATTCATTCACATGTGTCCTAAAAACCTTGTACATAGTTATGCTAAGAAAAGCTCAATACACATTTGTGGCTAGTTTATTTAATCACAGAGTTTGATATATTCACTTATGTGTGCTTCAATTTGCTTTTACACTTCTTAATTAAAAAAAAACTCTTGATTTAAAGCTATTTTATATCAGATTTTATTTTTAATTTATTTTAAATGACAAAATTATAAAATTATACATATTCATATAGGGTGCCATGTGCTGTTTCTATACATGTACACATCATGTAATATCTGAATAAAGCTAAACATATCTCTCTTCCCATATTATCTTCCTGGAGAAAATTTTCAAGATCCTTTGTTTCTAGCTTTTTGAAGTATGCAGTTATTGTTATAAATGTTATCTACAGCCATCCTACTGTGCAAGAGGACACCAGAACTGTATTCTCTCTTCTAAATATAAGTTAGTACCAATTGATCAACTTCTTCTCTCCCTCCCTTCTCCTTCCTCTTGCAGCCTCTGGTAACAAACATTTTACTCTGCACTTATCTGAGATTAATATTCTTATACTCCACACATGTGAGATGGTGGGTCTCTATGCCTGGCTTATTTCACTGGAAAATTTCTTTCATATTTTGTTTTTGGGTCTATGTCCTACCTGGATAGAGAAGAGTAGGAAATTAGTGTTGTATTGTAAACTTCCATAAAAATTATTGTCAATTATGTATTCTCAGTTACAAAAGATAAGTGAGCTGTTTGACCATATAAAATATCTAAATTATACAAAAAGCAAATGTAGGGGTACACTGGTTTTAGCTTTTCACACAACTCCAAAATGTGTATTTACTTACCCATTAATTTACTTATAATATTTATTGACCTAGGTATTTTACATCTACTATTAATTTTAACCTGTTCATCAATATGAATCAAATTAAATTGTTAAGTTCGCTTACAGATAAGGAACCCGAGGAACAGAAAAGGCAACTAATTTGTTCAGGATATAAAGATACAAATAGAAAATTCATAGTTCTCTTTAAATGCCAAGACTGTGTTTTTCCCTCTAATGCTGCTGACACTCACCAAGACCACTCATCACGTGCAAGTGTTTTTAATATATGCAGTGTAATAAACAGTTTCCTTTTACCCTGTAAGAGACAGGATCATATCATACTTAGAACTGCAGGCTCTGCAGCTGCAATGACTGGGACTGAGGCCAAGCTCTGCAGTTTACTAGCCATGTGAACCTAAGCAAATTATTTAATCACTCAGTAGCTCAATTTTCTCTGTAAAATGGAACCAGTAATAAATAGCACCTATTCCAAAGACTGCTGAGAGGATTAAATGAATTAATATTTAAAGTACTTAGGACAATTCTTGGCACACAGTGAAGTCTAAAATTAAAATCAACATTATAATATGACAATTGGTGGCAAGACAGTCTAGCAATGTGTTTGCCATTACTTATAAATTCATCTTTATAAAGCAACAATTGCATTGAATATATACAATACATATCACATTATTTACTTATGTATTTTCATTGAATAAGCCTATACTTACATAAAGATATAAGGTAGTACACACTGACATTAAAAAGAATATATATACATGTATATATATTCTTTATATATATCACACACATATACTACACATATATGTGCATTTGTAAATACTTGTTCATTTTTATTATGCTTAAAGAGTTATGAGTGCTCAAAAATGAAGATAAGAAAATATTAATTTACAGTTTTCAAGAAAAGCATGAATATTTTTGATATTTTGAAACCTCACTTTGTTTTCAGTTGAAGATTTTAGTTTTTATTTTTAATAAAGCCCTCTGAACTCATCCAAGTCTTAATTCATTTTGGCATAATAGTTTGGCAATGCATTTTAAGAGCTCCCTTGGTAACTATCTTAATTTCCAGAAATAGTGTCAGTGATGAAAATGTATTTGAGTGCCATTCCTGAAATTTAATCATGTCACATTTAAGCAGCCAGGAGGGAATTGTATATGGCTATTGTGGGCCATATAGCCTGATAAATGAAAACAATTCTAGTTATTTTTAGATTAGTTAACTAATGAGCTATCAATTTCCATTGTACTTACTATGGTTTAACCACCACATGCTGTTAAACATACATGGCAAGGGGCCGGGTTGTGGCTCAGCAGCAGAGTGCTCACCTTGCAGGTGCGAGGAGTTGGGTTCTTTTCTCAGCATCACATAAAAATAAATAAAAATTAAGGTATTGTGCCCAACTACAACATATATACATATATATAAAACATACATGACAAGACATATCTGTTCTTATGGGAATACATTTCTCATTCCAGTCATCATTTTCCTTTCAAGCTGTTTATGGAAATGACTGTCTGGACACTTGAGCTTTAATCATTTAAAAGAATCAAGGGAGTCTAAATGAGGACTTTAATTAGAAGAATTGTTGTAATTCTGTAATAAATATGGTAGGAACACCTAAATGACTTTCACATATCAATCAATAGCAATTTCATTTAAAATGAAATATAAAACTGAAAGATAATTAAGATCTTTCAAAGGAGACGAGTAAATTATATAGGCCATATCTAAAAATCTGATGTGAACTTAAAGTTTCATTTCCTTAATACACCTATAAATGTAATTATTTACTAATTACTGGAACCTTTACCTGCAAATTTTATGGCAAAAATTAAAGGGTTAATTGTCAAATCAAAGAAAAGCAATTCAATTTGCATCAATATTCAATGAGTACAATGAATGCTAGAGTACCAATATGTATCAATGGTGTACCAAGTAAGTACCAAAGTGCTGAATTACATTTTATTATATTGCCAAAGGCAGTTTTATAATGCTGCTTTAAAAAGGAAAGTCAAATAAAAATAACTTGATAGTAGTTGAAGACACTGAGAAAAATAATATCTCATTCCTATTCTTAAGGAAATAAAAATGCTAGGTTCATTCATTCATGAGCAGATTTTTTATTGAACACACACTATGTGCCAACACTCTTCTGGCAATTATAAAATCTCATGGAGCACAAACTCAATTGAGGGAATAATCAATAAACAACATATAAATCTGAAAATAATTGTTAGTGATTAATGTTAAGGAGAAAAAAAACAAAGCAGAAAGTGTGTTCCACTATGCTGAGGTCAAGAGGAAGGCTTCATTGAGTTTGGTGGTTTTTTTCTTTTTCTTTCTTCCTTTCTTTTTTTTCCCCAATTACCTGAAGGCAGGATGGGGATGTGTCACAATATCAAATACCGCAGGGGGGAAAAAAGGAATGGGAAAAGAAATATTCTAGGGCAATAATACCCTAGGTATATGCTAGAAACAGCTAGGAGATCAGTGTGGCTACAGTTGTGCATAAGAGTGACCAGAAATGGTGTTGGAGAGAGAGGAGTGAGCAATGTTGGGTAGAGATGGGTCCTGTGAATCTCAGAAAAGAGGACTATAGCTTTTACTCTGCCTGACATCAGCAAAGTGAGAGACTGGGCTGTGAGTTGGTGCTTTCTCAACTATTTGTTTTGTTTTGTTTTGTTTTTTAAAGGTTGCTTCTAACAGCTGGATTGAGAATAGATTGGAAGGAGCACATGTAGAAGCAAGGAAATACTCCTTTAAGTAAATTTGCAAAATGAGGGTTCTTTATATCTTTGAAAAAACATTTTTTGTCACCTCCTTTGTTAATGATTTCCCTCCATGATTAAGAACACATTTCTTCCTGGCATCTGTGCTTGTGAGTGTGGACATATAAGCATGTGTGAAGGTGTGAGGAGCTTGTGGATCCCTGTAGAAGAGTGTGTGCCCCTATCAGAACTTCCTCCTGAGCCTCCTGCTCAGCATGCGATCCTAGCTTAAAACTCCCACCCTCTCCTCTTCTCACTCCCAAATGAGAGGGAGTAGATACAAGGCAGGGGAATAGGCAATGAGAGAGGTGAAGTCAGTCTTCATTTTTCACATAGTGCTCTCTCTTTAAATTTCATTTAAAATGTAATTACACTTTCCAGATTATAAAGGTAATATAGGAAAGTTTCAGAAAATTCAAAATACACCAACTGTAAGATGAAGACACAATTCAACTCTAAATATTAAATTGCTTCCTTTATGGAAAATTTTTTTTCATATTTTTGCCATTTGTTTCCTGCTGTTATGTTTAATTGTATGAACTGAAAGATATAATAAACTGAGGATAATTGATACTCCTCTTCTGTCTTTATTTTAAATGTTCCACAGTTTATTTTTGGCTTTTACTATTTTATAGTTATTATTATTATTATTGTTAATTATTATTTTATTTGGTACTTGGTATTGAACCAAGGTGAACTTAACCACTGAGTCACATCCCCAGCCATTTTAAAAAATATTTTACTAGAGACATGGTCTCACTGAGTTGCTAAGTGTCTTGCTAATGTGCTGAGGCTGGCTTTGAAATTGTGATCCTCCTGCCTTAGCCTCCCTAGCTGCTAGGATTACAGGCATATGCCTCCACGCCCAGATAATTATACTATTTTAAAGTCAGTTCTAGTCCTTTGCAGTTTCTTCTATTATTTACTATTTTTGAGGGTGTTGAAATGATTTCACAATGAATGATTTTAAAAATAAATCACAAATGCAAAATTCCACCAAAATAAATTGAACTTAAGCCATTGATAGAAATATGAAAGAAGTAAAGCAAAGAAATGGAGTACACAAGCCCAAGATTAAACTAACAACCGTTGGGTTTGAACACAAGAGCAGCCATGTTTTAGTACAGGTATCCTCTGACACTAAGTACCTAGCAGTTAGTCTTCCTTCTTTGTGACTTATCCCAAACAAATAGCTTCTCGGCCATTCTTACAGGTGTAAGCTGGTCAATGGTAACACTCTGGGAGTGATGCAAAACACAGATGAAAATTTATCAATTTTGCTGCAGGATGAAAGTTGTCACATTAGGTATAATCTATCTAATGTCAATTCCCAAGATCCTAACTTCAAGCAGCAAAGAGTTAGTGCCATCTGTAACATGAAGGTGCTTCTCTGTGGTGAATTTTCAATGTTCTCAATGTGTAGAACTAAATCTTCAGGTCAAGGAAGACAATTCACTATCGTGTCCATGTTCAAAGGAAAGTCTTAAATATAGTGTATAAATACAAAACCAAGTCAAAGAAAAATAGAATGTTTCACTAAACACAATATCAAAAACTGATTGGATGACACCAGGTACAAACTGATGGCAAGTAAATGGACAGCTGATTTCAAAATATGCTTTCCATAATCTATCAGTCATCTTTTTTCTCAAGGGCAGTTTCAGATGCAGTAACCTCAACAAAAGTCTCTTGTGACAGTATAAACAGGTTTTAGCTCTTGGTTTCAAGATCCAGCTCACACCAAGTCTTCTTTGATTTCAACATGTTGGCAGCCAGTTGTGTGTTTAGTTGATCTTTGGGCAGCAAAGGCATCTTTCCCTCTTTCCTGATGTTAGTGTTTATTTCATAAGCTCCACCTCCCCCAGCTATCAATTCTGAGCTCTACCCCAACTCCTTAATGCTCTACGGCTTGGTCTAGAATGTTCATATCTTCAGAGGCTAGTTCTTCTGAATCTGATTCAGAGAGCTAGGAATGGATCAACTCAGAGTGACAGTCGTCCCAAGGCAGTTCTCATGAGTCCATTAAAGAAAATGGGAAGGCCTCTCCCTCCAGTTGCTAACTGTCCAGTCTTCCTATGAATCAGAAGTGTGGCCTTAGCATGCCTGGATGAGCTAAGCCAGGTGCCATTTTAAGCTCTGCTTAGTTCCAGTGCTTCTCGGAAGATACTCTATTCTGGTCCCAGAACTATTTTTGCTACACGAATGTAATATAGTTCACTGACATTGGTTTGTTCATTCTTCACCATCTTAGTAAAGTGTTCATTTGTAGACATCATAGAGGTAGCTCTTTAGCACAATTATCAGCACTGACCAGGCAGCCATCTTCATTTTCCATGAAACAAAAAAACAAAGGATCAAAGTTCTGTGCCTGGGGTTGGCCAAGAGCTGAATCTGCATCTGAGTTAATGAAGGTGGTCAGGTAAGTGCTCTATGGGAAGGTTGCTAGACTAGCTGCTTGGCTGGCTACTGGACTCTGGTTGGATGGTCTATCTGTCCTCAAGGTGCCCTTTCATCCCTGTGGCTTTCCTCATCAACCCATGCTCATTATCCTTCTCCAATCATTTGGAGCCAAGAAAAATTTCCCCCTCAGTCCATCACTTTGTACCTGGTGTCTTCCAATCAGTTTTTTTTATATTGTTTAGTGAAACATTCTATTTCTCTTTGACTTGGTTTTGTATTTATACACTATATTTAAGACTTTCCTTTGAATATGGACATGATAGTGAATTGTCTTTGATATTAATAACTTGACTATTTTAGTGTAATTTTTCAGGTTTGGATGATGGGTATGTAGCTTTTAGATGATCATTTGTTTGTACATATAACTCAAATAAATTGTTCAATATAATTCCCTATTTTTTTTTATAAAGACCATTTTGGAAGGGAAAGGAAGAAGGAGCAAGTGGGAAATGTGTGACAGTGTCCAAAGAGAGAAAAAGAGGGAGAGAAGTAATGGTTTTATTGTATGTTCATTTTGATCATCTGTATCCGAAGAAATATCTCAGGTCAGAGGAAAATGCACTGAATTGGGAATACAAAGCCTGCATTTTTATTAGTTCTGCTTCTACAACTAACTAATTGACTAATTGTGAAAGCTTGGACAAACCACATCACATATGTATCTAAGTTTCTACATCTGAATTCTTTATTCTGAGTTTGAATGATATTGTTGTGATGCTCAGATAGTATAATTCACATAAAATCTGTAGCATATGAAGTTTCCTAAGTATCCAACAATTATAAAGTGATATCATTAGTGCTCTTATTTACCTGTGTTTCTGCCTAATTTAAGTCCCACACCATTGATGATAGCCCTGTTACTACTTTTAGCCTCCTTTTTTTCTATTTTTAAGGAGATTAAAACTTTCTGCCTCTTTTTAAACATTTCACACAAATTATTGTCCTGACATTTGATAGACTATCTCAAAATGTGACTGTGTTAGGCTTCCAAGAAGACAAATAAATTAGATATAAAATCCTTGCTGATGTAAGGGAGGCCAACTAAATCCTTCTTTATCTCTACCTTTATTTGTGATAGAAGCTCTTTGGTTCCAATGTCTATCAAATCCAAAGTAACCACTCTGTTGGTACTGATCTAGGTTATACACACTTTCAAAATCAAAATGGGATTATTTGGAAAAACAGATTTGAGTATCTTCAGGACTGTTGCCATTCTTTTCTGACCACAATGCTACTTCTCTGCATACTGTGAACTGGAAAATATGTGTGTGCTAATAATATTATGTCAATAAATATGGAATGTGCCATTTTGACCAATTATGAACTCTGAAAGGAATGGTATTGATTTTGGCCAGATTCCATAATAAATGAAGGATACATAAATAAAATCATTCATGTATGTGTATGTATATATCCACATATGCATATAAATGGATATACATATATAATATATATACACATGAAAATACTTACTATATTGACAATTTCTTCCCATAAATTCTCCTGGGCACTCACAGGAATAGTTAGCAACAAGGTCCGTACATATACCACCATTTTTGCAAGGTTCAGCTTCACATTCATTTATATCTAAGGAAACAAGAATAAAGGAAGAGGGTTATTGGTAAAAAAAAATGATTAGATATTAGAAAGTTTTAGACATTTCAAATTAAAAAGTCTGAGTGATGCTATATCCTTTGGTGTTTGTACTTATACACGTCAGTGATACAAATTCTGCTTAAACCAACAATTCATTAAAATCAAATTTAATCAATTTCAAATAGAATTGAAAAATCCAGATGAAGGATCAACAGAACTAAACCATTCTCAAATTCTAAAAATACATATGATAGTTTGGGGAAATATTCAGTATATCCTTAGAATTAAATCAAACAAATTAACCCTCATGGAGAGATGAATTGGTTTTACTTATAAGATCTAGAAACCACCCCACAGCAACTGCCAATTAACACTGTCTCATTTCATTTAATTCATTAAAATTCTAACTGACGGAGATGTTTTAGTTTTTAAATAGTTTGCCTTTGATGAATATGATGAGAAGCAAATTAGAGTTAATCGCTAAAGCTCATTACATGCAAAGTATAATAAATGTAAATGATGATCACTTCCTAATCTCATTCAAGAGTTTCTAAAGTTAGGATGACTAAGGGGACTTACCTTTCATATACCATTATCACACATGATACAAAACTGTATGTAATAACATTCATCAAATTATACTAATTTCCATGCTAATTTTAGACAACAGAGAAAATGAATATGAATTGAATGCAAAAGGGAAAAATGACTAATTGAGTCAAATATCAATCACTGATATTTCCAAATAATTCCCTGTAGTACAACACAGGGTTCTGTAGAGCTAGTAAGGTAGGTGGAGAGCAGGCTGCTCTCTCATCTCTTTTTCCTCCTATCATCTACTCCAGTCAACTCCCTGTTGGTCCTGAATCTGATAACTCTGTTGCTGTTTTATGTTTAACCAGTTTAAGACATAAACAGTATTAGTTAGTAGTCCTCTAGGTATATGCCTTTCACCCTTCCCCTAGTCAGATGGCAAACTTTCCACATGCAGCTCCTGTACTCCCTGTTCTTTATACTCCTGAAATATTACACTCTACTTGAAGACCACTGGTGCCCATAAGTGTTTCCTGCTACACTTCTAGCAAAATAATAGAAATAGTGACATGTGCAACCTAAAAATATAGTTTAGATTTAATGTGCCTTCTGATCAACTATATTAAAAGGTGTATCTGAAGTCCTAGGTTATCACAGTTGCTTAAAGCAATTTGATCACTAAATTATCCCCTCAAGACCAAACAAGGAAACAAGTACCAATTTCTGTCTTCTAAACACTATCCCCTTCTGAAAATTGAGTTTGTCACATTCCCATTCATGGTGCACTATTGAAAGTGAGGTCTTATATTCCTTAAGTGACTCATGACTTTCTCTGAAGGCAGCTCTTTTTTGTTGTTGTTTTTAGGTGTCCCAAACTGAAAGCAGAGATAATTCATGATTATGTTGAAAATAATCTCAATAATTTCAGTATTCAGAAATTCAAAATACAATAAATGTAGGATCTGACAATGTCTAAAAAGAACTGTGTGCTGAAAATTATGACAAGCTCTCAAATATTTGATACTGAAACTCTCCTGAGAGAGAGGAGAGGGGAGGGAGGGAAGGAAAAGAGAGTAAAAAGAAGGGGAAAGAATGAACCTAAGTCATTTCTTCACTTTTCTAGCTGATGAAATGTTCAATTCTTCTTGTTATTATCAAAACTTCAGTTACTCTAAGTGGTATGAAAATCTCTGTGTTATTTATTTTGTTGCAATTCAATTTAAGACAATGGCAAAGTTTGCTTACTTTGGAACATGCCCACTATGCCTTTTCCTAGACCACATTTCCTGTAATTTGTTTTAGATAAAAACATGTTATGGCTGATAAATTAAATCTTCATTTCTCAGAAAAAGCATTTCCTTATTTTATGAAGCTATTCATAAAAAGGTTATTTGTTTACATATGCATATAAAAGAAACTGAGTACTGATGCCTGAAGAACACATAGGGAATATATCTTGATTTTCACCTTGAAGGAAAGTTTTAATCAGGATTAATAAGGACAAGTTGGACAGTGTGGTGTACTTCCAAGCAGGGAACTGGAATTGATGACAACTTTGAAGATCTGATGGTCGGTTTAGATACATGAATAGTCCACTTTGGAGCAGAGAATGTGAGGGGGAGTATTGACATCCCAAGTCTGAAGATGCAGGAAAGGGATCAAATTACAATGAACCCTTAGCTCCAGTGGAAGGAATTGCAGTTTGTCTTTTGGCACTGAAGAGGTGGAGCAGGATAGGAGGATATCCCCTTTATCCTCCTGCTTTAGAAGGACCCAGTGAGGCCATAGTGAGATAGACTTGAGAAATGAATAGAAGGCAGGAGAGAAACCTACACTAGATTTGGTGTTAATAGTACAAAATATGACTTAGTACTCAGGTAAAAAGCCCTAAGAAATTTCTCATTTTAAGAACGAAATACATCATGACCAAAATCAAATCCAACTCTTGCCCCTTTGAAATCTTAGTAGAACGAAGTTCCCTAGTCAATAATGTGAGAACAACCAAGAATTGTATGTACTGTTATTAATATGCAGACACAGTTGTTCTTCCCTAAATCATCCATGTCTTTACACAATAAATAGTGTTTAAAAATATGTGAATGTGCATCTAGGACAAATCAACCTTTGAACCTTTTAGCTATAGGTCCATAAGACAAATCTAGAGTCATCAACAAGCAAGTTATAATTAAGGAATTCTGGTTCCAAAAAAATCAAGCGTTAACACCTTTAGCCAGTGTTAACATGAGGTGGAGTGAATTGGAATTACATTTGCTGAAGTGGAAAGGCTTTATAGACATACTTAATTTATGTTAAAAAATAACCTCTTCATTGTTTAAATATTCACTTTGCAATGTTTATTTTTAAAACTCAAACTACTTAAATCTAAATTTATAAAATGTAAATGTTATTTTAAATGAATTATATATATTCTGTAGTTCAGTATCATATTTAGCAAAACATTTTTACATGTGCACATATCCAGTAACATGCGGGCTCAGAGAACATATGCAAATTACAGAGAGGCGTTTATATATTAGTATAATGCAATTCTTTCAGCAGTAAAGGCTATTCACACTGTGATTAACACTGCAAGCAATCTAAATGGAAAATGACCTCAATTTGTATAAATCATGCTTAATTAAAGTCTTATAAATGTTCACACACTATAATGTAATGAAATGAAAATTAAACATCTTCATAATAAATTGTACATATTTGTTTTTGTCACAGATCAAGTCATTATAATTTCCAGGAAAAAAGGGTCATATCTATTCTAAATATAGTGGAATACAGCAGAATATTTTTTAAATCTTAGAACAATTTCACACAGTAGTCCTATATTTAAGAATTTCTATATTTAATCAATCTTATAGCTCATTTGTAATAATAGTAATGATAGTCTTAAGGTCTGAAGGTCAATGGGTATACTTATTTCTTTGGAAGTTTACTTAATATACATCTGCATTCAGAAAATTATTTACTTATGCGTTGTCTTTGTTCTGGAATTTTGTCAAACCTAATATTGTGCAAATTATAGCCCAAAGTCATGACTTGCAACAGCAGACTGTCAAAAAAATTTTTTGAAGTCAAAATTGCATTGCTTGTTTCTTATTTGGGTCTTTGAAAAGCAAGGCATAATCTTTGCTATGGAAGACATTTTGCTTCTTTTCAGAGAATTTTATTTAAATATGCATTTATCCCATTCTTCCTTAGACTGCATGATATCTAGACTAATTCTCTGGAGCCTCCTCTAGAAATTAAAACAATAATAATAATAATTAACCAATTAATCAGCTAATTAATTCATGACTTTTTCTCTAAGTCACCTTTGTACTAGGATCACAGCAGTTTTTATTCTTGGGTTATCATTGTCTTAATTCTTCCTTGAATTCCCTCAGAACTCCTTAGGTGGATGCTGAAATCCTAGTAGTTGAGGTACATTTCCTCTTTCAGCTTGGCTTACAATATTTTAAGTATTGAATACCTTTTACACTAGGATAGCTAAACCTCTGGGAACAGAAGTCCATTTATCCTTTCTGTCAGTCAATCTATCCTCTTATCACAGCCAAGTATGTACCAAGCCCCAACAGCATCAAGAAGTAATACTTTGAGTGTTATGGTTTAAACAAAGGTGTTCTCCCAAAAGCTTATGTTTAGCCAATTTTGAAAGAATTTTCAGAGGGAAATTATTGGTTATAAGAGTCATAAGCTAAGTAGTGGATTAATCCATTAATATGGATTTACTGTGTGGTATCCTTGGGCAGGCAGGGTGTAGCTGGAGGATGTCGGTCACTTGAGGCATGCCTTTGGTGTTAATATTTTGTCCCTGGTGATTGGAGCTATCTCTCTGCTTCCTTGTTCCCATATTCTGAGCTGCTTCCCTCTACCATGATGTTCTGCCTTGCCTTGGGCCCAGAGCTACGGAGTCAACCATTTGTAGACTGAGAAATCTGAAACCATGAGGCAAAATAAACTTTTCCTCCTTTATCTTGGTCAGATTTTTGGTCACATAAATAAAAAAGCTGAGTAAAGCACTGAGACTTTGGCTTAGCACCTTGTTTTGATACTAAAAGGACACCACTGTAGCATGTTTTTGCTTTTTTTTTTTCCATTTTGCAAAGATATGATTTCTTGGTTTCCTTATTCTTTCTCTTGGGTTATCTTTCCCTGAAATATTGTTATTGACTGCTAATTAACTGGTGAAAGCTTATTTTCAAGGGTCTACTATTTTTGATCCTTAACAACACATCTTCCCTGAACTCCCCATTAGCTGTTAAATATTATCCAGACCTCCTGTGAGTGATTACCTTTAAAGTTTGACCTTTATTTTTTTTTTTTTTACTTATCTAAAGCCTATGGTTTTTCATTTTCTCTTTTAAGTCTGAATGACTTTATGATGAATTTCTAGAATACTGTTCTTCCACTGTAATATAGAATGTAACTATGCCATAATCAGAATTACCTATAGAATTTCCCAGTCATTTCAGGGACAAGTTCAGTATATTTTTCATCTCATAAACTTGAATTCCCTTTTGATATAGCTTTGTTCTATGTTACCTGTCATTTATTTTTCAGTATCAAAATAAGATCAACATTCTCCAATCACATCAGTACACGTATAATATTTTTATAATGACTTGTTGGTAACTTTTACTTACTAAGAACAGTAAGGTAACAAAAGTTCCAAATCCAAGAGATATTCACCTATCACCTCTTTCAAACAAAAGAGCTGTATTCTCTGCCCATCTCTCTCTTGGCATCCTAGCACTTATTTTAATATCTCAATTTTGATGCAAATGCCTTTTCTATTTGTATCAAAGTGGTATCCATTCCAATTCTTTGGAATACTTCCACATAAAATTATTTTATTAAGGCTTAAGGCTTATTTGCTCATAATCAGATATTTGGCTGGTGAGATAAGACAGCTGTTCCAAGGTACTTGTAAAGCCAAAACCAGCTGAGAAGCAGGTTAAGGAAGGGATAACTGAGAGGGGTTGTGATGTCTCCATAATTGAAATATTTGATGACTTGAGGGCATTCCTAAATAAAAGCATACAATATAAGCAAAAAAAGAAAAAATCAAACAAAACAAGAAACCCAAATGCATCCTTCACTGAAAATTTTCATTAGAGTGCAAACTGTCTTCAGGGATGTGGGCATGCAGCATAATGACTTGTCCACAGTAAATATTTGTCGATTGGTAAGAATGAACCGGGAATACTGGAGATGCGTAGACCTAAGTACTATAACAAGGAGTTCACTGATTAAGATTGGGAAAGCAATTAGGGATCTAGCCTCTTTCTAAAGGCATTATATTAGGGAAATAATGGAAATTGAGTAATTTTTTTTTCAATTGATGTGAACTGAGTGACTTCTCTTTTTGAAATCAGAAAAGTCACACAAAAAAATGTCAGAGAAATATTTCAAATGTCTTTCTTTTGTAATAATATGGCATCTCATGCATGATATAGCATGTGTTATGTATTTCAATATTTGTCTCAAGATGTAGCATACCTACATAATCAGAACTTCTGATTCTTGTGTGAAATGGAGGTAAACATGTTATTTTAAAAGGAGTTCAGGTGATGCTGAAGGATAATCCAGGTTAGAAAATGTTGAAAAGAACTTCTTCTTCTTATGAAGTTCATTCTTGCACTCATCCATCAATTTATCTATCCATCTATCTAACCACCAGTCAGTCCTTCCATCCATCCATCCATCCATCCATCCTTCTTTGGTTCTGTGCTAGGTACTCAGAATGCAGCTAATGATTTATATGTCATGGTCCCTTATTTTTTTTACTACCTTACAGCTGACTAAATATAGAAGGGAATAAATAATTAGCTGCAGTGCAAAATGATAAGTGCTACACAGTAAAATGCAATCCCTCAAAACAACTCCAAATATTGGAAACTAAATTGGTTTTGCAGGCTAGGAAATGTTTAGTTTTGCAGTTTAGTAGAATTAGGAAAATTATGGGGGGTATTCTCTTATACATACTATACTCTATGAATTATTTTTCTCCATGAACATGTGCTTCATTATTATTCATATCAGCAATCTGTAGGTCTAAGTGTGACTTCTCAATATCTCATTGTTCTTTGATCAAAGTATGAAAAGCATATATTCCCTGGTTCCCTACTTTTATTATGGTATATTATCACTTATTCATTTTTGCACTTTCTAGTGCCTTATCCAAAATAAATCCCTCCATCCTATCTGCTGAACCAAATTATTTCACTTGCTCCTCTTTCTAGTTTTAGCAGTCAACTTTGATTAACCATTCTGAATTTTTTATAGAGAATTATCACAAACCCATAACAGGATAGGTGAAATGGGATTCATATTGGAAGCAAAGCTCTGATTCATATAATCTGCCTTCATCCTTTCATTCACTCATTCAGTTATTAAAATTCTATGAGTACCATCTATGAATTGGGCACTAAAATACATAATTGGGTGCATCAGTGAATTGGAATGGTTCCTGTTCTAAGAGACAGCATTTCTACCCTTTTATTTAGGAAGGAGATAATTATAATGCTATATAGTGAAATATATGCCTTAGAGTATTAAGCACAAAATGTTCTGTGATTATAGCAGGGAACTTTGTCTACAGGAGATGTGGAAGATTGTTTGAAGGAGGTAATAACTGTGGATGGTGTTTAAAGAATGAGCTGGAGCTTTTTTTAAGATTGTTAAATTAATAAAGAACATAAAAGCACACAATGTTTTCTGAAAGAACTGAACACCTTAAGTGTCTAGGGCATGTAATTTGACTGTGGGGAGGGGACATGGATTATAGGGGATCATGGTTACTAAGAAGATAGGAACCAGATTTCGGCTTTATAAATCAAGTTAAGAATTTTAAACTTTATTCCTGTGTACTGGGGAGTTAATAAAGAACTTAACAAATGTGGAATGGGGCATGATTTTATACAAATGTTTGTTTTAGAGAGCTCATTAATGTACTCTAGAATTACATTTTTTTGGCAACATTTTGGAAATGTATGCTGAGTCTATATAACTTGGGTTATGTATGATCTAGAGTGTTTGGATTTTTAAGGTGGTTTGGAAATTGCATATAGACTTTCTAATATTGAGGGTTGCTACATAAAGCAAATAAAAACAGAGGATACCCATGAAATATTTGTGATATGCTTACAAAAATTAGTATGAACTTGAAATTCACATTTACCTTGGCATCTTTTATTTTATTCAGGAACTTTATTTAAATTGTCAACTAGAATGTGATTTGCTCATGTTTTATTTCTTTTTCTTTCTATAAGCATTTTAATTTTTAGCATATGGTCATGTTTTCCATTTTGTATTTTCAGCAGACTCCAAGGAAAACCACCTACAGCAGAAAATCCTTCATAACAAAGAATTTTCCCTAGGCGCTTGCTCAAACTAAAATTTGTTACTTGCATTCTGTAAAGAATTTCATAATCTTTTGAGTTTACCTCTATGGAATCTCTAATAATAACAGTATGGCCAAACAGCACTTCAAGATAAAAGCTGATTGATAACACTTAGCACAACCCCAGAGTTACAATTTCTGATCTACATACCAAACATTATGGTAAGCCTTTTATATGTATTAGTGCATGCTATGAACTAGTTACTGTTATTACAATTCTTTAGGAGATGAAGGAAGAAAGGGAAGAGAGACAGAATGGGAGAGGTTATTAGCTCCTTTTCCAGCAGGGGATTAATGTCCAGGATATGCAAAGAATCAAAAAATCTTAACACCAAAAAAGCAAATAACATAATCAATAAATGAACAAAAGAACTAAACAGATACTTCTCAAAAAAGAAAGAAAGAAAGAAATACAAACAGCTTGCAAATAGATGAAAAAATCTTCCAGATCCCTGGGAATCAGGGAAATGCAAATTAAAAACTACATTGAGATTTCATCTCACATCAGTTATAAAGGCAATCATTAAGAATACAAATAAAAATAAATGCTGTTGAGTATGTGGGGAAAAACACACTAATACATTGTTGGTGAGATTGCAAGTTGTTATAACCACTCTGGAAAGCAGTATGGAGATTCCTCAAAAAAGTAGAAATGGAAACACCATACAATCATGCTCTTCCACTCCTTGGTGTGTATCCTGAAGAACTCAAATTAACATACCATAGAAATACAGGTACACCAATATTTTTAATAGTGCAATTCATAATAACCAACTTATGCAAATGGCACAGGTACCTATTAACAGATAATGGATAAAGAAGAGACTCTGCATCTAATAGAAGAAAACATTGGCCCTAATCTCCATCTCGTGGGGTCGGGCTCCAAATTCCTTAATAGGACACCAATAGCACAAGAGTTAAAATCAAGAATCAACAAATGTGACATATTCAAGCTAAAAAGTTTTTTCTCAGCAAGAGAAATAATAAGTGAGATAAATAGGGAGCCGAAATCCTGGGAACATATTTTTACCCCTCACACTTCAGATAGAATGCTACAAAGAACTCAAAAAGTTAAACAACCAAAAAACAAATAACCCAATCAACAAATGGGCCAAAGATCTAAATAGACACTTCACAGAGGAGGATATGCAATCAATCAACAAGTACACACACACAAAAAAAAAAATTCTCACCATCTCTAGCTATCAGAGAAATGCAAATTAAACCACTCTAAGACACCATCTCACTCCAGTAAGAAAGGCAGCCATTATGAAGTCAAACAACAAGTGCTGGCAAGGATGTGGAGAAAAAGGTACACTTGTACATTGCTGGTGGGACTGCAAACTGGTGCAGCCAATTTGAAGGGCAGTATGGAGATTCCTTGGAAAGCTTGGAATGAAACCACCATTTGACCCAGCTATTCCCCTTCTTAGACTATATCCAAAAGAACTAAAAAGAGCATACTACAGGGACATAGCTACATCAATGTTCATAGCAGCACAATTCACAATAGCTAGACTGTGGAACCAACCCAGATGCAATGGATCAAAAAAATGTGGCATTTATACACAATGGAATATTACTCAGCATTAAAAAATAACAAGACCATGGCATTTGCAGGGAAATGGATGGCACTAGAGCAGATCATGCTAAGCGAAGTTCGCCAATCCCTAAAAGACAAATGCCGAATGTCTTCTCTGATATAAGGGAGGTGACTCAAAGCAGAGTAGGAAGGAAGAGCATGAGAAGAAGACTACCATGAACCAAAGAAAAGAGGAGGGAGGGAAAGGGAGGGAGAAGAGGAATTGCACAGAGGACGGAAGGAGACACTCATGGGTCCACAAAATACATATATGATGGTGTGAGGGGGAAGGAAAGAAAAAAAGAGAGAGAGAGAGAGATAAGTGTCACAGTAGAATGAGTACAGAATAGTGATGGGAGGGGAGGGGAGGGGAGGGGGGATAGGGAGGGAAGCAGAATACAACTGACACTAGTATTGCTGTATGTATACACATGGATGTATAACCAATGTGATCCTGCAATCTGTACACGTGGAAAAATGAGAATTCATACCCTATTTGAATCAAATGTATGATATGTCAAGATCATTGTATTGTCTTGAGCAACTAATAAAAAAAAGAAAATGTGGCATGTATATACAACGGAGTTTCACTCAGACATAAAGAAGAATGAAATTATGTTATTTGCTGGTAAGTGGATGAAACTGGAGATCATCAAGCTCATTGAAATAAACCAGATTCAGAAAGTCAAGGGTCAATTATTTTTTCTCATATGCAGAAGCTAAACCAAAATAAGAGGGAAAAAAGAAGGGACCATCCTCATGAAAATAGATATCTGTGGAGTAAAGGAAGGGGATTGAGGGGGAGTGAGAAGGAATGGGAAGAGGGAGAAATTCTGGAATGAAACTGACTAAATTAGGCTATGTACATATATGAATAGGCTTCAGGGAATTTCATCCTTATGTATATCTGTTCAACACTAATTTTTAAAACTATAAATAAATAGAAGGAAGATCAATAGAGTAGAGAAGAGGAATTTAGTAAGAGAAGGGAAAGAGGAAGTATGGGTGACTAAAGTGAAGCAAATTATAGTTTATGCTTGCATAATTATATGAAAAAAGAACTCCAAAACTATAATGCACTAATAAAGACATAAAAAAATACAAATATATTTCTCAGAGTAATACTGGTGATAAAACTGAGATCAAAACTCAGATCATTTGTCTCTAAAGTCTTTGCTATTCATCAGTGTGCTTCATGACCACCAGGTCAGACTAGCATTCCTTCTCCACCAGTACTTCACATTTGCCTTCAAGGTACTGCATGCTAAGGGGAACACATAAGGGACACTCCACCATCTTTTTTTCAAGTTATCATCATAACCTAACAATATTAGTATTTTTCTTCTAGGTCAAAGACTCCACTCCTCAAGTTTTAATTTGGAATACCCCCACCAAACACTTTATCATTCTTAATAATTTTCCTAAAATCTTGAGTGGACATTTGTTCTAACATTACTTTCCAAATCCACAACTGCTTTTCTATGTAGAAATGTATTTATTTGGCTATTACATTCTTTATTACATGCCTCTTAGTTTTATATTTAGATAAAAAGAATACATTTGTCTTGAAGTTTCCTTCTTTATAGGGGACAGGGATACATTTTATATCTATGTAATTAAACTAACTGTTTTTCCTGAGAGACAATCCACATAACATAAAAAAATCGTTATTTGAAAGATAACATTCATACAGAAAAGTATACAAAATAATAAATTAAATGAATAATTATTAAGAGACAACCTGTGCAAAAAGTACCATAGTCAAGCACTAGAATCCTGCCAGAACATCACAAGTCCTCACACTCCCCTTCCATTCACAACTTCTCCTTCACCCTCACAAAGGTAACTGGTTTCCTGCATTTTATGGGGTTCACAGTTTTGCTCTTTGTATAGTTTACAGTTTTGCCACTTAAATATATATTCCTAAACAGCATCTTTAACTTTTACCTGTATTTGCATGTCACAGTTAAAAGGCAGCTAGCTATTCAGTATGTACTTTTCTCTTTGTGGCTTCCTTCCCATCCCTGTTGCAGGAGGCCATGGGTTCATTTCAATTGTTGTATAGTTTGGCACTATGAGAATAGACAACAGGAATTTTTCTTTTCTAATGTTAATGGTCTTTGTGTTTTTGGAAGTAAGATTATCAGAGAATATGCTTATAAATGTCTCTTGATGCACAAATGTAGTGAATTTTTCCTGGTTATACTGAGGAATGAAATGACTGAGAAATAAAGATGCATCTATTCCACTTTAGGAGAGAATGTCAAACTGGTTTTTAAAGGGGTTGCAACAATTTGCACTCCTATCAGCAATTTATTTCATAATGTTTTTGAAGATATGAGCTGTATGAAACCTGCAGGTAACCACTTATTTCATTTTACATGCATATTGTTAAGAAGAGAGGCATAACACCAACATACCTTCTAAATATACATTTTTACCAAGAGGGACTTTTAAGGGGATGCTTTCAAACCCTCAATTTGCCAAACTAAATTACAACTTTATTTTCAAGGACCTTGATATTTGTAAACATAGATAGAAACTTATACTAAAAATGTTGAACCAAAGAAAATTTGCAAGTGATGTTACATTTAAAGAATAGGCAGTCACTGATACACATACAGCCACATATTAATATACACAGAAAAATAATTTTCCTTAACCCTTGAATTAACTTCCTAAAAAGAATGCTATCAATCAACTCTCACATACAGATACATGAAGATTCAGAGAATATAGAAAAAGAATATGTCAGGTTTCCACATTTGATATCTTTAAAATTTTGTGTTATAGCTATAATTAACTACAACAATGTTCCCAAGTGAAGAATTATATCATACTTTCAGGGCTACTGTGAAGAGTAAATAAGGTACTTGATGGTAAAAAAAAAAAATCTTTTCAACTTTGAAGACTATAAAAAGAACTAACTATTCATATTATTATGAGTTAAACCATATTCATATCATTCCATAAAATGTTTCTTGATTATGTCACTGGAGGAAAATACAGATAAATTTCTGGTGAGGCTTTAACATACACGGAAAATTCTACTTTGGGAGTATTGTCAGAGTCAATCATGGGGAAAATTTTTATAAACACTGTATGTAAAAGTGGCCTTAGAGTGGAATGACCAACAAAATTGTAAAGCCCATAGAAATTCAACCCACTGAATGGGATAATTCAAGAAACACTCTTGTCTCTTTTCAAAATGGTGACCTTTACTTAAAAAAATAGCTCATCAGTTCTCCATAAATTCTGGCAGATAGACCTCTGAGAGCTATACCTGGTAGATATAAATTATGGCTGGTAAATATAGAAAAGACTGCTTTTGAAACTCTTAGGTATTTCAGTCCCCATAAAAGTGAAAGAGCTGGCTGGTTAGATTTCTCTCATTTCAGAATCCCATCTACATAATATTAGGATATTTTGTGGGTTCCTGATTCCTGGCAGAGATAGAGGCAATGAAACATCTGCCACAGAAGAATCAGCTTCAAGCAACCAACTCATTACTCAGTGCCAAAAAGCACTGCTTACAAGCCATTACTTCTTGTATTTTATTTTGTCTCCCATATTCATTCTTAAGCATGCCAAATTGCCTTATTTTCTTCATTAAAAGTGATAATGTTGAAATTTGAGAGAAGTCTGTTTTTGGCCAAGACACTGGTACGAGGGACCAAATTTTTCAGGTAGGTTGCTCCTGCCTGAAAAACAATGTGTGGGAGACAACAATGTTCAAGATTGTGGACATTAAGATGTAAAAGACCACCATAAACCAGGTGACTTCTATCACTTACTGTCCTGAGAGGGATTTCAGACTATGGGATTAGGAGGAAGAATCCAAGTGGAGCCTGGTTAACTACCTGGGCTAAAGAGAATTGTGAATGTAAGTTAGTACTTCTACTGTGAAAATAGTATGGAGGTTCCTGAAATAAATAATAGTATTATTATATGACCCAGAAGTCCCACTACTGGTAAATATTCTAAAGAAACAAATTCAGTAGGTCAAAGAGACACCTTCATTCCATGTTCATTACAGCACCATTCAGAAAAGCTAATGAATGGAAGCAACATAAATATCCATTGACTGATTAATGGATAAAGAAAATGTGATATATTATACACACACACACACATACATACATATACATACATACATGCACACTCATACCATAGAATACTAATCAATTATGAAAAAGCGTGAAATCATATTCATGTGACATCATGGATAGAACTGGAGATCACTGTGTTAAGTGTGTTAAGTAAAGTGAGTCAGATGTAGAAAATCAAGTACCACACTGGCTCACTCAAATGTGTAACCTAAAATCATTGAAATCATAAACGTTGACAGTAGCATAGTAGTTACCAGAAGCTAGAGAGAGAAGTGATAGGAATAGGCATAGATTGATGATGGATACTACGTTATAGTTAGACAGAAGTAAGAAATTCTGGTGTGCTGTTGTACAGTAGGGTGACTAAGATAACAATTATGTATTATCTATATTTCAAAAAGCTGGAAGAAAGGATTTTGAATCCTTTCACCGTACAAAAGAATGTTTGAGTAGATATGTTTACCCTGATTTAAACATTGCATGATTTATATATGTGTTGAAATATCAAATGATACTTATGATACACATGTGTATGAAACATCAAACATACTTACGATACCCTATAAGTATGTAAAAAAAAAACACTTATGTTTTAATGTATCAATTAAAAAAAATTTTGTAGTACTTGGGTTCAAACCTAGGGGCTTGTGTATGTTAGGCAAGCACTCTATCACAGAGTTATACCTGCCTCCAATATATTGAATTACAAAACAAGGGAGATGAGAAAGAGCTGTGAGTCTAAAGAGGTCACGGAGACTATGGTTTATAGGATAGAATAATGTTACAGGCAATGACTACCCAGAGAGAACCCACAGAGATCTGGGGGGCATGTCCTAACATTGGAGTGTCCGTCATTCATTTAGGAGAACGCTCCTAAGCACTGGCTTTTGAGTGACCTATTGGTGAGAGACCCATCTGAATTGACCAGAGGGAACAAGAGTTGCAGCTCATTCTGGGTCAGGAAAATGACAGTTCCGCCACTCAGCCTGGAAAATCAACGAACATATGCAGTTGGGCAGAAGACAAGGAAGGTTCTTACTTCAGTAGTGGGAAATAATAAGACTTGGACTAAATCCCCTAATTGGTCCCACCTCAAACATCTAAAGCAAGACCAGAATGATCAAGCTGTTTCCATGTAAGGAAACTATATGAAACTACTAAATTGAAGAGAATATATAGGACCACAAGGCAGCCAGCACTCAACAAGGCAAATATCATGTCATGATCATTGACCCAAGATCAATAGGTATGCCAAAAATCAGAAGAAAATCTGTATGTTAGAATGAGCCAAAAAGAAAATTATAACTGTGTTTCAAATGTTGAAAGTGTTAGAGACATGGAAAATATAAAAGGAGAGCCAATTAAACTTGTAGAGATGAAATTACAATGCATAAAATAAAAAAAATATATTAGAAGGGAATAGTTTGGACACTTCAGAAGAAAAGATGTGTGAATTTTTAGGAATACCACTAGAAAATGCACAAAGTAAAACGGAGAGTGAAAAACAAAACAAAACTAGACAGAAAACCTGTGCATTGGTGAGTTGTAGAACACAGGCAGATGACCTAAAATAGACGTGACTGAAGATTCTGAGAGGGAGAAGGAAAAATATATTTTAATAGGTAATACCTAAAATTTTTCCAAATATGATGAAAATTGCACTTGTAGATCAAAGAATCTTAACAAATGCTAAACACATGAAAAACACAGAACTACAGGAAGGTACATCATAATTTCAAAATATACAAAACTATTTCTCTAAATATATAAATAAATATGACTTTTCAATAAATGATGGGTATTTATATGTTAAAAAAAAAAGAAATTTAAAGAAGTATCTTACCCTTCACAGAAAATTCACTCAAACTAGATTGTAAACCATAACACAAATCCTAAAACTGTTTCAAAAAATCTAGAAAAATCATAAAAGAATATCTGTTTGAACTCAGTTTGGGCAAATATTTTGTAGGTCCATTAAAAGTGTGAGTCAGTAAACACTGATAAACTGTACTTTGCCAAAATTATAAACTTGTGCTCTTTAAAATCAATTTTAAGTAAAACAATTTAAAGTGAATTCCAATTGCAATTTGGAAGAATATATTTGCAAATCAAATATCTAATAAAGCATTGTATCTCTAACATATACGTAATTCTTACAGTTCAATAATGAGAAAACTACTGATCTGATTAAAATGGGGCAAAATATCTAAAAGTATGTATTTAAGAATGGTCAATAAGGCTGGGATTATAGCTCAGCGATACAGTGCTTATCTCGCACATGTGAAGCACTGGGTTCAATCCTCAGCACCACATAAAAATGAACAAAATAAATAAAGTAAAGATATTATGTTCATCTTAAAGTAATCTTTAAAAACAGAATGGTCAATAAACTTATGAAAAGATGATCAACATCATTTGTCATTAGAGTAATACAAATTAAAACCAAAATATCACTACACAACTATTACTATGGCTAAAATGCCCATATCCCTGCTGATGAGAAAAAGGAGAAATTTAACACTTATGAACTGATGGTTTAATATAAAATAATACAATCAGTTTGGAAAATAACTTGACAGTTTCTCAAAATCTTACACATGTGTCTCTCCTTCAATCTAGCCCTTAAATCCACTCCTATGTCTTTACCCAGAACAAGCCAGAGTATGTCCACATAGACTTCTGCAGATATTCATAACAGCTTTATCTACATTAGCTAAAAGCTTGTTGTTCATCAATTAGTGAACGGACAAACCAGCTGTAGCACATTCATGAAAATGTGCACTATCTATCCATAAGAAGGAATAAACTATTGATACGAGCAACATCATTGCAGGAGTCTCAGAATAACTATGCTGAATGAAAGAAACCAGACAACAAGAATGTCATCTGATTCTATGTAAAATATCTAGAAATATAGCTAATCTGTAGTGACAGAACATAGATTAGTGGTGTGTGGGATGAAGTTACAGGGGCGGAAGGGAGGGATTACAATAGGGGCAAGAAAATGCTAAAGGTGAAGACAATATTAACTATTAAGGATGATAGTTTCACAGGAGCATATACAGGTCAAAACATATCACACTATATATTTTAAATATGTGTACTTTATCAATTTTACCTCAACAAGGCTGCTAAATAAGGAATTTCTTGAGGATTCTTTTGATAATTCACATACTTACAAACTGTGAACACAGAACTACACACAAACAAACATGCCCATGCATGGTCACACATAGAACCGCAACCCACAGACAAAGCATAACAATAACTGACCCATAAAAATAATGAGGAATATCAGCCTTTTCAAAGTAACAACAGAGAGGGTTCCCCTCCACCAAGATAAATTTTAACTAGAAGTAAAACCATTCAGTCCAAATGAAATGAGGCAGGCTGTATAGGAAAGACTTCAATAAAGCATACTAATAGGAGGAGCTGTATTCATAAAAATGAAAAGATACCATTTTTTTTCAAGGCAGTTGTCCCACTGCTTTGCAGGTTACTTTCATCACTCAAGAAAAGATTTCCAAGAAGCTTTAAATGCAGATGAAGGAAAACATAACTGCTAGACTTTCTATTGCTTTTGTATTTTTGGTTTTAGATTGAATTCCTTTCTGGTAAGATTGACTACAAGAAATCTAAAGTACATTAAAGTATAACAGTGGCTAGTGAAACTTTTAAGTTTTCTGAGATAAGTTTATGAAATATATTGATGTGTATGTTTCCTGTGCTTTATGATTTATTTAAAAGACTTTAGTTTCCCTATAGGAACCATGAACTGATTTACTCTGTGTCTCTTTGCTCCTATGAAAAGTACAACTTTCAAAAATATATATATCTGTGTAAGAGAAGACATTTATGATCAATTTCTCTTCATATACATTAAGATGGGACTCTCAATTCCATTAATTACTCACCATGTAACTTTACATTGGAAAAGTAAGCCTTGAGGGCAATGATTTCCATCATATCTAGTGAAACCTGATTAAAATAATTGGTTGTTTCCATAACAAGTGCTTTGGCAAATGCTCCTTCTTCTGTTAGTGAGGAATGGGTTTTATTAGAAACTTCATTGTTATAGAAAGCTACTACAAGATTAATGTATAAAAATGAAGTTTAGTTCCTTTTAATAAAATTCAATGACTTGTGAATTAGACTAAGTATCAGTAAAGACTAAGTGTAAGTATAGCCCCATCCACTTAATTTGGCTATTTAATTTGGCCCTGAGTATAATGATTTTAGTTTATGCGGCATCTTACTTCCCCACAGTTATTAAACTTTCTACTGTTGTTCAGAGGACAAAGAGAACTTAATGTAGTCACAATTAAAAGAGCTACAGAGCCATCTTTAGAGATGATATTAATATTTTCCCAAAGTAGAATCCTTCCACAATGTACTGCAAAATTTAAAATCTTTGAGTTGACATGCAGTGATAGAGAAAACCTAAAAGTTTTTGATCAACTCATTTTACTAACTATGCAAATGGATTTTTAAAAAATCTGCAGGACAGTGTTCAGGTACTACCACTAAAACTGTACTAAATTCACAAATTATGGAATTATAGAAATCATTATAGTTTTGTATAGTTAAGCATAAATTACATCTTATTTTCATCTGTTAAACACACATATATACACACATCCAGATCTACACACATATATATAAAATTCACATATACATATAAAATTCTGTTGAGTTTGTACTTATTTACCTCATGGCTTTTATTCTATTTAATTCATTATTTTCAATAGATAACTCACTATACAAATGAGAAAATAATCCCCCCAAACCCTTCCTGCTATTAACCCCACTAAAATCTTTGTTATATAATTATTTTAGTATTTGCACTGATCTCCTTTCCAACCTTAAATACGATAACATTTTTAAACTTACTGTTTGCTCATCAGCTTTAGACATTAAATCTGCTATGCTACCCTTCACATTTCTTTCTTGCCTCTAAAGCTGTATTGCTATTTATCATTTGTGTTTTTACAAGTTCTGTTTCATAAATGTATGTCAGTCTTAACTAAAGCTACAATCACAAACCCTCCATTCTTACTACAACAATATGTGTGTATTTATTTCTCAGACTTCTGAGAGTCATTGGGGCTGGTGGCCTGCAAACTAGTGCTTCACAGAGAAGCTGGTTCTCCTGAGGTCTGTGCTCAAGTCTCTGCCCTGTGGGATCATCTGTGAGGTCTAAGCTGAAGGGGCAGCAACTATCATTTGTACCTCCAATGTGACAATAACAGAAGTTCAAACAAGCAAGTGAAATATGGGTGACTTAAGTCGGCTTAGAAGTGACTCATTGTCTTTTGCTCCATTCAATGGCCAAATCATGACCTATCTCCAAACCCAAAGCCAAGGGGTGAAGAAATGCATTCCTCCTTCACAGGATAATTTCAAAGTTATATGACAAAGAATGTAGACATAATTTGGTGTGAAGAATTTGAGCAATAAAATCATCTGTACATTGATTCTTCAATAGTAGGGTTTATAACTGATTGCAAACATTAGCAAAAAAAAAAAGAATATTTACCATACTATGATTTAAAAACTATTCTTCATTGTAGAATAAAGTATAAAAAATGTCCTTGTTCTTCACCAATAATGTATCAAACTATTGAGGTTATTTTAGTATCACAGTCAAATGAACTTTCTTTTAACATATTTTCTTAATTGTATTCTCTTAATTATGACTCATTTACATATTTGGCTTTATACAGTTTTTATTGCTTTTCCTGGAACATCAAATTATTTTTTTAATGAAAGAAGTACATGTTTCTGCACCATGTGATCATGATCTTTCCATATTTGAAGTGTATTAACAATCTCTGGAAGAGTTGCCTTGAACTCTTTGACTTCTTGCTCTGAGTTGAGCTGTAAGCTACATCCTGGCATGTCTTTTTCTCTTTCCCCTGGGTTTATTCTACTTTTCATTGATTCTAGATTTCTTCTTCTTACATCCTCTTTTCATATGCCTTAGGATATTTTCAGGTAATTTTCATGAAAAAAGCAAGGAAAAGGTCATTTTGAGCCTTTGTCTTAAAAACTGCCACCACATTTGCATGAAATTCGCCTTCTAATAGAAGTCTAAGTACAAATTCATGTATTCCCAGAAAGTAAATAGTACAAGAATTCATTTTCTTATCTTCTAGTGTACACAATTGCTACCTAGAATGTTTGAAGCCAATATAGTGTTTGCTTCAAGTTAATCTGTTACATCTTGTGATGGCATCAACTTGAATGGAGTAAGAGATAAACAAATAAATGGTAAATCATTATTTCTGAGTATATCTGGGATCAGGTTGGCAAAAGAAATTGGAACTTTAACAGTAGATGGAGTAAGGAAGAGCCCTTCTCTATGTGGGCAGGCAAAACCTAGTTGTTTGAGGGCCTGGAGAAGACCCTAAAGTAGAGGAATGGTGAATTCTCTTTCTGCCTTCTTGAGCTGGAAGACCTTTATCCTTGTGCTTTGGAAATTAGGACTCCAAGTTCCCCAGCCTTCGGACTATGGGACTTGCACACCCTTCCCACCCAACTGATCCTAACCTTTTTGTCTTGGACTAATGGTGGCACTACTGAATTCCCTGGTTCTGAGGCTTTTGGACTAGAACTGAGCCATACAACTGGGATTCTCTGGAACCCTGAAAAACCTTATTTTCATAGGACCATGGAACTTCTCAGCCTCCCCATAATGATGTAAGCTAATTCCTCTAAAAAAAATCCTGTCTATCTTATCTACTTATCTATGTAGATATGTCTTACTGATTATTTTCTCTCTGGAGAACAATAGCATTCATTTTGGGGGGGGATTATGAGATTTTATCTACATACAGATTTCTTTTTAAAAAATTATTTGTTCTTTTTAGAGAGACATGATAGTAGAAGTAGAATTTGATATATTTATATAAACATGAGGTATAACTTATACTAATTAGGATTCCAGTCTTATAGCTAGACATGATGTGGAGATTCATTGTGATGTATTCATATATAGACATAGAAAAGTTATGTCAGATTCATTCCACTGTCTTTCCTAATCCTATTCCGCTCCTCTTCATTCCCCTCTGTCTAATCCATTGACTTCTAGTCTCACCCACTCCTTATTATATGTTAGTATCCACATATCAGAAGACCTTAGATTTGGGGGATTGGCTTATTTCACTTAGCATGATAGTCTCTAGATCCATCCATTTATGAGCAAATGTCAGAATTCTTTAGAATTTGTTTTAAAATGTCTTTTGTCATTCACTGTGTCTGCACTCATGTATTTATTTCACACAAGGATTTAATTATTATTGCCTCCAATTTTTCTATTTTCTTATAAATAAAATATAGTTCTGTGTGGAATTTCTTAAATCAACAACCCATTGTTTATTAAGCATATAACTCATATTTTCCATTTATTTATATTTTCATCTAAGTTTTTAAGGTGTCTCTGAATTTTACTTCTTACTATACTAAAAAATTCCTCCAATCCAATTTTTCATATTCACAAACTCTTTTTCAAAGTGGCATATTTTTGTTATATAAACATCCTATTTTCTTTATCTTTATAATTAAGATGTGTTGATGAGGTCTCTCTATTCCATGAACCATACTTTATTCCTCTTGCATCAAGTATTTTATGTATTCATTTTGGATTTTCTGTTTTGTGTAGTTTACCTTAAATGTCTGGTGAAGCTTAATTGTCTACTTATATATATATGAGAGAGGAGATTAAGAGATATTCTTAAATTATTTCTCTTCTTCAATACTTTTACGGGTTTATTTTCACCAACAGGCTTCTCCCCTGTATGAGAAGATTGACTGCCAATGCTTAGTCCAGGACCCATAGGCAGAGTGCAGATATCAAGGCTCATCCCATCTTGCAAGAGAAGATTCTCTTAGTGTTTTCAAATTCCACATTTGGAACCCAAGCTCATTCCTAGGAAACCTTAATTTTTTTTAGACAGAACTATTATAGTTTTAATGGTGAAAATTGTGCTGTTTTGGGAGAGGGCATAGAGAGGGAAAGGAGGGGCAACCAGAGCAGCCATTTAAAGAAAGCTGTTAGTTGACTAACCTGATTTCTGTCAGGTCTCTTCTCTGAACTTAGCTAGGACCTGTTCTACTATGTGAAGAACAGCCTTGTCTCCATTTCAGCCTTTGCTGTGTCAGGGATGTAGGCTCTGGGTGGCCTTTTTTATTTATGACGTAATGGTCTCCCACACTCCTTCATCCAGGAAGATAAAGGTCCCTCTCACTGATTTTAGATCATTAAATATTATATTATCTTTATTTTATTTAGAATTCACTGTCACTTCAGTGAGCTTTCAGGGTAAAGAGATCAAAATACATATGTCCAATTTGGCTTATTAAACACACACATAACACATACACACACACACACACAAAGAGAGAGAGAGAGAGAGAGAGAGAGAGAGAGAGAGAGAGAGAGAGAGAGAGAGAATTCACTGTTCATCCTATTTTCAAACATTTCAAACAATGAAACTAAAATGTTCACTATTTATTCCAAGTTTCCTAATGGAGAGCCTTTTTTAAGACTTCAAATTCAACCTCTTACCACATTCCCTCTAGGGAGGCTACCAGCTCAAACAAACAATTTCTTCTGACTGCTCAGTAAAATTAAGAAGAGTGTATTTCCTGTGAGAGCAACAATCTTGGTCCTAAAGATTGTTAAGGAAAGCATCAAGAGAAGTTATTATGTTTTATATTTGGCATCCACTAGATAAAAATCTTTCTCTAGTATATATGCTTTTGAGACATCAGGCCAGAGTAGCATTGGCACATAGTATAGACAGAATGAGAAGGAGAGAGTAAATACTGGAGTTTCCTCCTTCTCCAGTATCATATTTATCAAAAATTTTTATGCCAGAAGTTAGTATCCATAATTTTTTAAGAAAATTTATTAGTAGAGAAAAATAGTTTCTTAAAAATATCAGAGACTATATCTTTCATTTTGTTTAAAGAGTATTTCTTTTACCTCTATTTTCACTTAAAGGTTACAAAAATCTCTATATAATATTTTAGCTTTTTCTTTAAAAAGAAGCAGGGGATTTACTCACATCATTGATTGTGAAAAAGTCTTACATATATTCCAGATGTGAAATGAGAAGCCCATTAAATAACATTCAAATCTTTCTAAAGAAACAAGATGGAGAAAAGGTTGGCGGTGGGTCATAGGATATAGAACCAAACTTTTCAAATTTTAAAAAAAATGTAAATTATACACATATAATGTTTGGCATTTTTGCAGATCAATTTTTAAAAACATAAATTCTGGTTCTATATTTTCTCAAAATCTATTTTTAGGCCCTTTTCGATCTGCCCACCATGTGCCCACAGAACTTAGTGTTCCTGATAATGATAGAGCTCCCAATCTGTCTGATCTTTGTAAAAAGTCTTTGGAGAGAATGATGGAGAAGATAGTGATGAGGATTTTTAATCTTTCTGAATACTTTATGGCAAATTTGCTTTTCCCTTGTAATTATTTCTTATACAGATGTATTATGAATTTAAAAATAAGATCATATAGAAAGCTAAATGCATAATTTACTAAATGCATAAATATTCAAGAGATAATTAAAATATAGCAATACTTCAGCCTTAGAACATTGAATATTTTGGTTCCAATGAAAGGGGATGTTCTGAAAATTTCTAGACAATGATAGCTAGAATATATTACTGAATAAAGAAGTGTTTCTATAACAAAGCAGCATGCTGCATACAATTAAAGCATTAGAACAGCATACAGACAAAACTGTTAGGCACAACAAGCTTCATTGAATATGAGGAAAGACATAAAAGAAAACGTTTATAAAACCAGATGTCCTAATGATGGAAAATAAAAGTAAATTGAAATCTGACTGGTTTATAAATTTATCAATTATATTGGACAGAGTCAAGTAACATTTTGGCATTCTCATTTCACCACTCTCATCTAGCAATTCACAAGAATAGGCAATCTTCAGGGTCTTACAATGTACTTCTTAATTCTACAAGTGAACACTGCTCTGAGATTTTAAAGAATAATATCTGCACTAAAAGAAATTACAGTGAATAATGGGAAAATATCCAATTACCACTAGCAAAATAGACATACATATCTAAATATGTCTACTTTTATTTTACAGACACTTTCCCTGGATTATGCTACAAAATAGAATACCTGGGAATGGAAAGGACATTCAGAATCTCAGAAGAGATATACATGCATTACTGAAGCATATTTTTAAAGTGTTTCTAGCATGTACAAGATATATTTATATCCCTCAATTGCAGGGGGAAATTGAATAGTTAAAAATAGAAGAACATATAAATATAAAAATCTTTAATTTAATGTCTTGAAACCCTCTATCTAAGATGCTTACAAAAATTCTCACTCAAAAAAATTGTATTTGTGATGAATTCTTTCATTTACCTTTATTTTTTGGAACTTTCAGGTTAGGGGATTCACTTTCATAATTCCATGCTTTTACATTTCAGTTCCATTCTCAACATATAGAGTATTGATCTAGTAATCATACTCCTTCAGATTTCTATTTTTTTATGTTCCCCCCAAACTCATTTATTACAAAATCCATAAAATCATTCCCTGTGGTGCCTATAAAAAAAGGAACAAACAGAACAATAAAATGAAACAATGTACATTTTTATTATGTTTTAATGATATCCTCATTGCCTGTACATGAAACCAAGTGGAAACATTTTGGCCACAGGCATCTCCAGAGATTCACTTTCTGCCATTCTGCAATACAAACTAATGGGTAGAAATTTCCATTAATAAAAATGTTGAAAGTCAGCTAGGTATTTATTTTAAATAAATAGTGAATTTTTGAGTTAACTCATCTTAAATTACTATAGGAGAGTAAGGGCAAAGACACAGCCATAGATATTTTTCCAAGGGCTTCAAATATCCCTTTGATTGAATCTTTATCTTTATGTTGTTTCAATAATCATAAGTAGACTGCAACTTTGTAGGCATAAAATAGTGTCTTTAGGGTTAGATAGAAGCAGAGGAAAATGGTTAATATAAATATAATAAAACATCTGTTTATTGGTTACTTTTACAACTTCAAGCTTAAATCAGCTTCTATATTGTAAGTACATCTTTTCTTTCAAAAACTCTAAACGCCTTCTAGGTCCCACTAGTCATGCCCACAAAACACTTGTGCATACATCTCTATAATCTTAATTATGATATGCACTTCTAATAAATATATAGTTAAGTAGTTATAAACTATGTGAGTATTACATAAAAGATTGCTAATATATTGGATACATCACTGAATGTATATAGGAAATGCAAATCAATAACATATATCAACGTGTTATATATCATAATGAAAGTTTCAATATGAGGAGCCAATTTCTTATTGGAAACAATTAGTTTGACACACTTTGTCTCATCACATTTTGTTTAGCTCATAATAGAAGAAACATTAGCTTCCATTTTCTTCTTTGCTTGCATTATTGGTATTTTCTCAACTTGACATTTCTGTGCAGAATTTTTAAGCCAATTGTGGATTTGGAGAGAGAACATTTTATTTTAAATAGATAATATAACTGCCACATTGTGCCTGGAGTGTTCTGCTTTGTAAAACTCCTGCTCTATCCTGAGCACCTCTGCACTGGTATATTTTGACAGGTAATCCAGACTAGGTGCATCCTTCATGTGATTAAATAACTTCTCACTTAGTGTATCTAATTTTTAACAATTCAAAAACATAAAAGTAAGTCCTCTTATTTTCTTCCTCTCATAGTCCTGTCTCTTACACTCTCCTGTAACACATGCAGCCCAACATGGAAACACTATAGCTCTATAAGTAAAGTATCTAGGGAAATGATGTAGGGATTTAAACTATGTCCTATTTATTTTGGACATAAAATGAAGCTCAGTTACTTACAGTTCCCAGATAATAATTAATGGCTGATAGAATTGCATATTCCATATTTCAATCCTAGATCTAAGGAAATACTCCTGATGTAAGGTAAGGGTAAAGGAGACATTTCTTTGTCTAGCTTCAGGGTGACTGCCTTTGTAAAGCCTAGGGATTTTTTATGACTAATTCTTTTCTCAGGTCCAGATATCTTGGATAGATGTAAGATCATAGGATCACAGGATGCCTGTAAGAAAATGAATCACCAGAGCAAACATAATGAACACTGTATTCTTTGTGAACTAGATTTTCTCAGTCTATAAGACTTAAATCAAAACAAAAATCTTTCACCTAAGATTAGATATTTGTTTTTTTCTGATACTGAATCAAGTCTTGAAACAACTTTCCTGGTTTTTCTTGTTACTTTTAGGTAAGAAAAATACCTTTATCTGAGTTACAGTTAATAAACATTTGCATATATCTCACACCCTAAAACAAGTCTTGTCTTGGGCATGTAGAAATCCATGATTTCTAGTTTGGATCTTCTCCTCCTCAACTCAGGCCTGCTGAACAGTGGAAATGAAGTGGGCCAGAAGCAGAAGTAGGTTCTCTCCTAATAGGGGCAGATCTGGATGAAAATAGCAGCCATCTTACAAATCTACCTAATTAAAAGTTACAAATAAGATGAACAAATATTTAAAACATTTCCGAACATATGGAAGGCTGGGTTCAAATTTAGAACTCTCAGACATCTCAGGGTTCCATAAAATACAGTGGGGACTGTATTTTTAAAAATTCTCATCTCACACTTCTTTAAAAATATTCCAACCCAAATACCTAAGCTCTGCCTCCTCCATACAGAAAACTGAAGCCCCAGGTTTTGTCACCAAGATGAGCATTGTAGACACTAATGTCATGGTCATCCGTGGAGGACAGACATGGAGAAGAGGCCCATTTAGGACCTGGACCTATTTTCAGCATCATTTGACCAGAATATTCTGGCATCAGGAGTTCCTTGAGCATTGTCTCAAAGAGACCACAGATCTCTAAATGAGTATGACCCCCTATACCTGCAAACTCCTAGCCCCATAGAAGGGATGATGCTAGAGGAAGTCAGAGAAAAGTCTCCAATGTGAGACTCAGGGCAGAGTTCCCTCCAGGCAGTGACTTAGGAAGAAACTGGGAAGGAAGTTATGGACTCACTCTTTTAAACCCATCTAATCCTCTTCAAGACAATAGCAGTATTTTGATGTGTTCTATATCAGAGTAGATGAAATGAAAAATCTTGCTTGGTGGTTGGGTTGAAAGATAGTATTGGTAACCCCTTGGATTAAGAAGATATACAACTGTGTGCTTTTCTTCTCCTGGAAGCAAGTTTGAAGATTCTTGAATGCCATTTTAGCTCTGGGAATTCCTCATCTGTATCTGCCTTCACTCTTTTGGGACACCCCGTACATCCACCATGCACTATCCATCCCTCCTAAGATAATATAGCTGCTTGGTTTTGAGAGTCCCACATGGCCCACAGAAAATCCATCCACATTCTTTTCTTGTTACATTCTGGAACTTCAGCCCTGTCCCTAAACCTTTTCCTGTCCTTGCTCTGTATCAGCCACAGCTTCTTGTATTCAACCTCTCTAGGCAGGCATTTAATCACCAGTCTATATATAATTGACCTCAAGAAATCATAATAAATAACAAAAGGAAAACTCAGTTTTTAAATTTCATTCTTAACTCTTAGCCATCTTATTTTCCCTTTATTGCTAATTATGTACTTACCATCAATCATAGTTTAAATAAAATATTTGGAGAAAACAAGATGGTTTGCTTTCAAAATCCATCAAAGCTCTCGAATTTGTATTGAGAACGCTTGAGAAAAATTGGGCAAGAAATGTGAACTTCAAAGAATGCATCTACTGTCAAATGACAAAACCACATCATGTCCAAAGTCCCCGAGAAACAGGAAATGACCAGGAGGTTCATTTTAAATATACTCTCTGAGCCATTTGAGAATGGCAGGCCATAAACTACAGCAGATAGATGGGTGGCAATAAATATTTTTCTTCAATTCAACTACTCTGAAGAGAAAAGAAAAATACTATGTTCTCAGATAAAAACGTCCTCTATACTCTTACAAGAGTGCACACAAGAGAATTTGAAATAAGTTTTATTTCTAAAACTCTCAGAGACAAATTAAAATTTATGACCTATTATTAAGAATTAAGCTATTTCAAGGAAAAAAGGCAAGTCCATGTTTGTTTAGTTTTTAGTGTAGAAGACTAGCAGTGGAAATATATACTAGATATCATAGATGGCTTCATAAATTTTTAAAAAGGCATCATTAGTCCAGGAAACTATCTAATCAGATTACCACTAGGACTAAACAATTCATTTATAGAATTTAGGGCAAAATTGATTGGAATGTGTGTCATCATTTATAGGAAAAGAAATGCGCATGTTAAATTACACAAATACATAATATATACGTGTGTGTGTGTGTGTGTGTGTGTGTGTGTGTATTCACATTTCATTGGGCTTTACTTAGATGAAGATACAAGAAAAAATGATTATTGGAGCCAAGGTTGTGGGCTCAGTGGTAAAATGCTTGCCTAGCATGTGTAAGGCCTTGAGTTAGATCTTCAGCACCACATAAAACAAATAAATAAAGGTATTGTCTCCATCTACAACTAAAAACAATTTTTTAAAATTGATTATCCATATTGAAAAATATCATCCATATTGTCATCAAAATAATACCTCATCCACTTCAAAATAGATTCCATTGCTTACTCCCTTCAAATATGGTGACTATTTTATATGTAGCTCCTTAGAAACTTGGAATAATTTCCTGCCTCTAAAAGGCTGCCTGGGACTTCTGCAGCTATCCATAGAGACATAACTTTATTGCTGTGCATACCTTGTTTTGCTATCATTATCAATTCAGAGCCAACTGGGAAGAATTGGGAATATTTATCTATTTTTGATGTATACTATGTTTTTCAACAAATCAATTGAAAAAGTTTGAAGTAAAATCCCTACATATTAAAATACTCAAAACTAAAAACAGACATCAAAAACCGCAGATTAAAATGGGAGCTATAGGAACCTAGGACAGGTTACTTATTAGATTTTAATATTAAGCTTTTTTATGCCAGACAAAATAGCTTTTATAGGTCTCATTCCTAATAACACGGAATATTCCTGTACTTTAAAGTTGATAAATATGTGTGTCATTATGGTTAGATATGGAATTATCTCCAAAGGCTCATGTGTTGAAAGCTTGCTCCCCGTAGCAATGTTCAAAGGTAGGCTTTGGGGATGTGAGTAGATAATGAAGGCTCTTGTCACAAGAATTGATTAAATCCACTGAGGGATTCATAACTGAAGGGATTGTTGGGCTCCTCTCCTTGGGGACTATATCTTGTGCCTGCCCCCTTCCTCTCTGGTAGGTTTTTTTTCAGCTTGCTGAAAGCTACCATGAGCTGAGCAACTTTCCACCACCACATCCTTCCACCATAATGTTCTGTCTTGTTGCACTCTATAGCAATAGATCAAATTGACCATAGATGAAAACCTCTGAAACCATGAGCCAGATAAATATTTTCTCTTTTAAGTCTCAGGTATTTTATCACATTGACAAAGAGGTAATACAATGTGCTACCTTATATTTAGTAAAAATGAAAAAATAGAATCCAGATAACAGATACCCTCACATTGATTCATTCAACAAATGCTTACAGTACATTGACCATGTGATAGAAACCTTGCTGAACATAAGGGATCATTTTGTATGTCACACAGCCATATAACCTGTTCAGTAAGGGCAAGCAAGCCCAGAGGTCTGGTCCAAGAGACCAGAAAATTGCAAAGATTTCCATGCAGTTCACCATTTTTTTTCTAGATTTCTATTTTAGTAGTCAAATAATAAGCAAGTATTTACTAAGCCCTACTACTCATTAATTTGTCAAATATATTTTCGTTACCTACTATATGCAAACAGTATGCTAGGTTATGATCATGAATCAAATATGAGTCAGGTAGAAATTGCCTTTAAGCTACCTGGGGTGATGAGAAATATACAAATAAATACAAAACAAGTTAGAAGGAAAAAGAATAAGTGTTGTATAAGGTAGAAATTAGGAGATTCTTTTTGCCTGATAATGAGTGGGAAGGGTAGAAGTGTTCATGGATGATCTGCATCTGACATTTGTATACAAGAGAAGAAGAGAAAGGGCTTTACCAGCACAAAAAGCACAAAATCAAAAGCAGTACCTGGGGAATCACAGAGTGTGGAGGGGGCATGGACAGTGGCATACATGGGTGAAGCATTTGGTATACAAACGGGGATGTGGAAATAAACTTGGAATGTTGGGTCAGTAATAGATTTTAGTAAGACATGAGGTTCAGAATATGAGATTCATCTGGTGCCTCTAACTATGCCTTTGCTATGAAAAATGCAAAGGACATAGATTTCATGATTTAAAATATACATGACTGGACAGTTGCAAGATGCTCGCATTGAATGCTTCCTGTACACCTTTCTTAATCTGACATATAGGGTCCTAAAAAGAAAGCAACTACATACTCAGTACAGCTGTGAGAAGGGGACATATTCAGAGCTGTCTGATATGAGGAAGAATCACCTCCGATATTCACCTTTCACCTCCGATATTCACCTTTCACATGCGACTGTGGGTTCAGAAGTGTAGTTCCTCTGCTGCATGCCCCTCTTAGGTGCCACTAGTCCTGACTTACAATATTGCTCTTGAAGGATTTACTGCCTGGCTACAAGAATGCAGCTCACAGGAGCCCTCAGTTCACTCTGTGGAGATGCAGCTTCCAGGCATAGACAACTGGGAAAAGGCAGCTGAAAATGGACTGAGGGTATACAAAGAAAAGTGACTCCAAGAAAAACAGTATGCTGACTGTACACCACACATGATGGAACAGATTCGAGCACCAAGAGTGGCATAGGATGTGTAGATAATCTTGATGGAAAGCATTGTTCATTGCTCCTTCTTCTCTCAGACAAAGGAAGTTGCTTCACAAAGAGCAATATTAACATGTCAACATAGTCACTATATCTCTGGGGACAGCCATAGCACTGACTGGATGCTGTAGTTACGTATGTATGGGTGATTCTTCCTCCTAGTGTGAATTTGTAATAAGACATGCATTTGTGCTGATACAAAGAAACCCTTTATTAGCCTTTAGTCTCACCTCTGCCTCCAACATGCTAATCACTCCTTTAACAATAACTCCCTCAACTTTTCATGTCTCTGTCTCAATTTTGTTTTCTGTCCTTTCTTCTTTATATAATGATTGAGCTCTCCCTCTGAGATTTCCACGCCACTCCTACTTCTATCTCTTTTAGGCAATTAAGTTAAATAATATTAAACTCATTTTCAAAATTATCCAACAATTACTTACCTATAATTCTTTATCAACTGGAGAACTCCTGTTACTCCTGAGAACCATCAATAAGCCAATTAACACTGACTATCTCCAGAAGAAGAAAGGCAATGTACACTGTTCCCAAACTCATTTGGCCCATTAGGTGAACTACTATTTTATTCTACATTAATTTCATAAGCTCTTAAAGGCACATATTATTTCTTAAAAGTATTTTTGTTGTTTTTGTCTTTCTCAGAGTCTATTACCATGGAAGGTAAAATGTTATCAGAAGATACATTTATGGAATTACTGTTTACCAGACTGATGATTCATTCATTCATTTATTTATCAAATATTTATGAGCTGGGTACTTTTAATCATTTTGAATATAGCAAAACATAAATGAAAAAAGTCTTGGCTATAGAAAGGAAGCTTATTTTCTACAGAGGAAAAAAAACAGTAAGAAATAAATGTATTATACGGCATCAGGTGAGAAATTCTAAAATAACGGAAGGTAGAAGAAGGGAAAGCAAAGTGAAGAAGGTGTTACAGAACTCCATTTCATTTGAGGCAGTCAGAAAATGTACCTCTGGAAATTTATCACTTGAGCCAAGATCTAAGAAGAAAATGAGCACATACTATGGTAATGTGTGTGTGTGTGTGTGTGTGTGTGTGTGTGTGTGTGTGTGCAAGGTCCCCAGACTGATATCAGGCTCAGTATGTTTGAGGACAGCAAGGGAACAGAGTGAATACAGTACAAGCAGCAGGAGGTAAGGTCAAGAGCAATGGACAGGAAAAGACATGATTTAGTCAGTTTCATTCCCCTGTTCCTCCCTTTTCTGTCCCTCTCTCCTTCCTCTCTACCCTCTTCCTTTACTCCACTGGTTGTTCTTCTATTTTCAAGAGTTCCCCTAGACACATAGTACCCAGCTCATAAATATTTGATGAATGAATGAATGAATGAATCATTAGTCTGGTAAACAGTAAGTCCATTAATGTATTATCTGATAACATTTTATGCCACATGGTAATAGACTCTGAGAAAGACAATAGCAACAAAAATACTTTTTCTCCTTGTTTAGGGCTACCTTCTGCATATAAGAGAAAACATTCATCCCTAAACTCTTTGGAGCCTGGCTTCTTTCACTTAGCATTATGTTCTCTAGTTCTATTTAGTGAACAGCAAATGCCATAATTTCATTCTTCTTCATGACTGATTATAACTCCATGGTGTATATACAGCACATTTTCTTTGATTTTCATCTGCTTCTAATTTGTGTGTGTGCATGCGTGTGTGTGTGTGTGTGTGTGTGTGTGTGTGTATGCGTGGTACTGGAAGAGACCACAGGGGTGCTTTACTAATTAATTCTTCTACAGCCCATTTTATTTTTTATTTTGAGACAAGGACTCCCTAAGTCGCTCAGGCTAATAGTAAACTTGTAATCCTTCAGACACAGCTTCCCAAGTAGCTTGATTACAGGCATGTGCCACTGTACCCAGCTAGAAGATAATACTTTTTAAATCGAGGCATCTGATGTTCCTAACCTTTCTGCCATATAATTAGGTGAGATAAAAATCAGTGTTTATTTTAATGTCAATTTCTTCTGCCATGATTAAAGTATTTTGAAAATCAATAATAGAAAAAATAATAAATTTATGAAAATACAGAATTTCTAATTATACAAAACACTTTCATATATTTTAAATTGCGTTGGCATAATGAACTAGAACCTAACTGGGAGAATGGCCCAGTTACTTATATTTGAAAGACAAGGAAAACAGGGCTTCAATCAGCACTTGTTGAAGTTCATATGACTTGTTAAGAGCATACAAGGAATCAAGGTTCAGGTCCCTTGCATTTTAGTTTTCAATTGTGTTAATAATCACACCTTCATTATCCAAATAAACTATTAACTTATTTAAAAAATGGCAGAAGTAGTTCCTTTACCACTAAATGGTTTTTGTTTTTTTTCGGGTGGTCAGGTTGGTAAATTTTACATTAGAAGTATTCTAATTTAAGATGTACCTTAAAAATGACTGAAACCTCCTCACAGCAATGACTAATTTAAAGATGTATATGGTGCCTTAAAGTTCTCAAAAAACTTTAATTACCCTAGGGTGCAATAGTGTTTTGCTCCCTGATAAGCTTCCTGAGTCTCAAATGTCAATTTGAGGTCTGAGGAAACTTCTTTGGCCATGTTACAAAATAATACCCCTGAATTACATGTCCCATCCTGATAAACACACATGGATACTAGATATTACATATTAATGCTTTATGTTCTTTAATTAAAATTTTCATTAGTTACACTCATATTCATTATAAAAATAATACAAAGAGATCCATGTACACTTTGCCAATTTTTGCAAGTGAATAATAAAAGTATAACCAAAATATTATTGACATTATTAAAAATATGGCAATATTATCCAGATGTAAAGAGTTTTACTTATTTGCATATGTAATTAGTTCTATACAATTTTATCATGTGCATACATTTGTGAATCTATCATGGCAGTATGCTGAACAGTTTCAGCACCACAAAGATACCTCATGTTGCCCTTTCATAAACCACACTCACCTTCCTCCCTTTCTATAATATCTGGAAACCACTAGAATATTCTCCATTTCTAAAACTTGGTCATCTCAAAAATGTTATAGAAGTGAAGTATTTAGTATACAGCCTCTTGAAATTGACTTTTTTTTTCTTTTCACTCAGCTAATTTCCTGGAGATTTATCTAAGTTTTTATAAGTATCAATAAATAGTTCCTACCTTTCTATTTTGAGTAACAGGTATGCATGTACCAAAGTTTGTTTATCCAATTACCTGTTGAAGGACATCTAGATCAATTCCAATTTTAAGCCATTACAAATAAAACTGTTATGGACATCCATGAACAGATATTTGGGTGAACTTAAACTTTTAGTTCTCTGAGATAAGTGCCCAGGAGTTTAATTGCTTGACTTTATGGTAAAGCAAGTGTTGCTATTTTTTTATTATAAGTTTTCCCATTAGAATAAAAGCCCTGAAACAGCAGGGATTTGGTTGTTTTGGTTCAGTGCTGTAATCAACATACAGAACATTGCTTGGTTCAAAGTAGGCATTAATCCATACCTGCTGGATAAATAGGCTTCAGATCCATAAGGAGATTTATCCTTGTGTGCATAGATGCTTTCAGATCTAAGGAGAAATGAGTCTGCAAAATAGCTTTGGGGGAAGATGATAGATATAGGGATAAGAGGTATAGACATATTGCCTTCTGACCCTAACAAGCCTGGGGCATCTGCTTGTGCCCTGAATGATAGAGCAGCTCCAGCAAGAAGGTTGAGTTCATAAAAAGATTTGTGATGTTCTGAAAATAGCCAACACCAAGGAACACAGTAGGACCCAATGTGGCTAAAATGACTAGACTCCTGCTGCTTCTTCAGACCATGTACACTTTAGCTGGTGAGGTAATCATTTAGCTGGGGACAGAGTAGCTTGCCCCTGAGCAGTATGTTCCAGGAGGGGTCAATGGCAGAGCTAAGTACATGACACATATTCACCAAAAAGTAAGTTCTCAATAAATACTTCCTAAATGTGTGAATATATAATTTCCTGATGTGGCTGGGGGATACTCTAGGAAAGAATGAGGTCCCATGGGAGCTACAGGGAAGTTCAGAAGGTAGCAGCAAAGAGCAATAGTGATCAGAAAATAAATGTTAACATCACTGGGAGACTGTGTAAATTCAGATTAATCACATTATTTTTAAAAACTGCTTTTGTGGTTTTATTTGTGTTCCTTTAGAGAATCTTCATAAAACATGAGTGAACCCATTCTAGAAGCTCGAGCCTATTAGTATAAATATGCTCTCTTTATGAGTATAATCTTGTGGCAAAATTTTTAAAAGATATTTCTGTTCAGAGTTTATTATTTTGGAACAACCAGGTTTCTTTTAATAAGTAAAAGGATAAAAATGTTTTTCCTATTATCTAAAATAGCCATTTTAAAATATGAGTTTTATCAATATCAGAGTTTGTTTACATATTTGAGTAGTGTTTCTGTGCAAATATCTATTATCTATGTTGTCCAAGACCATGTTCTTTGTTGGCCTCTAGCCAAAAAAGGAAAATAAGAAAATAAAAATGTTTTGGAACTCTGGCTAATATAGATAGATTAAAGAATGATGAATTATAAGAAGAATAAGCTAACAACTTCTTCTGTCTTGATTCTTTCACTTAGTTAGGAATTCTTTCTGTAAGATGATTTGCATGATTTTAAACAAAGGTTAAATGTCACAATTCAATAAGGTTTTGAGAAGCTCATTCTGTGTGAGCTTTTAATTAAGTATACTAAATTTAGTTTCCCTTTGAGTGTATCTCTGCTTATTGGGCTTAGATTCTGCAATTCCTCACAAGATGGTTCTAGAACACTGATTTCCAGCTTTGGTTGCACATTAGAATCATCAGGGGAGGTTTTAAAACCCCTAATGCCTAAACCACACCCTGGACCAATTAAAAATCAGATTCTGGGGTAGAAGTCAGCCGTTACTATTTTTTATAGGTCCCCAGGCAGTTGTAATGTGCAGCCAAGGTTGAGAACCAGAGTTCTAGGAACATTTGTGTCACTTTTACTGGGGGAATTGTTAAATACACCTGGGTCCAAAACTAAGTCTATTAAACTGGAATCTCTGTGGATGAACAAAAGAAATCTGTGTATTTCTTTGGACGTCCACATGATTCAATGTTTAGTGAGTTCCAGGACCTCTGGTTTATATACTTAAGGGGCCTCACACTGACCTGCAAAGTCATCAGTGAGCAGGAATATTTCAAATCTTGACCTCAGCTTTTGGGATTGGAAACAAGTCTATTTTGAAAGTCTTCTTGGAGATATTTATTTAACCAATGGAGTTACATAGTTTGCATGTATAAGTAATAACTCCAGGTAAAAGTTTTTACAAAATTTGGAAGTGAATTCTTTGTTAAGACAAATGGACTCTGTCGTGAAAAAGCTAAACTAAAGAAGCCAGGAAGATAAAAATTATTAAAAATTGATTTAAAAATAATAAGAATTATCTTTAATTAGGATGTTAAGAAAAATTTTTATAGAAAAGCATAAAGTTCTCTTTATCCCACAATACAGATTTTTTTTTCTTAAAAAAAATAAAACATTTTTAAAGGAAAGAAAAATTCACAATCAATAGGAATCAGTATTAGATTGTAAAACATTAGACCATCAGGCATATCTAATTCTTCCAATTTTGTAAAGTATGTTTTGAAACACCTCATGTGACTCTAATGAACATTTTTTTAAGCAAGCAGGTTAAAGGGCTATTAAATCCAGTTTTTGCAGACATGTTATTTTGAGCATACAACACAGTAAGCTCTCAGTAAATGTCTATTGCATTGAATTATTAAATGAGAAACCTGTAGCACAGAAGCATTAAGTGCCAGCTGACCCTTCCTCTATAGATCAAGATAGAGCTGCATCAAAATCCAGGTCTTATCCAGAATCCTGCCCCTTACATTATGCCTCCTCCAGTATAATTAAGATACTTAAGGTTAATGGTCAGTCTTTAAGCCAATGGTCCTTACGTTTAGTGTACCTCAAGATCATATGGGTATTTTTAAGTCCTAAAGCATTAAATCCAAGGCATTGACCAAAGATTCCAATTCAACAGGGCTTAGGTAGACTATGAGTCTGCATGTTTAACAAGTATAAAGTATCAGAGAAAACACAAAATTGCCAAATATGCAATTAATCCTATTAACAATGATTATTGAAACAGCAAATATCATTATCTAATTCTAAGAAAAGTGGAACATGTAATTTACACAAGTGAAAAAATTCAAGGCCCCAGTAGATTTTTATTTGTTGAATGTATGAATCCATTAATCAATAACATAAATCTAAGACCAAACTGATTTACAGTATTTAGCAGAATAAAGAGGAAAGCCTTAGGTCTGTTTTCCTGACTACCTTTTACAATGAGGAAAAGGGCTAGTGAGAATTTTATCTTTCCTGAGCCAGTCTGATCACATGGACCACTTCTTTAAACCATTCCTTTTGCTTATAGGACTTGGTGGGCTCCTAGACCAGCTATTCTTCACCAAAAAATAGAAAATGACAATTTGTTCTTGAAGGAAATAATGGCTGTGAAGTTGTGCACTGACTGGGAGGGAAGAATGCATAGAGAGTCTGCAGTGGGAAGACAGGCAGAGTCCTGGGAATGAAGCAATAGTCCTTCTCTAAGGCATTAGAGTTGTTACTAGGCAACGAAGACAATATGATTACTTCTAGCATGCCCCAAATGCAGCTCCCAGTAGAAAGCTGCCTGCTTACAAATGCCTTTCAAATCTTAACCTCTGGACCATTTTGGTGCTCAATTTATTCTACAATGTATATCCTTAATTTATATACATACATACAGTGTGTATGTGTGTTTCAAATTATTCTATGGCATTTTCAAAACAAATACAATTTGATAAATCTATATGAGATCCCTAATGATTATTATAAAATTATTATAGAGTTATAATCTCATGCTATTTTTATTATGACTAATGTTGATGAGTATGTTGAAAAACAGGGACTCTCATTAATTGCCAGCAAGCAGGTAAAATGGTACAGTCCCCATAGGAGGCATTTTGGCAGTCTCTTATAAAACTGAAGGCACCTTCCCAGATATTGCTCTCCTAGGTATTACCCAAATAAATTGAAGACTTATGTTCACATAAAACCTTGCATGTGAATATTTATAGAAGCTTTATTTATCATTGCCAAAATTTGAAAGTAACCAAGGTATCCTACAAATGGTGAGTAAACTGTGATAAAACTATAGAATGAAATATTAAGTGTAAAAACTAATGAGCTACCAAGTCCTAGAAAGATAAGGAAGGACCTTAAATGCATATTGTTCAGTGAAAGCAATCAATGTGAAAAGGTTACATTCTGGGGGATTCTAATTATTTGAATTTCTGGAAAAGGAAAAACTATAGAGATAGTGAAAGATCAATGGCTGTCAAAGGTTGGGGCAGGGGAAGGAAAGCATAAATGGATAGAGTACAGGGGGTGGTTATGTCAATGAACCTATTTTGTGTGATTCTATAATGGAGAACACCTGAGCTTATCCATTTTTAAAATCCCAGGTAATTATAAAATAAAAAAGAAATCAACCTGATGTAAATTATGGGCTTTAGTTAATAATGTTGTATTAATACTTGCTTACAATTGTAATAAATGTATTGCAGTTCAATATGTTAATGCTAGGGGAAACTGTGTATGGATGTGAAAGAAAGCTAGATGGGAACCCTATATTTCATGCTCAGTTTTTCTATAAACTTTATACTAAAATAAAACTTATACCATTAAAAAATCCAAAAAGCATATGTAGATATTAATTATGGAAATAATTTTCCTAATTTGTAAAACATTGGTAACATAGTTGTTAAACTGAAATGATTACCTGTATATTCATCACTGGGTATCATAAAACTTAATTAAGTGTCTAACTATATTCTAGAATATTTAGTGAATATTCTATCACATAGAACTGATTTAGTAAGCATTCCCCCAATGTCTATCTGCAGGATTTTTTTCTATTCTTTTTCCAAATGAAATATTCATATTAAATTAATACATCTCTAATTTTTAGTAACTTTCAATGAAGTCTTGCCTTTCAAAAACCTTTAACATTTTGCTCTCATCTATTTTATGCAACTGAATTCAACAGTTGCTATCAGTGTAGGATATGATCATACTTAGCTATTCAAAACTTTGTATAGTAGTTCTCAAACTTTCTGATATGCAAGAGTCACCTGGGGATTGTTATGGAGTGCAGATTCTGATTCAGTTGACTTGAGGTGATGCTTGATAATCTGCATTTCTAAAAATCTCCTAGGGACATTCTGAGTAGCAAGGCGCTAGAGAATATCTCGGTCATGAAACTGTTACCAGTGTGAAAAATAAACCCAAACACATAGCAGTTCTTGCAGGGGATTAAAGAGTTGTATTTCTGTTTCTCCTACAGAAAGATTTCCAGAGCTACCAGCACTTCTTAATCTGCTTTCCCAATTTATAATCCTTTTCAATTTCATCTATAAAGTGGAAGGCTTGATAACCTTTATACAGTGAGTAAGCAACCCATTTAGTCATAATATTTTCCTGGTTCATGTGAACCAAAGGTCATCTATTTCTAGTTCAATTCCTCAATTTATGTGTCTTTGGTCACAGAAAGGTCAAATGACTAGCTCAAGGTCACTTATCCAATAACTTTAAAGGTCAGGTCTCAAATCTAGATTTCTGATTCCAAATCCAAATATAGTCTTTTTCCTTCCATTGACTCTTGCAACTAATAATGATGCAATCTACAGAATAGAGGCAGGTGATTTGACAATAAAATTCTAGTTCTGAATTGAATCTCTCAACCTCAGGTTTTCTACTGCAATACCTAAGATGAATTTAAGGTCTTGGGGAAGGGGTCAGTTGCAGAAAGGGGAGCAGTTATTTGGTCTCCAAAATAAGCTTTGAAATTTAATGAATTTTCAGTGTGATGCAAGGGTATAAGGCAAAAGACTGGGACATATAAAAGATGACTTGATTTTTTTTTCTGAGTTGCTTAGGGCATCATTAAGTGGCTGAGAGTAACTTTGATCCTCCTGCCTAAGCCTCCTGAGGTGTTGGGATTATAGGCATTTGCCACCACACCTGGCTGACTTGATATATTTGATGGAACTTCTAAGTGCTTAAAAACAACTGAAATGAAATGGAACTGCTCAAAATGAAGAAATTTAGGCCTAGAGATAATGAAAATAATTTTCTATTACTGTATAAATATTATTTGTCAGAACTAAGATTTTGAGTTTTCCAATCTCTGGCTTAAAGGCAGGCCCCAACTTCATGCTGCCTTCAACAGTAGGTTGAGGAAAAAGAATGAATTAATGTGGAATACATGTGACATTAGGGGTCTATACATGCCTTCCAAATATAATCCTTCCAAACTCTAAGGATTTCTTCTAACAGTAAGAATCTGCTTGTATATACTCTCAGTTTCTAAAAAAGGAAATCAGAATAATTTGACCTTACATTTAAGGCCCATGTCTGAACACCAGAAAACAGTCCATCATGAAAATCTGGTTCCAGGTGGGTCTTCAGTGTGTATGTGTACAGGCTACTCTGAACTGAATTGAAGGAGGTGGGCAGATTGTCTCCTCTGGGCACAGCTCTGACACTGTATCTCAAGGCATTGTGATTAAGGATTGCCAATATTCTCTTCATTGGATTAAGTGAATATCTAGGCACCTGGGATGCTGGGTTCCCATCTTCGGAAATTCTACAAACTCTTGGACATGGGAAATGTCCAGAAAAGTACAAGATGCTCCCAAAGATTCAGGTTTGGGGGACCCTATGCTTGATGCTATTGGGTGGAAATCAGGCTCTGGCTGACATATCCAGATTTGCCTTACTTATTTTTAAAACCATCACTTAACAGTCACTCTGATATTCATGGCTCACATAATCCCTCTCTACTCTTCCTACCACCTCCCTCTGATCAATATCCAGTCCCTTCTCCAATACTCAGCTTGCATGTGACACCCCTATAAAAACTTTCCTTGAGAGCTTGCCTGCTGGGATCCTGTGGTAATCTGAAGTCCACACCACTCATTTGACATTTTTGTTCAGTTCTGCTTCTAAGAAGAAATCATCACAAATGAATTTATTTTGATGAAATTTCCAGGATAAATAAGATTAGAGATAAAAGAAAGAAGTGCAGATGGCATGCTTGTTGACTTTTCAAAGATTTACATGCTAAAATGACAATAAGAAAGAAGGAGATCCCTGTCTTATAGATAGGGCAGAGTGTACAGTGCTCTTTTCTGGGTATCATCTCTGAACTTAATCACCAGGATAATTCTGGGAAGCATGAAAAATGTAGCTTTAATGTGAATGTGAAAGGGAGACAAATATCAGTTTTACAGGAACAGGAATATTTTGCAATTATGGTTGAACAATGATAAAAAGGGCAAACCAGGATATTACGAACCCCCCACATCCCTGGAAGGACTGCAACATAGTCGAGTCCTCAGCTGAGGACCTGGTGTATTCAGTGGGAGAGAAGCAGTATAGCCAAGTGCTAGGGCTCTTTGCTGCTCAAACTGCTCAAAGAATCTATGATTCTACTACAAACAAAGAATGGTAATGACTTGTACACTTTAGATCAATAATAATAAAAGCACAATGACTAGAAATAACTTACTGTGCTGACAGTGAATCCCATTAAATCCTCGGGGACATTTACAAACATAGCCTATGAAAGTGTCCCCTCTGTATGCTTCACTTATTTCACAGGTTCCTCCATTATGGCATGGATTCGGAATGCAGGGACCTGAAAGAAAAATAAATATCGCTGCATGATGCATATGCTTAAAAGTAGATCAACATTTTGCAATTAACAATTTTATAGAAAAAGTACTTTAGATATTAACATACAGGAAATGTACTGGTTGTGTAAACTCTGAAGACCTGGGTTGGAATTCTGGTTTTACCACATTATAGTCCATGTCACCTTGAAATTTATTTATTTTCTCTGTTGACTCAGTTTACTCTTGTGTTAAATATTAATATTAATAATATTTATCTCAATGGTTTCTGTTACCAATGAAAAGAGTTCAGGTACATACAAAATATCAATGAAAGTCTTTACCACATATTAAGAACTCAAAAAATATAGCACTAAGTTAAATTTTCAAGGCATCTGAATTGTAGAATAGCTTTTGCATATTTAAAAATTAATATCAAATAGTAATTTTTTGAAGTTATGAACACTGAAGAGTTTTTGTCCTCTGTTATAGCATAAGACTGTAACCACAGAGACCAAGAAAAATTTTATAGACTACTTTTGAATTTAAGGTAGAACATACCTCTGGAAAAGCATGTTTCTTGCCAACCTAAAAGGGGCAGTTAACCAAAAGTTGCACCTTTGGAGAAAAAGAGTTTAATCATCACTTAGGAGCTTTCAGGAAGTAACTTCAACAGAGTGACCAATACCTGTGGCAAGTGACAAGGTTGTGCTCAGATCTCCCTTGGAGAGAACCAGACTGCCAGCAATGTGGTTAGTTGACAGCAGCCAGGTACTGAATGGCAGGATCTGCTACAGTAGCATTCATTCCAGGTCACACTCCTTAGCTGAGCACCATGGGGCGTGTCAAGCTGGGCCAGTCCCACTAACCTAAGACCTTTCAAGTGCACGTTTTGTACTCTGGAGTGCTCCACTAGTGAATCTGAGGTTTTCTTTGAACCCTGGGTGTCTGAGGGTTTTTCTACGCAATGCTCTTTCTTTCCTTTTTCTTTCTTCAGAAATGTCAGGGAATGTCACCATCTGAGTACTCTACCCTTTGTCCATTATAGACTTTCTCCCTGAGAATTTTTTTCTACTTATTCTGTATTATAGTCTGCTTTCTGGAGAATATTCTTTGATGACAGAATCCAGACTCGAGATTTTGAAGAAGGGTAGAGTCTAGTTGAGGAAAGAAAAATTCTCTCTGTGAGATAAAGAAAGACCAAACAACAAAAACAATGTTGTTTTTTTTTTCCTACTTTTTTTCTTTTCTTATTTTTTTTTAACCATGGAGACTAAAGCACATTTCAAAGTGAGAAAAAATATCATGTGTATGCATGAATGCATGAAGACAAATCCCAATATTATGTATGGTTGCAATGCATCAATAAAAATATATGGAAAAAAAGAGAAAATAAAGTTAAGGTGTACATATTAGCAAAGGAGAGTACATATACGAATGTACTGGTGAATTTTACCTTTATGTATATCTAGAAAGCATCAATTTCAAAACAACAAATAAATAGAAGAAGACCAGAAGAATAGAAGAAGAACAGGGATGAGAAGGAGGGAAAGGAAGTATTGGACGCTGAAACAGAGCAAATTATATGGAATCGTGAATGTATGATATGTCAAAATGAACTCCGCTACTATGTATAACTATAATGTACTAATAAAACAAAAAAAAAGCAAAGTAAGATTAATAAAAAACTAAGTGTCTATGAATAAAAAGTGGATTCCAGAGTCCTGAAGGAAGATGCACTGAGAAAAGGAGCTAATGCTTTCAATTGAGACAGGAAGGAAGGCACAGGTTTGGACACAAGAGGCCCCAACAGGGAGGACTAGTCAAGGAGTGCAAAAGTGAATGGCTACTTTAATATGGGTCTTTCGAGAGCCAGCCATGGGCTATGTATGTGAGCTATGCTCATTTGAGTGTATGAGGGAACTGGACTGATGTTGCTGCTCTGACTGGACTATGTGATATATGTGTCCTTTTCACTAGCTCTGCCTATAATCCCCACACAGCACCTGAGATGGGTGTGACTTTTCAAGATGACAGTCAAATTGCTGACAAGAAGACATCACCAAGCAAGACTCTACCCTCCAAAACCTGACCCTTGGCCCTATTAGAATAAAATGTTCTATTGAACAGCTCTCCCCAAATAAAACTGGGATTTGGGATATGCTTGCTCTCTCTTTTGCCTGCCTCTCTGGCCTCCCTTGTGAGAGCTGAGGTAGAGGAGCCATCTCTGAACCCCAAAATAGTTACTTTCTGTTTCTGTGTGGTTATTTAGTAGCCAGCCCAATTCACCTGGAGCGACCCTGACTGATTTATTCACATGTCATGACATGGGTCAAAGTCCTTTTTGGAACTATGGAGAGGTAATGAAATTTATTATCATCATTTTGCAATAGGACTTCAACAACAGGTAGCAAGTCCTTAGTCCTTAGCAATGTCACTCATTGCCCTGCCATTGGAGCAAAAATTCATGATTGTATTCCTTCGACCAGCAGCTTTATATCTGAAAGTATCTTTGATGATCCATTCCTTTCAGTTTTAACTTGTGTGAAGTTCAATGACTCTAGAGTCTAATAAAGGTACAGTTAGACTAGGAAACAGCATGGCTGGATTGTAAAAAAATAAGTAGAAATCATGGGAGCTGTCATTCCCCACCCCCAGCTGTCCCATTTTAATTACAAAGAATGACCAAGTCTAGAGACTTAGCAAAAAGACTAAAATTAATAAGTTATATTAGAAATTTTGGTGAAGTATATTTTAGCTGCTTGCTAACAAAAAAGAATTTATGTGAGATGATAGTTATGTTAATATACTTTATTATGATAAAACATTTTATTATCTCTATGTACCATAACATCATGTTGTAAACCTTAACTATACATAATAAAATTTATTTTTGAAAAATCAATATATTTATTTAAGTAGGCAGTTTTATGCCATTCAGTACATATCACAAATAAATTATCTAACCTCTGCCCTTAAAGTGATGTATTGCCAATATTGGAGACAGAGAAGAAAGTGCAAGACCAATGACTAGCTTGAGAGGAATTTGAATCATTTTCTTCCATTGCTAAAATGTATAAATTGTGCTAAAAACCCAGATCTATTATTTCTCAGTTTTCACTTTTGTCCTCACTAATTAATTACTATATGGTAGTGTCTTACAATTTCCAAATTCTTTCTATATAAATGTTCTCAAATATTCCTCAAAGCAATTTGGCAAAGTAGTCACTATCATTTTCTTTTGTGGTTATAAAAAAAAAAAACAACTGAAGATCAGAAAGATTAGATATTTCTCAAATCCACATCTCCTACACACCTTTAGGCCTTGAACAAAGAATATATGATTTCAGAAAGGGATGATGAAATAAATTGGGTGTTAGAGGTTTTACTCATTGATTCATTTCAATATCAGTTAAAAAAGACTTAGATATTTTTAACTGATAACCATACAGATAATAATTGTTAGAGAAAGGTAGAAATAGATTCAAATAAATAAATACTTTTAAACTAATAAGGAACTTTTAAAATTACCTTATGCAATCTCTCAATTTTACAGTTGAGAAAGCAAAACCTAATAGGAATATATCTAGAAAACACTTAAGATGAAGAAAATTGAGTTTAACAAATTATATCTAGAAGGAAAAAATAGTTATTAAAACCAAAATTAATGAAGCTATTCCTGTCCTCTCAAGAGAGTGCTGTGATTTACATCAGAGAGAAAATATTTTTCCATGCTCCCTTAAACTTTCAGAGTTCTATTAGTGATGACTAAAAAATACTGAATAAAGGTACTTCTACCAGTTCTTGGGTGAGTTAGAACATAGATTTCCAGGAAAGTGGTCAGTGGAAGTCACTCTAAGGAACACAGGGTGAATCCAAGCCTGGAAGAGATGGCTACCTTATGCATACCTACATCTTAGCAAAATAGACTCATGAGACAGCAAACACAGGGAGATGAGCTACATGAACCTGTGTAACAAAGGGAAGAACTGAGGAAGGGATTGGGAAGACCCAGGAGAGGAGATCTTCAAAGGAAAGCTGAAAGTAAAGTAAGTCTTCAAGGAGAGAGGTGGGTCAAGCAATAGACTGGGATGCTGTAATATTTTGGAAAAAGTGGCTGGTAACAAACGTAATGTCTCAAATTCCAGTTTAAGTTGTTTTCACTGATGCTATGTGAAAAGTCTTTGCAGGAGAATCCAGCTCTACACAGACATTGGCTAACCATCCATGCCTGTGAGTTGTACCTAGGGAAAATAAAGGGAAGCGGCTGTGCTCTCCATCCATCTGGTCCTGCCAGGAGGGGAGAAATGCTCTCCATTCAGCTCATCCTGCCAGAAGTAGAGAAGTGCTGCTGCACACAAAGCCCCAGGGGTTCCAGTGGAGACAGGAATCTGAAGGTAGAGTTGACTGAGGTATGTTAAGTCCCAGGCACTCTGGGCGCTTCCTGAGGGCATAGGCGAAACTTGCCCAGCAATCCTGGTGTAGCCTCTCGCATTCCTAAAAGATGAGAGCTAGTGAGTTGGAACTCATTTCATTCACATCCCAGAGGACATCAGACCTCAGCTGACATATGGGTTTTAGAAAAGACTAAAATAGAGACTGCTGCTATTATTTTTCCCATCCCAAGGTATTCAGTGACTTTCATTTAAAGTAGGATGAAATAAAGCCAACAGTATAAAGATTTAATCTTTCTAGAGTCTTTACAAGCTAGCAACAGGAAGTATACATTTTTCTTTATATTACTTTCTAAGAATATATTCTTATTTTAGAGATTTAAAAAAAAGCAGGCTTGGAGAGGTTAAAGTAAATAACGTGTCTAACTATAAAAGCAACAATTTTAACACATTCTTCCTAGCTGCAAAGTCCACATCCTTTCCATCAAGCCAGGTTGACAATCTATATACTAATATGTTAGCTATGACAAATGTAAACAGAATTAGCATGAATTCACCAAGCACATTCCTATAAATAGTATAGCACTGCACAGCCTCCCCACATGAGAACATCTCAGAGTATTTTCAACAATTGTGTCACGAGGTATTACATATACAGGCTCTACTATGCTAACAATACTGTTTCATTTCAGCTATGTTCAAAATCAACTGTCAAACACAAAAATTTCCCCAGTATTGTTACTCAATAAATATATGTAAAACTGATAAAATGCTAAATGCCTTGTCTTCTTTTGGAGTGGTCATGACAGAGCTGAAGTGAATGGTTCCTTGTCACTTTTCCCCAGTATATCATAAATGTCACTTGGGAAGAGTCATGGTCAGCACACAGCAGGTGTTTGGTACATTTTTGAATTAACAAGTATATGACAATAATGAGTAATAACAACTATATCTATTGCTTAAACCCTATTTTAATTTTAGGTTTATAGGGGGTCAATAGCTTTAGGCTTTTCACTCAATAATTACTATGGATACTTCCTGTAAATTTTCTACATCTTTCAATCATTAAGTCCTTTAAAATTTAATTAGGTTCCAATGTTTTTGTCACTAATATGGTTTCATCTTCAAGAATGTTAAACAGAATTGTAAATAACAGACTGTTTGAATGTGTACTTTTACATAATGATTGCATGTATCTTAATTCTTAGGCAAATATACAATCAAGAACAACATAAATTTTCACAATCTCATTAACAGTGTTTTACTCTCCCAATTTAACAATTCTTATTAAATAAAGACATTCACTTTAAAAATGAGCAAAATGAAATAATGAGAAAATAAGTTATTACATAAATAAAACAATAAATGAAGTACCAGGAATCAACTCAAAAAATGTGTTTGATAGCCAAAAGTGTTTTGGGTTTTGTGTATGATTAAAATGCATATCAACAGTTTCTTTTTTCTCCAAGCAATAAAGGTATTTAATCATAAGAAAAATAGAGGCCTAGAAAACTTCTATTTTTCTTTGTTTTTTCCCCACAACATAATTCTCAGCTCTATTTTGATATTGAAAGTATCATATTAAAGTCCCACTCTGACAAATGATAATAATCATCTACAGTATAAATGATGCTACTACAATGAGGATAAGAAATAAACAGACCCTGACAGACATAGAAGGATTTTCCCACTAATTTTAGGCTAAGTACTATTTATTAATTAGGTACCTAATGTACTAGTAATATACGACAAATACTTTGAGTGGAATTAAAATTGTTGGCAAAGACTAAACTTGCAATCATAATATGTGTAGTTTTCCAGTTTATATGATTAATTTTTAAGGTGAATTTAGAAGCTTTCCTTCACTTGTGAATGTGGTACAGATGATATAAACAAAGTTCCTTGTTTGTATAGTGGTGTCTGGAAATGCATTCTAAAATCTCTCAATGCCCTCATATTAATAAGTTTTTAATAGGTTATGTTTTTAACTTTAGCAGTCAAAACTGCTAAAGGTATTCAATATCCTGAAGATATTCAATATCATTTCTGTAGCATGTCAGCACTAATATAAATATCTTACCTATAGCTTTGAAAACAATTTAACAGCAGAGCAAAGTTTGAAAACAAATTAATATTACTCAATCAGAGCAAATAAAAACAAAAAGAAGGCAGTCAAGGGTGATCTTACCTCCTTTCTACTTTGATAGTCTCTTAAAAGAAGTTTGCATCTTCTTGTATTATAAATGTGCAGAAGAAGTATACAGACTGGTGGATATCTTTATTTCTTATTAGTATTTATAAATTACAGATTATCTGATTAGACAACAAGGTTTGGTGATATCACTCTTAAAAAAAAGCATAAGTGGAGTTTCAAGAGGCTTTAGGGAATTTTAAAATCGATAGTGCTGTTAATAATTTTGTAGGTAATCTTTAAGTAGTTCCAAACGCAAATGGGGACAGCATATGATCAATATTAATGAACAACAGAATTCAACAGCATGTTTTCCAGGCATTTTTATGCAAGTTTATATAAGTATGTCAACAAGATTAATTGCTCACAAAAGCAATAGATCTATACAATTTACTACTTTTCTACATCTACCTCCTCACAATTCCAATAGTAAAGTTATTATGTGTAACATGATTAGATTCTCACACATTTGGAGATTGTGCTCCAAATCATGAATACTTTATGGTATATACCCCTATTATTAGGAAGTGAATCCTCTCCTGTGATAATGTGTATCACGATTGTGTTAATTATGCAAAGTACACCTTCCAATCATTGGCAGTTAGATATTAAAAATGAAGATACACTCACTTTAGATTATGCAGTAGAGAAATGCCAATAGGACAATTGCAAGAGCACAGTTTCCCTATTCTAGCAGAACAAATACATAAGAAGAATTATGACCCACGTCTACTCTAAATTCTGGTTTTGAAAGCACACTGAAATTCTCTCATAGCATTGCCTTTACATTTAATAATGTCTGAACACTTTGGCAGTTGCCAGTTTGAGCTATTGCCACTCTATTTTAAAACTAGTTGAAAAGAAGAAATTATTCTGGGCACATTCATATGACTGATGCTTTAAAAATTTTTTATACTATTTACTTCTTTTTCTCCTCTTTTCCTTCCCTCCTCCTTTATTCTGTTCTTCCACGATAAATGTAAATGTGCAAGATTCCGTCATTTGAGGAGAAAAATTGTCTATGGATATTTTATATTTAAAAAGAGAGATAAAATATTCTAATACAATATCTAAACATCACTTTCATAGAGGGATAATTAACTTTTTTCTTTAAACTATGAATACATTTAGAAAGATTATGAAAATTAACATCTGGATAATTATGAAAATTAACATCTGGGGCTAAACAGATTTTCTTTCATACCTATTTATAACTTTTTCCCTCAAGTATTAAGGCTGAGTATAACTAATTAGAACAAATTTAAAAAAGAATGAATGATGGGCTGTCTTTATAACTGTCTGTAGGAAGGCATGGAGGTGACAGAGTCTAGAAAGGTTACTTCAGAGCACTTGAATTCACTTTTCAGTATTGCTATGTCAAATTATCACAAATTTTGTAGCTTTAAACAACAGAAATTTTTTTTCTTCATAGGCATAGAAGCTAGAATTCTGAAGCCAAAGAGTTAACAGGGCCACACTCTCTCTGAATATTTTATAGGAAAAATGTCTTTCTTGTCTATTTCAGCTGCGGGCAGTTTCTGGCATTCCTGGGTGTGTAGCACCACAACGCCAATCTCTGACTGCCTTCATATGCTCTCTTTCCTGGATTTTCGGTGTCCTTTCCTTTTCTGATAAGGACACTGGTCACTGAATCTGGGGCCCTCTCTACTGCCAGTAGGATTACATTTAGATATCCTTCACAATTCACATCCACAAAGTCCTTGTGAACAGGTGAACTGTGCTCAGCTCAAATTCACATGTTGATGACTGAGCTTCAGTACCTCAGAATGGCACTCTCTTAGGAGACAGCACCTTGAAAGAAGTAATTGAGGTTAAATGAGGTCATACCAGAGCGCCCTAACCCAATCCAACTGGCAACCTTGTGGGAGCAGGAAATTTAGGCACACAAAGAAACCCAGTGATTCTGTCACACAGAAAATAGCCATGTGAGGACACAGACAGAAGGTGGCCATCTGCAAGCCAAGGAGAGAGACCTCAGAAGAAATCCAACCTGCCAACACTGAAGTTGCTTTCCTTTCAGAAAAGAAGTTAATTAAGGAAACCAGAGTCTTATTTTATAGCCAGAATTGGATGGTAATATGCTCATATTTATCAATGTTAACATCTTAGCTAAAATTAATTGCTCTTGGTTGTCACATAGCAGTGGCAGATAAGTTTGGTTGGTGGTGGAAATGAAGAGAGAAGTCTATGTTAGAGCCTGTGATTAGGAAGAATACAGAAATACTTATGTAGGTGGACAGAAGGAAGTATCAAAGAAGGAATAAAGATTCCTTGGAGTTGATCTTTATTCATTTGAAACTTTCATCTGAGCTAGGTTTGCTGATAGTAAGTCATCAACTTTTTGAAAGAGTCATGGTGTGTGTTAATTCTACAAACACAAGTAATAATGGTGGCACAGTTGTCAATACCTTCCCCCCCAGTGGATGAATATTGGTATGACTTTTAAAAAATGAGTTAACATATTAGAGCAAAAGAAGCTATTGATTTACACAGTGATGACTGTATCTTAGTATGACTCACTCCTCCATTCTCTTTCCTGTCCATTCATCTTGCACACTGCTTCCCAAACAAGCTTTCTATAATACTAAGGGCATCATGGAAATTCTCAGCTCAGAAAGCTTAATTTCCCCAATACTAATATATAGTCACATTACATATATGTGTGTATTTTCTTTTATCCTTTATAACATTATATCACTTGGGGCATATTATGGTTTACCATTAATATTTGTTGATTGTTTGATATTATCATTGCAGAGCAAATACAGTGATTACAAGACAAAAACAATGTCATCCCTTTCAAAGACTAAGAAATCTATATCTGATATAATGTGCTTAGGAATAGAAAAAATAGTATATAGAAATCTTGTATTATAAATTGATGAATGTTATGAAAATAAGCTTTATCATTATTAAATTTAGTAAATATAAGGTACAGATGCAATTCAAGGTGTTGGGTCAATGAGATAAACATTCCCAAAGTCTAAAACAGACATTTTTTTCAATGCATAGACTATCACAATAACCAATATTTTAAATGCTTTAATTAGTGCATTTGTCATATATAAAATTGGGTTTATTTTGACATACTCATACAGGCATGGAATATATTTGTCTTCTCCTCAGTCCCCAGGGATTTCTCTTTCACTCCTTCCTCCCCACTTCCCTTCCTCTATTCCACTGGTCTTTCTTCTACTTATTTATAGTTTAATTTAATTGGTGTTTCATAGATATAAAGGCAGAATTCACTGTAGTATATTTATTTATGTACATAGAATGATTTGGTCAATTTTATTCCACCATTCCTCCCTTTTTCCATCTCTCCTCCCTCTACATCTCCTTCTTCTGATTACTATTTCACTTTCATGGTGTCCTCCCATCCCCTTTCCCCTCTTATTTTGCTCTAGCAGTCACATATGAGAGAAAACACATGACCCTTGACTTTCTGAGTCTGAGTCTGGCTTATTTCACTTGGTTTAGTGTTTTCCAGTTCCATTCATTTACCAACAAATGCCACAATTTCATTCTTTCTGGCTGAATAAAATTTCATTGTATATATAAACCACATTCTCTTTATCCATTCATCTGTTCATGGGTAACTGGGCTGGTTCCACAATGTAGGTATTGTGAATTGTGCTGCTATACACATTGGTGTGCCTGTAAAGTTTCTGTACAATAAGGGGAAACAAGAGCATGGAGAGAGAGCCTACAGATGGGAGGATCTTTGTCAGCTACTCTTATGAAAGGGAATTAATATCTAAAATATGTAAAGAACTAAAAAACTTAACAACAAAAATTAAATAATCCAGTCAATAAATGGGTAAAATAACTAAGCAAACACTCTCAAAAGAAGAAATACAAATGGCCAACAAATATATGAAGAATGTTCAACATACCTAGAAATCAGGGGATTTGAAAATCAAAACTACACTGAGATTTCGTCTTACTTTATTTAGAGTGGCAATAATCAATAATACAAATAATAATAAGTGTTGGGGAGGATGTGAGCAAAAAATCACACTCACACTTTGTTAGTGATACTGCAAATTAGAATAATCACTTTGGAAAGCAATGTGAAGATTTTCAAAAGACTAGGAATAAAATGAATATCTGATCCTTCTATTCCACTCCATAGTATTTATGCTAAACAACTAAAATAAACATTTTTATATTATTTTGATGGCTACTATAATAATCATGTGAAAATATTTTCCATGTGAAAATTCCTATGAAAAATTCAGAAAACATAAATGAAATATAAGCTGATTGATATAAAAAAAAGAAAAAAGAGAAAAAAATTAAAAGAAAAATTAAAAAGATACTCCATAATTTTGAAGCAATCTAAGAAAATTCTTTTAAAAACTCTTCTTTAATCAGGGAACCAAACAAAGATATTTTCCATGTGCAAATAACTAGTTTAAAATGCATATAATTCAGAATTCACAAGCCATTCCCTGCAAAATACAGTTCAGTCTTGAGGATACACACCAGTGAAGGGGTGGAAAATGGTTAGATATCATCCAAATTTGCCTTTAGCTATCATAGTTTGGTTCATGTAAATGTAATAGGACATAGATAAAGACAGAATAGACACCACTGTTTTCTATATACATTTTATAAGAAAATATCTGAGCCTAAGTTTCAGCAACATCAGCCAATCTCACTCTATCACATGGTGTCTCTAAGCAACTACAAAATTTCCATGTTCTTCATCAATCTTTTTCTGACAGCTCTTCACCTTTTTCAGGTTCCTCCTCAACTTGCTGTCTATGCAGCATAATTAGCATCTCACTGTACACTGCTTTGTTCTTTCATTATTCTATAGGTCTCTTTTATTCCCTGACTGGATTATAAACTATTTGTGCACATGCATGCTGACTTCTTATATTTTTGTACCCCTATAGACTGTAAAATGCTAGGTATCTGGATATTACTTCATACATTTGTACTCATTGACATATAGTTTTGGAAATGTCAACATATAACCTAAAATACTAACCATAATCTATAACAAAAAACAAAGTTCAGAGATTAGAAACATTTTTTAACTGTACCCCTTTTAATTTGCATTAGTAAATTGTGACAACCCAATTTTAAGCCTATAGCCTAGCCAAACTTTCTTTGCCAAATGCTGTAGCAATCTATAATAGATTGTGACTAGTCTTCTAATATAAATAAAGGGGCACACTATTGCAACAAAACTAGAGCTCTTTCTCTTAAAATTGGCTAGGTGATTTTGATCTTGGAGACAGTGATAGGAGGTGAGGGGGGTTTCTATTTCTACTTTTGGAATCAGTCCTCCAGGACCACTATCTTAATCATGAGGCGGAGAGATCCCTGCTGGAGCTGTTTCAGCTATGCTTGGGTGGGAACTGCCCCCACACCAGACTTCACAGATGAGAACACTGGAAGCACAGCTGGACAGGCAAATTGCTGTTTGCATTCCCTCCTCAGTCTTTGCATGTGGCTTATTTGTGGCTGACTTCAGAAGGCATAAAACAAAGCAGGCATGGATTCTGGCCAGCTGGCCATCTGTTCCTTCACCCACTGTGATAATTTGGTCTTGTAGAATTTTGTTAAGTGAGCATTAAGTAATGACCATGTCAAACAGGGTACATACTGACTATTTCTTAATCACTGGATGAAAGCTTAGGGAATGTTTGCACAAACACAGAAAAGGTCACTAAAGCTTAGAGGGAAAAAAAAAAGCAGTGAAATAGATGCATAACAGCAACAATTAACTTCATCTACATTTTTACTTTCCACCATGTTGAATCCATGTCAAATAGAACCGGGTAAATGTGGTATGAGGAAGCTTTGTAAATATCATCAAAGTTCCTAATGATCCACTATGCATGTGGCAATGTGTACAAACTAAAGGAAGAATTTTAAAACCAAGAAAATATGGGAGGGACTTTATCATCCTGACTGAATTAAAGGCATTTATAGTCATTGACATCAAACGTTTCAAAATCATTCCCAAGAATAACAGCAAGTAGTCACTTATTGGCCAGAATACTTCCTGTGCTGGTGTTTTTTAAAAGATCATTTGCAGGATCTCACTCTGAGACAGCAGTTTTTTTCTCATATATAATTGAACTGCAAAACCATAAGCTTTTTAAATCCCCTGAATGGATACTTACTGATACATTCAATGACCTATATATTTGGGATTGTTTTCCTAACTGATCTTAAACAATATTAATCCAAAATTTCTGTTGGCTCATACTGCCTGGTATTGCAAAGTCTATACATTGGGATGAATCTGAGATGTTATCACCACTGTTTGCAAAAATTAACCAAATGCTTCACCTCGTTATGTTGCCTTGAACTTCTATGACATAAAGGAAATATCTTCTCCCAGAATTCTATTCAAGTAGTTCTCCAGTTCAGAATACCTTTCTTTACAACCTTACTTTGACTACTCTAAGTTTCATATCCTCCATCAATTCTTCCCTATCATTTATTCTTATTTTCTTCAATGCATTTCTATTACTTTCTGTTATATACTCCTTCCACTCATTCACTCATTTATTTACCAATATAATCATTTAATTCATATTTGGAGCTTGCTCCTATTGAGTTCTAGAAGTAGCTTGGTACCAAGGTTCAAAGCAGAGCAGTTGCATGTTCTAATATCAGGTAATTTTAGTCATATGGGAGGACTGAAACTAATCAATCATATTTAAAAAAAAAAAAAAAGAAGGAAGGAAATTGTCCAAATTACATTTTGTGCATGTGTGAATATGTAACAAATCCCATTAATAGGTGTAGTTACAATGTACCAATAAATACCTTTTAAAACTGAAATGTAATTATTCAAGGAGTCATAAAGGAAAGGCATATTATGTCCTAAGAAACTATTAATGGGAAATTTCCTGAAAACTTAACATAAACTAGAAGTTTAACACCAAGTAAGGCCAGGTAAGGGAAAGAATAAACGGAGAAACAGTGGAAAGTCAGGGATTAAATCGTGAAGGCCTTCAAAATCCATGTGTGTAAAAAAATCCTGTTTTGTGAACTGCATTCACATCTTTCAACAATAGAACAACAGACCTGGATTTCAAAACTTTACAGAAAATCTGTTTGTTCTATAGAGTACTCTTGAAAAGGATCAGCATAGATAAAAGCAGACCAGTTAAGATCACCCTGCTAGACCAGGTAAATTGTGACAGTCTGGTAGATACAGACCAAAATGGGGCAGATTTCAGAGAAAATGTTCAAGAATGACTACACCGTGTCTCGATTTCACATCCCAGTGATAAAAGCACCTATTGGTGATGTTTGCTGACACTGCCATACAGGAAGAGTTTCTAGGTTGGGAGGGATGATCATGAGTAATCTTTGCTGACATGTTATTCAAGAGGTAGTATCGAGTAGCAGAGGATAACATGGCCTGGAAACAAAAATGGTGGTGTTCCTGGGAATAGATGGTAGTTTATGGGCAGGGATATTGCTATCTGATGAAAGCTAAAAATAGCAGAGGGAAAAAAGCTGAGTGTGGCGGCACATGCCTGTAATCTCTGAGATTTGGCAATCTAAGGCTATAGGATCACAAGATCAAAGCCAGCCTCAGCAACTTTGTGAGGTCCTAAGCAACTTAGCAAGATCCTGTGTCAATCAATCAATTTTTAAAAAGGGCTGGGGATGTGGCTCAATAGTTTAATGCCCCTGGGTTCAAAACCCTATACCACACACACACACACACACACACACACACACACAAACACACATACACACAGAGAGAGAGAAAAGGACAGAGAATCCAAGACCATGCCTTAAGAAATGCTGTCATTTGATGGCCAGATAGACCATACAGTAAAAGCAGTGGCCAGAGAAGTGAAAACAATTAGTAGGAACAATGTATCACTGTGGCAGTTCAACTGTTCAAGATATTCATATCTCATCATTGAGAATAGATGCTCAGCATCTGTAGCTGTGGGATTTCTGTTTTATGCTTCTTTGTAAGCCACTTTGTTTTGTAAACCTCACAGCACACAACAAATATGTGCTGAATGAATGTGCTTATGACTCATAGACCAAGTACACTGGCAATGCCTATTAAGGAAATCTTCTCTGTAGGTGACATTATTTCATACCACAGGACATTCTGGTTGATCCCTTTGCTTACAAAGAATCACATTCCCATAAACAAAGAAACACCAAGTTGGAGAACTAGCCAATGCTTTCTGCTCCCAAAAGAAGTCTTATTTGGCCTATAGGAGGAAAAGCAAAAACATGGGAACAAAAAGAGAAATATCTGACCACAGGGAAAAAGACAGAGAGAACATGTGGAGTGACGATTCATGTTTTCAGATTTGCTGAAAGTGTTTCTGGCCATTTTTGTTTTGCTGAAATCTCTCTCTCTGGTGCTGCTGCTGCTCATTGTGGACTCTCCTTTACTAAGCTGGATGCCTTTTGTTTGATGGTATATCTAAGACTGGTTCCTGTGAGATCATTCTGACTATGGAGCTGACTATACTGATCTATCCTGAGGATAAGAAAACATCTAGAAAACTTTGCCTACAGGGTTAGACAAAGCATCGGGAAAAAAAAAAAAATTAGGAATGATAACTGCACACCAGCATACTTTATGCAGAGTACTTGTCTGTACGCTTCCCAGTAGGCATGAAAATGTAAGAATTAAATATTTGAAAAGTCTTGAAATTCACTTAAAATACATATAACAATTTATTATCATTGCAAACCAAATTAAAAATGTTCAACTATTAAACACAATTAACTTTCTAAACCCACAAAAGTATTAAGTGTATACAGCCAGATTTGTATTACTATAAAAATTTTATTTCTACTTTTCCAGTATTATGCATTTAAATTTGTAAATTCTATGTTACATTAATCACATGAATATAGATGGGCAAATTTTAGATGAAGCTATAGTAATTACTGTATTCCCCATAAAAGAAATCATTCCTGCTGACAATTTTTGTGGTGGATATTGTTAAAGATTGACTGTAGTTCATAAAATGGAAAGGCTTCTTTCATGAAAGTTATTAGACATTTAAGCTCTCCTCAGTTTGATCAAAATGATAAAGCAATTAAATAGGATACTTTAATATCACTATCTTTAGACTCTGACACTGTATTTAATACTACATAGAATATGCTCATTGAACCATTAAAAGAAGTGGCAATAATCCAGGTTTGACTGAAATTTAATATTTATAATGTTTTAACATTCTAAGTAAAATACACTGATTGAAATTATCAAGATGTCACCATCTCGGGATCAATAAGAAACTTGAATTCAGGGAAAAAGACCTCGTGTTATTTCTGCCCATTGTATTTTCTTATTTCCAATAAATTTATCTTTGGTAAAATTTTTTATAGTATAAATAAATATTACACAAAAGAGAAACCTTTAGTCAATAAACAAATATATCAAGTAATTAATTAGACATGTTATTACCAACAATCTATTAAATAGAGTAGGTCTGGACTATCACTCTTTATGACCAGGATAAAAAAAAAAGGTATAAGTTTTTTAGAGTATCCAATAATTTACTGCAAGTGGCAGCCTTTGTGTTTTTCACTTGGTCAATACTGAAGATTTTAGTGTGATTTTTTTTCCTGCAAAAAGGTTTTTTAAAAGTTATTGATAAGTCTAATTGTGGTAGGTCAAACAAAATAAGGAGATTTGTGATTATTTAGTGCTAAAATAATCAGCATAAATACATAGACAAATAATTTCCATGGATTCAACTAAACTGTGACCTCACATAGTTGTGTAAGACATGATGGTAGCTTTTATTGATATGTTGAATTCTAACAGAAGATTGGTAAGCAGCAAAAATATCTTTAAATAGAAATTTGAAAGATAATATACTTTTCAGAATTAAATATCTATATATGTGCTCTGAGGCTCACCCATGTATTATTATACTTGTTTTCAGGATGAAATAATTTTAACTATCTGTATATCATAAAACTTGAGGGCTCACATTCTTTTTGATCTATGCGCTTGAAGGAAACCAGAAAAATCTCAAGGTTAAATTTAGCTCTTCCCATAGGAGCTACCTCAGTTCACCTGAACTAAAATGTGCAATCTTTGATGTAGATACCTGTGTTTGCAAGGCCATTCATTTTCTTTTCTTTTCTTCTTTTTTTTTTTTTTTTTGGTTATGGGGGCAGGGTATGATGCTGGGGATTGATCCCACAGCCTCATGCATGCTAGGCAAATACTCTACCACTGAGCTAAATCTCCAATACAGGCCTCTCAATTTTCATTAAGTGGATGCCATTACTACCTCTGCCTATGCTGCCTTTCAGAGAATAAGGGAACATATGTGTTCATCTTGCACCCAACTCATTAGGAAATGCTTTGAACTTTGCCTTCCAAATACTGCAAGGCCAATAAGTCAGAAAATACATGAATGCCAACAATAAATAATTCATTAATATTGCATTGCAGATACAAATAGTTTGAGTACATGACCCTTGTTGCTGTGCAGAACATGCAAGAAAGACTTTGTATTCCAAAAACTACACTGGCTGCTCCCTCTAAGGAGCTGTTCTCTAATTCCTTCATCTCTATTGAGCCTTTGTTCAAAAACATCTTCTCAACAATGGTTATCATGAAGCAGACTACTTAAAATGACTAACCCTACCCCCAACCCAATATTTCTGTTTCTCCCTTACTGAACCTTGTTTACTTAGTAGTATTTATAAGCTTTTAACGTCAAATATAATTTACTTATCATGCTTTTGGGGTGGTGTTTATTTTCTGACTCCTCCAGATAGAATATAAGTTCCATGAAGACACGGGTTTTGTTTTGTTCACTGATGTTTTCAAAGTGCCTAGAAATGATGTATTTATCTCATCCTTTTATTTTTCTTAAAGTATTTTTTTTTCTTTAGATATTGATGGACTTTAATTTAATTCATTTATTTATAGGTGGTGCTGAGAATCTAACTCAGTGCCTCACTCATGCTAAGCAAGCACTCTACCACTGGGCCACAATCCCAGCCCTTGTCCATCCTTGACTGAATATGTCTCTGCAGGAAATAGAACCTTAAACTTGCTCAATATTAATCAAATGGTGAATTTAGCCCTGCGTTATGCCAAAATCATCTAGTCATGTACATTATATCATTTTGGCAAATACAGAAATGCTTTTACAGGATTCTGTTTTAGTATTTTCCCATGAAACCATAAAAATCAGGAAAAAAATACCCTGCTTTAATTTATTTACTTCAATTGAATTATATTAACTAGGTAACAAGGAGAGATATCTCTGAACTTAAGACCAAGAATATTCTTGTTTCTTATGAGCAACAGGTCTACTTTATTCTTATGGACAATTTGATCTTATAGCATGGGGTCATTAGTAACTTGTTAAGCATCTCCTGTGGTTAGTGACCAACATCAGAATATAGCCAATGGCCTCAAGAATCTTATATTCCAATAAATAGTAGTACAGACAAATAAATATGTAACCTAAATATAATAAAATTAGTGCTAAAACAGAGTAAATACAGAGAGTTATGATAGTGCCAACACTCCCTATATACTTGATAACCTATATCTTATACTTAGTGAATTAATATATTTTTCTAGATTAGAAAGCCTGTGACCAAAGCACAGATATAAAGGCTCTGAGAAGATGTTATCATTGTTCTAGAACTCACCCTCCTTTACCTACACTTTTTTATATTATTACCAAATTCTGATATTGGATAAAATCTCTGATTTATATAAGGCTAATCTGACAATCCAAGTTTTTTAATTAGCTCAATTCCATTAAGTTAGACTTAACATAAACCAATTCCAATGCTCACAAATTAAGGAATGACTAGATAATCTACAATATTACTCTGAAAGGGAATAGTATGGTGACAGTTACATTTAAAAAATTAATATATGCTAAAATCACATAGAATTCTATGTAATACAAAAGAAAGCACAGTATATGGTGTGATTAAACAAAATCATACCAAAATCGAGGATATATCATTGCAGTATCACCCAATGACAGGCATTAGAAAAAGTAAGCAGGTTTTGAAAACAGGATTAAGATGGAGAATTGCATTATAAAGAGTTTGATAAAAGAGAAGGTCAACATTGTCAAGGAAATCATTCCTAAAGTCCTTGTAATTGCTAGGTGATAGTCTACATCACCAATGTTCCAGCTCTCATGGACACAAGGAAGCATAGCATATCATCCCTTTTCGTCTCAGAAGTATGTATGTGAAATTCTTTGGCCAATCTCCACTGTGAGAAGAAATAATGTGTGCCACTTCCAATAGAAGTTTTAAGAGCTTACAAATGATTAACCATGTGTTTTCCCCACTGCTTTGGTAACTGTGGGAAGTTGAGTTGTATCTTTGTTAATCTGTCCCTAGGTGTTCACAGTGAACAGAAATCCTCTACTGACTCGTGCCAAAACTTTTGTGTTTTAAGCCTCTGGTATCTGGATATAGCTCACTCGTAGGGCACAACCAAGTTCATCCTGACTGATTAAGCATGAGAGGGGAATTGGGAGTCTGAGGAATCTCTTCTGTTGTATTTTTTAAACTATAAAAGTAAAGCAAAGTTTGTGTAGGCACAGAGGTTTAATACTATGTCAGTCGGGAGTACACAAAGGAGAGTGAACTTGACAGTATTGGAAACAAGAACCAAATGAATATAGAAGGTAAGGGTTGAAGAAGAGAGAGAATAAAAGGTGACTTGGGATTTTTATCCTGACATAGCTATTAGTTATGCCATGTACTGAGAAAAGAAATGTATAAAGGCAGAAGTTAAGAATATTCAGTTTTTGCATAGAGGCCATTAGACATATGTAGCTGTGACTGAAAATGGAAGTTTAAAATTTAAGAGAAGGGTCAGCAATATAGAAGGGAGAGAGGAGAAAGTAGATTCCTATATACTGTGAACTGACAATTCTTGTAGGTCTTCTACATATAGTATCCCTAACAATTTTATTTTTACCATCTTGCTGAAAGAGCTGAAAGTCTAAGATGTTTAGCTACCTAGATTTGGGAGTGCTATTCATAAAAGAGTTAATGAAACTTGAGATAAATTACACAAAGAGGAACAAGGAGACCATAAGACAATATCTAAGAAGCAGCAAAGTAAGTGGGAAACAAAGTGTAAGAGACATTCTTAATAGCAAAGGTACAGTACAATGCCACTTAAGCTAAGGAAAGAAAATGTAAGTAAGACATGGATTGTTGATCATGTTGAATGCTGCAAACAAAACCAACTACATTCATCATCTTTAAATTACTTGATTTTGAGGGCTGGGTTGTGGCTTAGTGGTAGAGTGCTCACCTAGCATGTGCGAGGCTCTGGGTTCGAATCTCAGCACCACATTAAAAAAAAATACTGGATTTTGCCTTTCAATGGTTAATTTGTGAGGCACAAAAGCTGAGAAGGACTCTTTTTATTGTATATTAATAGTTTGCACAATATTAATCTGGACAAATCTCAGATGTGTGGTTTATGAGCATTACACCTCATGTTTGCCTAAATTAAAATCTAGGGAATTAAACAGATACTACCACTAGGAATATATATATATATATATATATATATATATATATATATATATATATATATATATATATATATATATATATTATTTCTTTAGGTAAAAGACCTCTAGGAAAGATGACCCAACAGATGTTGAATGAACCCCTTAACAGGACTAAATAAAATAGGTAAATTAATTCCACAAATTGCTCTCAAAAGGAATTTGAATCTCAGTGCTGATTTTGGTATGCCAACAGCACATGTGTCTGGTGGGTCATAACACTTAATGAGATGTATGGGAACCTCTGAATTGGATGAAGTTTAAAGTGATGTTCAGGGAATCCTGAATTAGAATGCACTCTGTAATTTATTTGAAAAGTCATATAGGTGAATGGCTTTTATAAAATCTATAGCATAAGGGAAGTACTGTACTCTCAGGAGACAGTTAAGAACTTTAGGTCAAGGGCTCATCTCATTTTTAGACTTGTAATAAGACAATGCTCTTTACTTTAAAAAAATATCAACTTTTCTCCAAGGAAACAAAATTCCACTCTTCTTACATAAATTAAGAGAAAGTATTTACATTTTTTCTTTTACAAACTCTCTCAGAGGAAAGGCAGAATTTTAAGTAAGAAGGGTAAACATTTATAGATAATTTTTTAAAAATTGGTGATAAATGCTTTTGCCATTTGCTTAGAAACAATAATTCTTGAATACAATGTTTTCATCATTTAAAAATATAGCTTTGATTTGCTGTTTCAAAGAGTTCTCCACTTTGTTTTTTATTTTTGATATATTTATTCTAAAAAAGCCAAAGAAACCAGACTTCAAACAAAACCTCAATTTAGTGAAGAATATTTACAGAATTTTTTAAAATTTTGTAATACCAAAATTATGAAAATTATTTTAAATGTTTTACTAGAAAGTGATGGTTTACAAAAAAAAAAAAAAAAAAAAACTCCACATTTATAGAGTCCTGTTAGTCAAATTCACTTTCACATACACCACAGAATAAACTCCATTGCTTGTCATTTGAAACTAACAATATAGAACACAACCATTTTAAAATTAAAATACTTTAAACACTGTCTACTCTGATTATATGTTACTGAAATTCCTTTTTTTTCATCAAAATGTACATAAAAATAAAAGAGAATTCAGGCATCAATATAATATATTTTTTACAATCAAGTTCCATGTCTTTGATGTTCAGCCTCTTCTTCATATGTAATTAAAAAAATTCTTCCCTTTTCTTCAATTATATTTTTAAATTTTCCTGCATCCACTAAACCCCCAGACTTAGTCATTATCCACTTATTTTCTTTCTTATTCTACATATAACTTTTCCTTCTCTCTTCTGCTTGTGTTCCAATTAACTTGGAAATTCTGCAGGTCCTTTATGACTGTACATCAGCATCCTTCAAAGAGTCTTCTGCTCTTCTTTGAAGTAACATATTAGTGATCTCAAAATCGTTCTTAAAATTCTCTTTTCTATTATGCCCATTTATGAGCATAAATTAATTGGCCTGATACAAATTTTCAAAAAAATACATCAATTAAAAGTGAAGTGTTATTTTTGGGTGGCTTTTAAATGCAGTGTGTCCTATAAGCAGGCCTAATCATTAAAATAGTAACTATTGGGGCATGCATATATGTTTGTACTTATCTACATCACTTTTTTTTTTCAGAAACAATCTTAAGCAGTCCCCAAATGCTTCATGTTTAAGCTACAAATATTCCAATATTTGTAGCTTAAACATTTCAATAGCGATGGATGGTAATCTTATAAGGAGAAGAAAAACAATAAATTCATATATATTATTTTAAAAGAACCTCACAGGAGCAATTTACAATGTGTAATAGTTATAATATTTAAGATTGTATAAAGAAGCTGTGTCTACTGGAAGAACTTGACTGTTTAATGACAGGTGGTGAACAGTAAGGTTATTCTCAACTTCCATCAATCACTAGGTAGAGAAATTAGGAGTGTTGTAACACTCAGCAATAGAAATACATGCATTTATTAAGTATCCAGTTCACTGGTAAATAAAGTGGAAGAAATCCCATTAAAATGTTTTCTTGACATATTTTTCACAGCAATCCATTGGTATTTTCTCCTCTATCCCTCCAGTTACTCTACATGATGATTTCCCAAGGGTCATATTCACATTGCATTGAGATACTTGGCTCTTGTATCTGAATTTGGAAAGAGGTTAGTTGTGTGTCTAAGCACGTTATACTTTGCCCTTTATCATCATGTCCTTCAAAGGAGATTTTCAAAGCATAAGAAATTTACTAAGTTATCAAAAAAAATGTGTGTTTAAATTAGCCTGAAAGTAAAATTTAAAATAACAATAGTAATTAAATTCATAATTAAGCTTCCACTCCCAATTGTTAAAATGAATTTAAACAATTAACAGTTCTCATGTACTACGGAAAGTATGTGTTTTCAATTCAAAATGGATAAGCTATACTGAGTTGATTTTATACACCACTGATAACATTGAAATGGAAGTAAGATTGGGTTTAGTTTTATGTTTTACAACTCTGTCACTCTAGTTAAGATTACTAGATAAAATAAATGCACTTATTTTATTTTTCTGCAGTCTGATGATCTGTGTTTATTGTTTTGCAATGACTGAATCTATAATTAAAGAACCTATAAAACATGAAATAGTTATAAAATCATGTTAAAATAGTTAAGAATAAATTTGTGAACTTCAATTTTTTTCTTTATAAAACAGAAAGGAGCTAGCTTATAATGTGCTTAAAACATTGTTTATCTCTGTGTTTTCCTTGCCAGATGTTTTCTAGGCATATGTTTAAAGTAATATAAACACTATCATAGTCGCTGCCTAATTTTTTATCTAGGACTCGCTTCTAAAAATATACAGTTGTCACTGAATAAAGGATTGCTTCATTATTATTAAATTGTGTTGGTTAAGGCACTGAAAATAACTGTAGGCTTTTTTTTCAGTTTACTCCTTTTAATATTTAAATATTTATATATTCTTTGGGTTTTATGTATGGAATCGGTGATGCCTCATTGAGTAAACCATTGATTCCATCATTATATTTTATAACTAATTTTCATCTAGGAAATGCAAACCATGAAAGTTACAAAAATAATCTCACCCATTCTTATGAATGTTTCAATACACGTTAACATGTTTATTTACTTAAAAATTGCATATGCAGAAAATACCAACCTAATTCATTGTAGGTTTACTTAGCACATCTACTTTTATTGTTGTAGTAGTTTGAATGGACCCCCCACCTCCCACCCCACCCCATCCCACCCCTATTCACAAAGTATACCCATCTCCAAATGTTGGAAACTATGAATGTTCTTATTATAAAAATGTTTGTTTCAGATATAATCAAGGATGTTGAGATGGGATGTTCCAAAATTATACAGATGAGCCTTACATCCAATAAGAAGCACCCTTCTGAGGCAGTAAAAGATATTGACAAAAGAGAAGGTGATGTGAAACTAGCGGTATAGGTTGCAGTGATGTGTTGGCTTCAAGGCAGTGGAGCCAAGGAATGCCAGTAGCCACCATGAACTGGAAGAATAAAGAAAGTCTCTATAGAGACTACAAAGGGAACATGGCCTCTTTGACACCTCGATTTCAGAAACTCTGGTCTCAAAAACTGAGAAAATAAATTTATTTTAAACCACCCCAGTGGTACAACAGTCTTCCTTTAACAGCAGATTTGCTTTCTTGGTTTCAATTACCTCAGTCAAATGCAGATAAAAAATATTAAATGAAAAATTTTAGAAATAATTCACAAATTTTAAATTGCATGCAGTTCTGAAGTCTCATGAATCTTGTGCCACATTGCTCCATTCAGGCTGGGAAGTGAATCATTCATTTTTCCATTGTGTATCAATGCTATATATGCTACCCACCCATTAGTCACTTAGTAACTATTGATTATCAAATCAACTGATTCAGTGTCACAGTCTGTGTTCAAGTAACCCTTATTTTACTTAATAATGTCCCCGGTATAAGAGTGGTGATTCTGGCAATTCAAATATGCCAAAGAGAAGTTGTAAAGGGCAGCCTCAGAAAACTAATAAATCAGTAGACGTCAAAAGGTTTAGGGGATGATATAAGTCAAGGAATGTGACTAACATGAATATAATTTGTACAACTCAAGAAAATATACTACCTTTCCCTCTCACTGTCTTTCCTATCTCTTCAGTCTCTGTCTCTCTCTTTCACCTTATAGGATGCCAAGAGATGATCTTACTTTACATATATTAGCCTGTTGGTCAAAACATATATACATATTCTGTCCTCAACATTGCTGGGAATGCAATGGAAGGATGAGTCACAGTCAAGAATGAATTCCAAGTCTAGGTGGAGAAACAATTCCAATCATATTGTATGTGATAAAGAAACTCAAACCCCTTTGGACAAAGAAACTATTGCTTCCCTTAACCTCTGTCCTATTCTTCTTTCATATTCACAGAAACATGATTTACTTGGAAAGCAACAGTAGAGATCCTGTGATCTTACAGAGAACAGAACCCTTTCCCAGTCATGCTAATCTTTGTTAACTACCACAGAAAACATTCCTAACAGTTATACAAGTTAAACTTTGGAAAGTGAGAAATCAGTGTGGTTTATAGCAGATAGGGGTAGGATGTGAGATAAGTGTGAAAGGACTGAGAGATTCTGCAGAACCGAAAGGAAAAGAAAAGCTCATTCTAGACAAATATAAACAGAAGCTTCGAGGGGAGAATGAACAGAGCATATACAACCTGGCATACAGGAGGCTGTGCTGCCTCTCTGGAGAAGAAGCATGGATGTGAAGGGTCATTTAAACTAGGCAAAGGTTTCATGTACTGAAATTAAAGAATAATTTAAAGGACTCATTTTTATTGATTTTCACATTCTCAGAATAAGAATAAAATTTTAAATGGCTAACAAATACAAGAGAAAATGTTCAACATTCCTAGCAATCAAGAAAATGCAGATCAAAACTATACTGATATTTCATCTTATCCCAGTTCAAACGGTAATCATCAAGAATACAAGTATCAATAAATTCTAGCAAGGATGTGGGGGAAAGGTACACTCATACATTTTTGGTGGGACTGCAAATTAATACAACCACTTTCAAAGCAGTATGAAGATTCTTCAGAAGACTGGGAATGGAACCAACACATGACTCAGCTATCCCACTCTTGGTATTTATCCCAAAGAACTAAAATCAGTGTACTACAGTGACACAAGTACATTAAAGTTTATAGCAGTGTAATTCACCATAGTCAGGTGACAGAACTAGCCCATCTGCCTGTCAAAAATGAAGTGATTAAGAAACAGTGGTGTATAGGAGAATAAAGAGAAGGGAAGTGGAAAGGAATAGGAAAGACAGTGGAATGAATCAAACATAACTTTCCTATGCACAAAATATATGAATACACCACAGTGAATTTCACAGCATGTACAACCACAAGAATGGGATCGTAATCAGAATAAGTTATACTCCAAGTATGTATAATATATCAAAACTTACTCTACTGTCATGTACTTCTAAAAGGAACAAATAAAAAAGCAAAGAAGAAGGAAATATGGTATATATATACACAACAGACTTTTACTTAGTCATAAAGAAGAATGAAACTATAGCATGTGCAGGTAAAGGAATGGAAATGGAGACTGTCATACTAAATAAAATAAACCAGACTCTGAAAGTCAGGGGTCAAATGTTTTCTCTTGTATGTGAAAGCTAGAGCAAAAAGGGGTTTAAGAGTTTCTAGTAAACTTCTATTTATTTAAAGGGTGGGAGGAGAAATGGGAAAAGTGAGAAACTTCAAAATGAAATCGACCAAATTATGCTAAGTTATACATATGACTATAACACAGTGAATTTTGCCTTTAGGTATAACTATAAAACACCAGTTTTAAAAAAATAAATAAATAGAAGAATGACCAGTAGAGTAGAGGAAGGCAGCAAGGCAGGGAGGAGAGGAAGAAAACAGGAAATATTGAGAATTAAATGGAAAAAATTATATTCCATATGGGTATGATTATGTCAAAATGAATCCCACTATTATGTATAACTATAATACATTAGTTTAAAAACTAAAAAAAAAAAAAAAAAACTAAGACGAGTCAGTAGTTTAATCTTAACCTTCTACCAGTTTCACAAGGGTCAAGGAACACCAGTCACTGGGTGATACAAAAACAAAAATCACATTCTGAAAACTTGAGGTACTTCAGACTATGCTAAACTCTCCAATCTGTTGCTCTATAAATTCCTAAAAAACTTAAAATATGACAAAAGTGTTTGAATATTCTGGCTAAAGAATACCAGATTAAGGGTTTATCGTGCCTTAAGAACTTAACATGGATCTGATTTTTCAGTGGTTTCTTGACAATCATATAAATAAGACTTAGTATAAAGCTCCTGTGTTTACATAGGCAAAGATGTGGAATGTTCAAATGTTTCTGAAAAAATCCTTACTCCCTTACTCTCCAGACAATATTATTTTAGCTTTGTTCTTAGCAGCTGAGCACTTGCCCAATTCCTTCCAAGGCATTGATACACTAAGGCCTGAAAGAAAAGGGGCTCAGAGGGCTTCAGTCTCAGGTAGGTTTCACAAAATCCTCTGGACAACATTTCAAGCTGCCTCACAAACCATTGGCTAAAATGTACCTTGGTTTTTATTCCTCACTTTTGTTATTGAGAACTGTATTGTTTGTTCTTTTTCAAGAGCTTCTAGTAAACTTTCAAAACAATCAACAGATTCTTCCTCATTTAAATTTATTTCTAGGGAAGCAGAAAACTGAATAGATATGGCATATCCAATGTTACTTAGTTTTAACACTTGAATAACTGCTTTGAATAAATGTAATTTTCCTTAAAAATAATATCCCTGAGAATATGCTACCTATGTACATTTTATTTTATTTTGAAATATATTCCTAAATGTATTAATCAAGGTTTTTTTTTTAAAAAATGGACTATTCATGTAACCTTGAAAAAGAGACAATGCAATAAATCATAAAATATTGTTAAAAAGTACCAGCCTTTATATTATTAATCCTGGACCTAAGGCTAAGGAAGCCTGGTCGATCCTCAAGTCTGTCTTCTTGGAGTCTGCCAGGTGCTCTGCACTGAGCTATGTCCTTGCTCTGACCCTGCTCACACTCTAAAGCCAGCACTAAGTAGATGGTGTACCTAACATGCCTGAGGCTTCTTACAATCACCTTTGTGGTTTCCAGCTATTAGTTACCATCAATGGCTAAATTTTTGGCATTGTTAGCTGAAAGAGTTACTGAGCAAAAAAGTACTTTATTCTATGGCAACAAAAGTAGAAAGATGAAGATCAAACTAAAGGCCCCTTTATTTCTGCCAAGGAATCCAAATAATAATTCAAAAAATCCTTAATACTCTATCAAATAGTCAGTGTTATCCTTTTATTTCTTTCTTTCTTCAGTTGGGAAATATCTATGATCATTCTTGTCTTTATACCACTCTCCTAGATGGAAAAAAATGATATGGGCCCTTTGGTTAACAAGAAAAATCCGCATAAAATAAGTATGACTTAATTTATTCATTAATGTAGCCATACAGCAATGTTCATGATCTGCTATGTATCAAACACTTATTGTAGCAGTGGAGACTCCAGTAGTTAATAAACTAGATTAAAAAAATCCCAGCCATTGGGGGGGCATGTGTACTCAACCTAAACAGAAATAAATAAACTACATAAACATTATGTGCAGACATTAAAAGATAAACATTAATATCATAATATAAGGGAAGGGGGCAATGAAAGGTAAATAATGGTCTGAAATTTTTAGCCATGAAGAAGAACAGGTGTTTTTTGGTCAAAATATGAAGGATGTGAAGAAGTAGCAGGCAGAAACCTGCCAGAGAATTCCACAAGGCAAAGGATTTGAGTGCTCAGTAGGGCCTGAGGCAGGGGAATGCCTGGAACTTGTGTTTGTGTTTATTTTACAGAGAAGGAAGGGCCACATAGCAACAGGAGGAAATGAAGTCAAAGACTAAGGGAGAAAAGGTGCAAATAATAGTCCACCTTACATCTACTGGAGGAATAGATGAAAGATGGGGAGGCCCTGAGGCAGAAAATTCATGCAATCTCACAGCCTTGTAAAAATATCACCTTGGCAGCTCTGTTGGAAAAGACTGAATAGATGCAAAGGGCACAGCAAGGTCAGTTGTGTAGTACTAAAAGTGTAGGAGAATGGAGTCTTAGACTAGGGTATGGGCAGAGATGATGGCAGGAAAGGATTATATTTTGGATTTATTTTGAAGATAGACCTAAGAGGATCTGGAGAGGACTGAATGTGCAGTAGACCTTAATGAGTTTGGCATTGAGATCCTGACATGGTGAGGACTTTAAGAGAAGACTGAAGCAGTGTAAGAGGCTGTATATTTTTAAAATGTGTGTGTGATGTGGATGAAGGCAATCAAGGGATTTTTCCATTCCCTGCTTCATTCTTTCCCAAAGTGTCTACATGGTCCAGAAACTACAATAGTAATATGGTAAGCATTTAAAATATATAAAATTTTCTTCATGTTATTACATATAATTTTATACTACATGCATAAAAAACTGAAAAATTCTGTAGCTTTTACAATTAAAAAATATAATATTTAAAACTCTTTGAAAGGGAAAGGTAGAATTTAACGCATTAGAATAAGAACAAGTTTTTAAAAAATTTTTTTCCCCAGAGAAACTGAATTGACTTCAAGTAAAACAGATGAAATGGGACAATTAGATGTGGACTTCCTTCAATTAGTTGAAGACCCATAAGTTCAAAAGCTGAGATTCCCCAATAAAGTAGACACTTTGGTTCAAGACTATAATTTAGAAGTCCTGCCTGAGTTTCCAGCTCCTCTGCCGTACAGATCTCAGACTCATCAGCTCTCACAATCAGTGCATACACACACACACATATAATAGGTTCTGTTTCTTGGAAGAACTAGAGAAATCTCAGAAGCTCTCCTTTTGCCTTTATAAACTTTTCCATTAATATTCCTTTATAACTACTAATAAAACCATCTTTATTATTATTATTTTAAACTTTAATTCTTTTCATACTTGATTTTAACTTTAAGCAAGTTTAATTTTTGGCCCTTCTCCTAGTATTCTAGAGGTAAACAACACAAAGTCTAATCATCAACGATGTACTATCATGAAATTTCTACAAATATTTAATAAATATTTAATTTACATCTCTGGGGGCAATCTTTCTACACTATAACATATGTTTCATAAAGTTGAATTGAATACACACACCCCCCCCCACACACAAAGATTATTACTTATTTTTCTTTCAGGTTTAAAAATTTGACTAAATTGGAATGACCATTCTTTACTATTTTAAACATAAAATTGTTATATTTCGGCTGTAGGTTCTTGAAAGCTTTTTAAATCTCTCATATAATAATAATAACAACAACCTGACATAGACTGTGAATATCTAATAGTATTAGATAATGACCAACATTATCTAATACTATTAGAAAAGGTGTAGATGATACAGTCAGGTATTGAAATGTGAGAGAGGAGGGCTATATTCAACCATATCTAGGAAACAGGAACACTTAAACTTGGTAGTTCCTGTAAAAACAAATCATTAAAATTAAAAGGGAAAGATCAGGTCAGTATTGATGAGGCACATGAAGATCTTGGACAAGGATGAAAAATGTGTTTATGAACTTGAGGAAAGACTAAACATTACAGTAGGTAGGATTTTAAGAGTCACAATGTGTAACACTGCACCTAAGAATATACACTTTAATAATACTGAGATGTGCACCAAATTTATTTGGCAGCAATCAGATTTCTAAAGTCTCATAGGATATTTTATAAACTGCCATGGAAAGCATGCCAAGGTGTAGAATATCTATGAAGATATATAGAATATACCATGAAGCAACAAAGGTGATACATCTGTTAATTCCAGTTGGCTTTGCTAGTTGTTGCATTGACCTATCATGCACTTCCCATTTCTGTTCTAAAGGAGTACCCTCAATGTTATTCATGTATTCACACCTCAGTGTGAATATAGTTCATGATCTTCATGAAAGCTGACATAAACCTCATGCTTCAGCAGAGGGTCTATTTTTTTTGCCTTATTGGTGTATTATTGTTGTACATAATGGTGGGATTTGTTATTATATATTAACACATGCTCATAATATAATAATATAATTTGGCAAATATCTCTCAGTGGAGAATCTTGACTCACTTTCTGCTTCAGGGGTGGCAGGAGGAAGCTAAGCCTATCCCATCAGAATGGTCTCAGGACTTTTGCTTTGAATTCAAGAGAACACATGCAATCTTTGCCCTCTTATGGACTAGGTAAGGATTCATACAACCTCAGTAGCTGTTGTCAGATATATCATAGCCACAAGGAAAGCCTTTTAATATAAAGATAAACTTTAGAGTACAGAACACAGCACAGAAAAAATAGGAGAAAGTAAAACAAAAATAAGACTTTCATCATCATCATGGAGTCATCCATTCTTAATTCTTCAAGTCAACTAAAACCCTAACTATTTAACCAAGATCAAAGTTTCTGATATTTGCAACTCAAAAATTATGTCACAATACATAACAACTCTTTTTGAATGTATGTATTTCTAGATACTTATATATCCTACTTAATTTATGATGACTTCAAGCTGTACAAAGAGGGACTTTAGCTAATTTACTTAAAAATACGATTTTAATCTGTTTACTTCGGTTTTATACCTTGAGGGATTATAATAGATTATGTAATTACATATATGTTCAGAGATATATAGGTGAAGACACATACAGATCTTCATAGTATAAAGACACTATTTTTTCCTCCTTTGATTATTTCATTCTCAAGCCTAAAGAGAAAGATGTAGAATATACAATCTTCCAAATTCCCTACTGGTATCACAATCTTGTTGTTCAACAAATTTTATCTTGTTAAAAATGTGAAAAACACCAGGTACACAAAACAAGGATTTAAATTATAATCACCTTTTCCTACAGTTCAATATCACTGATACCTATCAATAAGGAAGTTTTATTTTGTAAAAAAGAAAAAAAAGAAAAGTAAACACTAATTTGATCACTATATTCATGTTTTAGAAAACTAACCAGGCCAGCTCTTCAGGGGTAATGATTTCTTCCCTATTACACTGAGGATCTACTCATTTTTTCTTTTTTGTAAATGAGTATTTGAGGAAAGAACAACTTTTTTATTTTTAAACCTGAATATATACCTAATACTGGTCTCATAGTTGCTATAGCAGTATTCTATCATAGATGGTTACATTTCTGGATGTTTACTTTATCATTTTTCTTTTTTTGATATTTTTATCATCCTCATATTATTTTTCTGTTTTATCTCAATGTTTTCATTTTCCAATTTTTCTCATTCTTTAATAATGATGTGCCATTTTTATTTATTTTTTTGTATTAGTTATTTTTTTATCTATTTCTTTTTATTCAGAAGTTTTAATCAACATCATTCTGTCTGGCACAGCATACTGGGTCCAAGACACAAAAAAGTAAATATGCTTTGCCCATTTTGGTTGAAGTATATATTATTGAAGTCATTAAATTAAAAAATGGCCTTTAATTTGTAACATAAGAACTTTACCTGCTGAAGTTGGCTCTTCTTCATCTGATGCTATGTTAACAGGAAAAGAGGTGAAGTTGGGGCAGGTAGAGGATTGAGGTAAGGGAAAAAAGGGGAAGAGAGAAAAAGAGATTGAACATAAATGTGTTTTACATATTCAAAAATAATCCCCTGACTTATAATTTTTTGCATACATTATAAATCATTCATTATTTAAGGACAGATTCCTGAGTATCTGTATCAAATTAAAATGTATACACACTTATTCTTTAATATACATATTTATTAGAAAAGACCACTGTGTTGTCTGAAATTTATTTTCATTTTTCTTTGAAAACAAGACTGATGTTAGTTAATATACATGTATAATCATAAACAATGTTGTTTAAAATATACATTGTATGTGGTACCCCCAACCATCAATTTTTTTTTTGAGAGAGAGAATTTTTTTTAATATGTATTTTTCAGTTTTTGGTGGAAATAACATCTTTATTTTATTTTTATGTGATGCTGAGGATGGAACCCAGCACCCTGTGCATGCTAGGCAAGCGCGTTACCACTTGAGCCACTTTCCCAGCCCATCATCAATTTTTTTTATTAGCAAAGAGTAATTAAAAGACATTGTCAATGGTCAAAAAATTAGGTATTATCTGAGAGAGAGTCAAAATCACTTTGGTTTTTTGTTAAATATGCAGATTCTAGCACACATACTCTCCTTTTCTCTTTCTCCTCTGTATCCTCTTTTGTTCTTCTCCCCAACCCTCTCCCACCAAAAAAAGAATTCACACACATACACCACATACTTTAAGATTCAGTGAGGATGATTCCATGATAAGGACACAGGAACATTATATTTTAAAGGTTGACCCTAGGTGGTTTTCACTTATGTGTTCTGCAGCCCACACACACACACAGATAAATATGGATCTTAGAAAAGCAGAGGCCACAATGTAAGTATACAATTTATCCTAGAGTAGTGTTTCACAGCCCTGGTGTTGACAGAATGCCAAATTCTGTTGTCTACCTCAAACTAATTAAGTCTGAATCTCTTTAAATGGTACCAATTTGTAACCAAGATTGAGACATTACTAGATAATATCAACATAAGGTAAAATTAACTAACTCATTCAATAGTGAATCATTTGGGTTCCAGTTTTCAAACTAGAGATGTTTGAGAGCAGCAGGACTCCAAGGACAATAACCTTCCACTGCATGTACGTGTGAGATGGTGCAAGGCAATTGCTAGAGTGAAAAACACAGTTTAACTTTGCAGTGTTGCCTAAAACCCACCTATTCACCTTTCCACTTCCACCCATCCTCCAGGAGGAAGGCTTTCTGCTCTGGACACAAGCGCACTTTCCTGGAATATTACTGCTGAATTACATGATATGAGCCAGTCCTATTTCACTTGATTCATGAAGTTTTAAAATAAAAATCGGTTAGCTGACTTGCTTACAAAGGAACTTTGTTCCCAGCTGATTTGTTAATCAAGGCATCCCTGTGCAGCCAGGGAGCGGTCTCCAGTCTTTTCCATTAAGGTTACATCTGCACAGAGCACACACTAGACAAGCTTACTTTGTGTCCTGACAGTATTTTCCTCTCACACTGTTTGGCTTGTCTCCTTGGCACATAAAGAAATAAAGAGAGCAAACACAGTTGGCATACATGGCGTAGAAAACATAAATATTTAAAAAGCTCTTTGCTGCTTTATCGTGTCCAAAATATATCATAACATGTTCGAAGAGGAAAGTCATTGGTAGCTTCCAGGAATTCCCTTTTAGGAAAATACCAAAGAGGCTTGCACAAGTGCTGAAATAGATGGGTCATTATAAAAGTCTGGAGATTCAAAATGGAAAAAATTAATAAACTTACAGTTACGATTGATCACTTTAAAATTTGAACTCATGTACTTCACAAAGCAATCAATGACCAACGGGACACAAATTAATAGAGGAAGTTACAAAGTTTGAGTGACCAAAAACTTTGTCAACAGTCAAAATGAATTTGAGATTATGTCAGTTTGACTTTAAAATCAAACTCTTACCATTATGCCTAACTCACCAAAACAGTGCTGATTCTGTGAATGCTTAAACAGGGAAATCTAAATGACAAAGAATTTATTAGGATTTGGGTACTGCTATTTACAAGTGTTGCCTCAGGATGGAAACTGGCCAAATCCCTGATAATGTTAGTTTTTTTTTGTTGTTGTTGTTGTGTTTTTAATTTTTTTTTAGTTGTAAATGGACACAATACATTTATTATTATTTTTTTTAATGTGCTGCTGAGTATCAGTGCCTTACACATGCAAGACAAGCGCTCTACCACTGAGCTACAACCATAGCCCCTGATAATGTTAGTTTGATAAACAAAACAGCAAAAAGAAAGAGAAAATAAGCAAAAGAACAAAAATCTGATGGAGGGCTTGAGGAAAGAACTCTCTTCAAGTAATAAAGATATTTGGAAACTCCTCCAGATTTCTTACAATTCAGATATAGAACTACGCAGGTGAGATCCTGACTACTGATTAATAAAGCTCCCTCAGGACACAATAGCTAAGAAATGAAGGTAACAAATGCCAAAACTTTACTTTTCACTGTGGATATATAAGCAAGAATACTTAGATAGGAGGTAGCAAGCCCAAAATAAGGACAATTATAAACATATAGAAGTTATAGCAATCAGATCCTTTTAAATCCAAAGCCTATAGAGCATGAAGTGTTCTAAGTCATGGTTGAGCTTGCAATACTGGAAAGCATCTTTGTAACAAATTAACAAGATTAGAGTCAGCAGGTACACAAGTTTTCAGAGTCCTATTTTTGTACAGCATGTCCTTAATAATGCTTCCTTATAATATGAACATGTCACTAACTACTACTATTTATTCTATTAAATTATGCACACAGTCTCAAAACCACATACATTCCCAAGGGTTAGTAGTGGTATTAATTCTCAGCTTTAACTGTGTGGCAAAGACAGTAAACTATAATACTGAATGAAAACCTCTCGAACAATTAACAGGTGGCAACTAGAGCCCCAGAGTAATAATAAACCTCAAAGTGGGCACTAGTGGCCCATATAATGACATTTCAGTGAAACAAGAATCACAGAAGACATCGTCTTACTACCCAAATGATTCTTAACTCTTCCTATTTGCTGCTTAGAAGTCATGAAATCAACAATTAAAAGAAAAAACAAACCCTGAGTCTACACCACTGGGACTTCCTTTAATTCAGGCAACTAAAGCACAGGTACAAAGCAAAACAAAAATAAACAATCTAAAAAAAAAATGTTGTGCTGTACAAATTCAGCATTTAGAAGGATGTACTGAAATTTCTACAATGGAGGGAAAGAGACAGCAAAGACATGTAACTGATGCATAGGATTTAACTAAATATAGCTCTCCCATCTCCCAAAACAGAATCTCCCTGGGTATTTATTAAAATGCTATAGATGTACTTGCTTGAATTTTGGGTGGAAGCCCAGGCTTCTGCATTTTTAAAAAGCTCTTCAGGTGATTGTTATAAACAATAAATGTTGAAAAATATGACTGCAGCCCATCAAAGTTTTGTATCACTAGGAAAGAACTTTGGATCCAGCTGTTAGAACTATAGCAGCAAATGAGGAAGCTTACAAAAGCCCTTTGCAGTATATGCTGTAGTGGCTTCACCAACTTTCAATGCTTTTCATCTTGCAAATCTTTAGGTTTTATTGGATATCTCCATCAATACTCTGGGAGAAGATGACTCTCTTTGAGTTAGAGAGAGGCCTATATCTAAGAACTAACTAAATCTATTTCTTTTTGTTGACCATAGTCATTGGTCAACATATAGGTAGAAAATTATTTGCAAATTGGTTACAAGAGTCCCTCAGATACCAAAATCACGGATGCTCACATCCTTTATATAAAATGGCATAATGTTTGCATATAATCTGTGCACAACCTTCCTATACTTTGAGTACAATTTCTCTAGATCAATTATTATACCGAACATGATGATTCTTAACTATGTAAATAGTTGTGACAAGGAAAAATCTCTTCATGTTCAGGTCAGAAGCAATTTTCTGTCTGTGGCTGGTTGAATTCACAGAGGCAGAACCCACAGATGTGAAGGCCAACTGTATCCTGGTGGAGCTATATGTAAGGGGTGGGGGTTGGTGTGTTTGTATTGTGAAAGGCAACTGCAAAGGAAGAGCCTCCATTCTTCTGAGAAAGTGTCTGGAAAATTACTGCTTTTCTCTCTTTTTATATGTAGACAAGTAATCCTGTGACCCAGGAAGTAACTGGCAAACACCTTGTAAAAAAAACTGGGAACCAGCTTTCAAAGAAAGCTGATCCTGTTCAAAGGCAAGGTTCAAAAACAGAAAGAAATTGGATTCCTGATATTATTGAGCCATTGAATCATAGTCATGAGTTAAGACCTCTGGACTTATAGTTCTGATGAAAAATAATTCACTTTACTGTTTACCTAGTGTGAGCTGGGCTTTCTGTGATTTGCAACCAGGTGGAATTCTGCTACGACCTTAATCAGTTTTGTCGTTCCCTTTTATAATATATTAGGATACATAAGAAATTGATTATTTGAGGCAATTGAGACCAAAAGTACACACGGCCTGGGACTGAGCTTTCAGAGGGCAGACGGGACTCCAGGGCTTTGCTGCACTGCACTCCCCATCCTGCTTTGATACAATAGTCTGTCTTGTGACTTCAAAGTTAGTCACCACCTTTTCAGCCAGCCTAGCTGTGCTCATGTTCAAGAAGTGTGAAGGTGCTTGGAAGGAAAAAGCACTATGCATACTCTTGTCTCATTCTTCATTTCTCCCCTTCCCCCTTTCTTCTATAGATTTCAACTCTGAAATGCAGCACCTACCCAAACCCAGTGGTCTGTATATTGCCCTGACTTCCATAAGATGCAAAACTCCATTAGCATCTTTGTTGGACAAACTTCTATCTGTGTGGTCTCAAGAATTTTTATATATTCTGTTTTTTTTTTTTTCTTTTTCATCCTTGTATGTTTTAAGTAAATTTGTATAACTTGGATATTCAACCTATTAAAAATAATTCTGTACCCAGTGTAGCCTATTATCAAATAGGAAAAGCTCATTATGAAATATAAAATATACATTTCTTACTATGTTATACTCTTTTATATATGGCTATTACTCAGTTTTTAGTGACTGATCATTTTATTGATTACATCATACATTTAGTTAATTGTATACCAAATATGCTTTACAGTACACAATTATCTATGCAATTGTTTCTAAAGCAAAGTTAACAATAAATATGTAATACTATATCATGACATATATTTTGGAATGCTTTTATTCAACTGCAGTGAAACAAAAATAACAATTATGATATGTGTGCATGATAGATTATGCCTTCTGAGTTGTTAAATGCTATAAATGTGTGTATGTATGCATGTATATATTTTCAAGACAAAAAAAGCAAACAATCATTTCAAATTTGTGATCTCAGTCATTAAAATAGGTTGTGGAGCTGCCTCTGGAAGTATTCAGAAAAGTGTTCAGAAAAAGGTTTAAATTATTTGGTCCTGTTTTCTTGTTTCTTGACTAAGGATTTAAATGTTTAGATTACCAACTTCTTACATGTCAAAGTATGACAAAAACAGTGATTTTCCTCCTGGTTGAGATCTTAGACATCATAGGATGTAGTTGATTGTTCAGCCTCAGAATTGCAGAGTATAGGTCACAGTGAGACACAGCAGACGTTATATTTGTTCAAATATTATTCAGAGAATAAAAAAATTCTCTTCTTTATCAGACTTTTATGCATTTTTTGTTACTGTACTAGATTTGGGGGGTATCACCTATTTAAGTATACTTGATACTATATAATATATACAATATAGTCATGTATGCATGCAATTAGTATGTAGGTCTATTTGTATGTCTATTTTTGTTACTGTACTATATTTGGGGGTAGCATCTATTTAAGTACACTTGATACTATATAATATATACAATATAGTCATGTATGCATGCAATTAGTATGTAGGTCTATTTGTTTGTCTATCAATCTGTCTCTTTAGACTCAGTTTTATGAAAACAGGGATGAACTTTCTTTGCTCACCAGTTGATTATAGTTTTTAGAACAGTTCCTGGAACAATGTAGGGATTCAAGGAATATGTGTTAAAAGAAAGTAAATTTGGACATATTTTTAATACAGTCCTATTACTTAATAAAGTTCAACTGCTCCATTATGCAACATTACTAAATATCTCAAAAGAGATGACCTTCTATTTTTATCTCTTTCATGCTATAAATCTAGGAAAAATTGTATATATTGTTATAATTTATATAAAAATATGTAGGGACTGGGATTGTGGCTCAGTGGTAGAGCACTCACCTAGCATGTGCAAGACCTTGATCTTCAGGGTCTGGAAATTCAGCACCACATAAAAATAAATAAATAAAATAAAGATATTGTATCCAACTACAACTAAAAAATAAATATTTAAGAAATATATAATTTTCTTTCTTGATGCAGCAAGAAAAGGAATAATACTTGAAAAGACAATGTTATTCTAACAACCATTTGATCATTTCATAAAGAATTAAATCTGTAATTGTTAAACTTATTTTTACTTATTGTTTAACTTATTACTAAATTATAATTGTTAAAATCATCAAACTATAGTTTAATAATTACATAAATTCATTGCAATGTTCAGTAGTGACACAGCTTACACAGGTTTTATAAGCTACTTATACCATGAATCATTTTAACAGCAATTAGTAGTACATTTGTGATTTTCTCATTTTAGAAAGAGATACAAATGAGTGAATGGAAGCTTTCATTTTATTCTTTTGCCAATGAGTAAAAAATGTAAAAGTTACAGATATGGTAAAACTGAGCCAAGAAAGCTGGAAAGAAAGTCGGCTCATGTAACCTGCTTTCATAACTTATTTGATATTAAAGGTCTTTGGAAACATAATTGGGACATATTTTGCTACTTAAAGGAAGGATTAATTATCCTTCATCTAGATGATTTGACATCAAAAAGAAAGCTATAACTCAATATTTTGATAGCTCTCAAGTATCTCTTATTTATTCCAGCTACCTTCCTTTCCTATCCAAATTCATTTCATCCTTGTAGACTAAATTCAAACCTCACCACCTTCAATTATTTAATACCCATGTCAGTCTCCAGTTTTATGTAGTTATCCCCTTCTGCTGGGAGCCATCAGCCAAGTAGGTATGACAATTTCCTTGCCAGGGTACCCCCATGTTTCTTTAGTGGAAGGACTCATGGAAATAGGACATTTTGCAGCGACATTGCATGTAAGGTGACCTTGCTCAAGGACCAGGGTGGATCCCTGTTTAGGGTTTTCCCGGTTTAGCATAATACAAGATTAGGGCATTCCCCGTTTAGAATAGGGCGTATCCTGCTGCCTGAGTTCCTCTTGAGTTCTTAGGGTCAGACAGTATATTTGGGAGACAGAAGCCCAGTGGATGTGGATTTGAGCAGAGAACGTGGATTTCCCCAGAACATGCTTGTAGATGGCTGGTGTGAGATCTGGAATAAAGAATTGCTATTTGAATCTACAAGCTGTGTGGAGGCTCGTGATTTGTGCCCAGCCATAGACTGCGGCACCCTTCCATCCTCAGCTAACTTTTAAACTATCACCTAAATCCTGTAATAAACAAAAACAGCACATAATATTTTCTGGTCTTGTTTCCCAAGCTGGACATTATCCTTCTTTCAAGGGCAAATGGTTATGTTTTAATTTTGAGCCATGTATATAATTGGTACTGGGTAATATTTTTGGAAAGTTATCCAATTTTAGAGATGAGAAAATTAAGTCCAGTATGTGAATTTAATGACTGTTTTTACATTATTATTAGCCATGTAAAGTTGGGATTGGAAATTAAACCCAAGGTATCCTAAGAGAATTCATAAGCAAATAAAAAGAAGAAACTTGCAAGGGATAAAATAGACCAGAAGTTAATATAAAGGTTTTCTCAGATTTATCCATTTTCAATAAAATTAATAAGTTCATAATCTTTGTGAAAATTTAATACAGGAAAAGAGGAATCATTTTACAATGAGAATGCTGCCTAACATGCCTAGAGAAGACAGAGCCTGTGGTTGCCTGCCTGCTACATGTGAGTTGGGGATGGTCCCAGTACCACAGCATTTCCTTCCACCTGAGAGTGAGGAGCTAAGACCATCAGATTCATGTTCCAAGGATTTCTATTTTATTTCTCTGTGGGAAATTGGTCTTTTCAACCTCAATTCATTTTCCTAAGTCTAGACAAATGAGCTAATCTAAAAAGCCAATCTGTTAAAACCAAAGGAACAAAAAACTAAAAAATAATGGATAGATCAGCAATATTGGCACAAGTCTCAGTGAATGCGTCCACATAAGAAAACCACAGGGTGAGTGTACATAGAATGTTAATGCTAGAAGAGACTTAGTAATTAAGATTGTTGGCAAAATATCCATTGTTAAAATAGGTGAAGGTCTGCATTAGAAAACAGAAGTATATTCATTAAATCATCTAAATTGCCAACTAAGACCTCACCATGAAAAGAATTTTTAAGAAAATTTATATAAACATCAGAACACATATACTTGTATGTAATAATAATTGTGTTTTATGGCATAATGAATAAAAATACACTGCACATACTTTTCTATTATAATCAATGAATATGGATAATACTGAATAATATGTTATTTATGAACATAGCATACTATTTTTAACTAAGCCTTTAGTGAATATTACTTGGATGGATTCCAGGGTTCTTCTCTCCCAAATGAGGTTTGAATAAATAATCAGATTTCATTTGAATCATGGTAGAAATATGAAATAAGAAAGTATTATCAAATTATTTCATTAAATAAACAGAAACCCATGATCCTAACAAAATATATGATATTCTTTTTGTATGTTAAGGTTTTTAATGATTTATCTATGCCACTAGGCTGTCTTTAGTGACATGCATCTTAAAAATATTGAATAATATTACATTTCTGCCTTTTCCTATGAGAATTACTTTTTGCTTTAACAAAGTTTTCATAATGGAGATTGAGTCAAATTCTCAATGTCTTCCATCAAGTAGCATAAAGCAGATAAAAATAATTGAACCATTTGCCTTGGCAGACACAGACTTTAACATCCCTGTCCATCACCATCATCTTGGGGTGGGGGAGAACATAAGAAAAAATAAAGGTTGAAAAGCTACTCTAACTCCCATAAGATCTCATGAAAAATGTAATTTGTACACTAAACAAAAAATCAAAGCATAATTTATTAAGTAAATACAGTCATTAAAATAAAGGAATAGGGACATTTAGAGTTAAATACTGAATATTTTACATCCTCTGGGATATGTGTGTGTGTGTGTGTGTGTGTGTGTGTGTGTGTGTGTGTGTGTATAATGAAATTTCAATAGTTTTAAAAACTAAATGGTGACTACAGACAAGAACTCATTTCAGTGCAAAATCATGGCATTCTTTGTGTGTATGTGTGTGAGATCACAAGCAAGTATTTAATATCATAGTTATTTCAAAGTTTATTTAGCACTTTTAAAATTTATGAAGCTTTCTTAGTAAAATATCATTTTAATGTTTATATTCCAAAGAGGAATTCAGAAATTTTAAGATTACTTTGAAATGATGGCTTTCCAGAATGCAGACCCACACATTTGGTTTAATTAAAATACCTTTTGACTCATTCTACAGTCCTTCCTATCTCCACAGCCTCACCCCTCCCCTCACTCCCCTCTAATTAGAACAATTTTTTTTTAAATGGGAGATCAGTAGAATAGAATAAGGGGATCAAGGTGAGAGAGGGGGAGAAAGGGGAGATACTGGGGAATAAAATTAATCAAATTATATTGTTTTATCATGTGTATGTATGAATATGTTATAATAAATCCTACTGTTATATATGATTATAATGCACCAATAAAAAGGAAAAAATAAAATATCTGTTGAAACACAAAAGATGAAGGTTAAAAGAGTGGAAAGAAAAAATTGGGGGAGGTAAGACATTTCTGTTGTATCTGTTTCCTTTTGTGAAAAGGAATTATTTTCTGCATGTAGTTTTAATTCATCCCAAGCACACTAACTGTAAAAGAAGATAAAACACAGCCTCTATTTGCCTACATAGAGTTTGACTAATCTAATGTGCCCCTGCACTGAGTTAATGATTGCTATAGAAGATTTTTTCTGCTTATTAAAAAAAGAGCTAAAATTAAATGCTTTCTTTTCAGAATCATTAGGACCTTCTTTAAAAGAAAATAATCAGTGTATATGTATCCAGATGTTAATCAAATGACATTGACAATGTAATTTCCCTCTCTGCCAAACTTGTCTCCCGAAGATAAATTTTTCCTTAATTGGAATGTCTTTAAGAACTCAACTGATAAAAAAGTAGATGGGTCTAACTTTAAGACAATGGAATTACATAAAGGTGGAGGGTTAACCAGGGAGGACCCAAGCCTCATTTTTTTCTGATCTTTTAGATTGTTTTCTTTAGAGCTCCAGATGTAGCTTAGTAGTAGAGCATATGCCTAGTATGCACTAAGCCCTGGGTTTGATCTCCAGTATTGTGAAATGAATAAATAATTTTCAAGTTGTAAATGCATGTTATTAATTTCTATTCTTTCAAACCTTCAAGAAACAGTGAAGAAAACAAACTGTTCAGAATAAAGGATGTTGCAACTTTTAAAAATAAAACTTAAAACCCAAAGCAAATTTAAAGGTCACAGTACAAATTGACAACCAAAAATACAGATATCATTCAAAATTTCCAGCACAGGAGGAACTCATAATCTCACAAAGGAACAGGTCACATCTCTCCCAGAGTTAGTTTCTGGAGAATAATGGAATAATGTGAATCTTTCTTTGATATTCCAGCCTCTCAAATTAATTTTGACAGCTATCATAACCCCATAATTCTTTTCTTAACTGATACACACATCCTCACATAATTTTATATGTCATGGTTTTATATGTCCTGATCATCATTTTAGGTGACCTACTCTAGAAAAAGCCAAATTTCTTAAGTTATTTTAAAATAACTTAAGGGTCACTAAGTAGCCCTAAATACAACTGTGTTCATAACATGTTGAGGCTGCTCTAACCCAATAAGCAATCAAATCTTACACACACACACACACACAAACACACACACACACACACACACACACACACACTACTAAAAGAGTAGGAATTATTTTCTTTTCCCTTCTTCCTTCAGTTTCATGGACAAATTCTTTTTTTTTTAAGAGAGAGAGAGAGAGAGAGAGAGAGAGAGAGAGAGAGAGAATTTTTTAAAATTTATTTTTTAGTGTTTTTTTTTTTTTGGCGGACACAACATCTCTGTTTGTATGTGGTGCTCAGGATCAAACCCGGGCCGCATGCATGCCAGGCGAGCGCGCTACCGCTTGAGCCACATCCCCAGCCCTCATGGACCAATTCTTACAGTACTGGATACTAGTAATCTTATCCCCTCTTGCCTGGAGACAGGTTGGGGGAAGAGGGGGAAAGAAGATGAGGTCATGCCTTTCCCAGGAAGGTGGAGGAACAAATGAATGGCATGCAATAATGTCATATAAATATAGATAATTAGAAACTATTTTGAAAATTTATACTCCAATAGAAGAAAATTTTGAAGACATCAACAAATTTCTAGAGACACATGAGTGACCAAAATTTAATCAGGAGACATAGAAAATTTAAACAGATCAATTTCAAGCAATGAAGTTGAAGATGCCATCAAAAGCCTATCAATAAAGAAAAGACCAGGACCAGATGGATTCTCAGCCAAGTTTTAGCATATCTCCCCAAAATGACTAACAAATCCTCAAATTATTCCATGAAATAGAAAAAGAGGGAACCCTTCCAAACTCATTCTATGAAATTAGTATAGCCATCATTCCAAAACCAGAAAAAATACATATCAAGAAAAGAAAACTTCAGACAAATAAATACACCTTTTGAACATAGATGCTAACCATTCTTAATAAAATACTAGCAAATCACATACAAAAATAATGTCAAAGTTATCTTGATAATGGGAAAGAGATATAAAATTTGAAACCAAACTAAGCTTTGAAGATAATCTTCCAATCTTTCAGCAAAATATCTAGTTTGCATGTATCTTGTATGTAGGTGACAAAAGTCCACAGACAGGAACAGCACACATTTGTTCTCACAAAAACATTGTCCTTAATGTCCAGGATGAGGTGGCCATCTAGCTGAATAAAAATATTTTGTGGCTTTTCATGGGATTTTCCATATCAGCTGACATTTCTAGTTGTAATGGGGTCTCTTGAAAAATGTCTTTAAACTTTTATAGTTGTTCCCTCTAATAATTATTTTCTGTTTAGAAACTGGAAGTTAGAAATCAGCACTTATTTCAGTCAATGAGCCACATTCAGCTCTTTTCAGCTCAATTACTTATTAGACCAAGTCCTATTGAAAACAATTGCAATAATTAATGGATTGAAAAATAGACTTATCTTGAAGGCAGAATAAAAATGCAAGAGAAAGAAAGTACAATTTCAACAATTTAATCCTCAAAAGAAAAGCCTGAGGTAGTACTTAAAAATTACCCCAAATACTGTTCAGTTGAGATTTGTATTATTTTGTTTTTCTAATGATTATATGCCTCAATAATGTATTATTAAGAGAGGTTATGAAATCATGTCCCTGGGTTAATTTTGATATTAAGAAAGAAAACTATATTATGGGAACAGTTAATATAGATGTCTAGAGGTTCTATACATCTTTGAAAACTTCTTTCCCAATCTTGTTCCCAATCCTTCCCATAAACACCTTATATTCTGAGCAACCACTAATACTAATTCTCCCTGAAAGATCCTGCCCTTTCTATCTGTTGTGCTTTTTAACATTTTGTTTTGCTTACAATATTCCCATTGAATAACTTGCTCTATGGAAATGCATTTCTGCTTCAGGGTATCTCAGAAATCACCTCAGCCATAAAATCTGAACTATAGTACTAGAAGTGATCTTTTCTCCACTTGATACTCAAACACTTTGTTACTGTCTTATAATTATTATTTTCTGCATTGTGTAATGATTATTGATGTGTCTATTTTTTCTCAACTATAAGTATCCCAATAGCAGGCTCTTCATCTTGGGGTCATTGTGAAGGGTATATTACCCTTTGGGGTGAGGAAAAGCCATTCTGGGAAGCTCAAAATACATTTGTTAAATGGAAGATTCTAGTGGATCCCCGCTCTCACAGAGACTATTCTTTCTGCAAAGCCACAAAGAGCTTAATGTTGACCTATCACACACAAGAATCTAACATTAATATGTCATCATAAATTACAACTTGGTATTTCTTATTCCTTTACAGGATTCCTGTTCTACAATCTTACAAAGAAAAATCAGTTCCTAAGTTATTTGTAGTAAGCATAAGGAAAGCTATTTTCCTAAAGGGTTGATTCCTAATCATGCAAACATTACTTATATTACTCACAATTTCCAAGTAATAAAATACAGGGTTCTCTTTTTTCCATACCAAATGAGGTGATTTGTCAAATTATATGTTGAACTCAAAAGCTGACAGATAAATTATCCGTAGTTTGCATAGTCAAACAAAAGCAGAAAAAATCCTGCCATAAAAATAATAGGTCAGGATTTATTGGACACTTCAGTAATGTTATTAGTAACTGAAATGATGAAAAAATATTCAAGACTTATATGTTTGATTTCTGCATGTAGCTTTTGAATTGTATATTAGGTTTAATTATTTATATTACTTGATAACTTCTAGCTGGCTCTATAAATTAGGCATTGTTCTAGAACGTTACATGTGTTGATTCAGTGAATTTACACAAAATCCTTTTGAAGTTGATACTGTTGCTGTATTTTTACAGATGCGGAAACTCAGACACAGAAAGATTAAGTAACTTTTCTAGTCACAGATATAGCATAGTTTTCCGTTGGTGTCCAAGGTTCCAGGGCCCCCTGCAAATAACAAAATGTGAAGATTTTCAAGTTCCTTACATAAAATAGCATAGTATTTTCAGTTACATGGCACAAAGAACTTTGTGGCTAGGCACACTGATATACTTTAAATCACATCTAAATTACTGATAATAAATAGCAATGCAAATACTATGTAAATAATTGTTATACTGCATTGTTTCAGGAATAATAACAAGGAAAATCTTACAGTACAGTTGCAATTTTTAAAAAAATTTTTTTTCTTTGTATTTGTTTGAATCCATGAGAAGTGCAAATACTGAGGATGAACTGCAGATAGAAGAGCCAAGATTTGAACACAGTCTGGCTGGGTTCTTAACCACAACACTGTGATGAATTCTTTAGAGAATGGGTTTCTCCAGATCTCTACAAACTATAGAATTCCAAAAGAGTGTGTGATAAACACTGGGATTAAATGGATGATGATGATGATGATGGTGATGAATATGATGATGGTGATTTTCAGGTTCAATTAATGTGTGTGTGTGTGTGTGTGTGTGTGTGTGTGTGTGTAAATGATAGTATACTATAAATATACAAGGCAGTATTAAGAAGAGAATTAATTTCATGGCAATCTGGTGATCAGTAAACTGCATAGAAAGAGCATCTGCCCACACCTTTCCTACTCCTTACATGACGCTTGACAACCACCAAGCTGGTTGTGAGGTGAGACTCACCAAGAGTTTTGTGTCCGGAAATCAATATGGAGAGTAATGCTTCAGACCTCCATAGCTGAACAATTAATGAATTCTGACCTTTGAAGCCAGAGGCTATTCTGTGATGGACCTCAATTCATCTATTGGTTTGGGAGGCAAAACCATTGATTAAGGCTGAGATAACATGTAAAGTGTCTGACTTGTTCTTGAAAATGTTTGTAGTTTCTCAGGTAACTGAGGAACAATGAGTTCTGTACCCAATAGTTCTCTGTGATTTGAATGAAGCAATTGGGCTTACTTTTGCAAGGCAAACCTCAATGGATAAAAATGCTGTAGGACTTTATCAAATGCAAAGAAGATGCTAACTCTTATTTGAAATTTGTTATATTTTCTATGAATTGGTACTTAAGAACACAGTTATCCTTATCTTGGTTCTGTCTTTCACTGAAATATTTAACTTATACTCTATTTTAGTTTTCAAGCTTTGACTAAAATAAAAGAAAGATAATAAATATGAATCGTTGTCCACTTTAAAGTGTAGCTTGATGAATTTTATAATATAAAGAGAAAAATATGCTCTGAGGATGATTCAGCCCAAATTCTCTCTCATTATGATTCATTTAAAAGTTATGTGTTGCCACTGTACTTTAAGTAATATGGATTATAGAACTTTTCTTCATATAAGTACTTTGATATATGTTGGATAATAAATTTTCTAAAAGCATAAATTCACCCCTGGTTTTCCCTTAGCTTTAGGGAATGTGGTCAAATAAGCCTTCAAAACAATGGAATCTACTTTAAACCCCTTTATAAAAGATTCATGAATTGTTTATTATTTCAGTAATGCTTTATTCTAGTAATTTCTCATAACAAATAGCACAATTCTAGAACATAGTAAGTACCAATAAGATTATGTTAAATGCTACAGAAGTTTCTAAAATTTTCAACTGGTCAAAATACTTTTAATGAATTCTTAATGTTTCATCTCTTTTTCTTCATTCCATCTTCTGTGTCACTAATGCATGTTTCTGAAGAGGAGAGCAAATCTTGTCACTCATCCAATAGCCTTCCTTCCCATCAGAGTGATATTAATCATGTTCCCACTTCTTGTCTTTATCTAATTTTCTTATGCTCTCTATCAGTTATCTTAAGCCTCTCCATAACCTAGATGCTCTAGAATGCTTTAAGTTTTGATTAAATGCCTTTCCTCTCTTACTGGTTTTAACTTTATACAACTGTTCTTTCCTTGCAGGTTTCATCAATCAAACTACACTATACAGATGCCTGGTTTTAGTCATTTCAAAATAATTTATGCCCTATAATAATAAAGTATTTAAGGGACAATAAAAAGGGATGGAATCTTTATGTTATTTTAAAGCTATATTTGATAAGATAACATTCTTTTCTTGCAGATAGGGTATCACTATGTTTCCCACGTTGGCCTCAAACTATGAGATCTAGTACTGTTGAATCCATGTTTCCAGAAATTATCATAATGAGAAGTATCCTGCAAGGACTGAAATAATTTCTCAAAATCTGTTAGCTATAGAAGACTGAGCTTCTGGTAGCCTACAAAATCAGCCACCAATCCCTTCCCGACTGTCATTCTCATCTTTGCTATACAAAATGGTGTATCTTCCCATTAAAATTTTTGTTAGCTACTGTGATACAAGCTAAGATTTGAAAAATGCTTGTAATTAGGATTTGGTATTCCTCACTACTTTCGTCCTTGTCTCTGCCACCATGTAAGGAAATGCAGTCCAGTAGAGATCGCTACCTAGCACCAGGGAATCATTTAGCTGACTTGGCTGACGCAGGAATGAGAGCACTAAAGACCTACAAGGTGTCCCAGATAAGGTCACTCACTTAATTAATTACATCACAAAATTTTACAATTCTTTGTTAAGTAGTAAAAGCTTACTGATACATGTCCAATGTCATTTCATACACAAAAGTATCCCTAATTAATCAGAAAGGTCAACTATAAAAAAGAACAGTCATATAAATGGTATACACCAAAATTTTTAATGCCTATATTGTCTTTTGCTATAAATGAAAGTTTTAGTACAAACTGGTTCTTGTGTTTCAACTGAGCAAGAATAGCTTTCTGTATTCCTAATTTCTAAGGTTCTCTGATGTTCAACTTTCCCCCCTCTGAGTTAACACATAATTGCTAGAGCTTGGAATTGCAAACAAATTCTAATCATTATAATTAATGATAAATTAGAAATACTTTAAAATCAATGAGATTATGAGTTGATAAGCCATATTACAGGAATACATATAGAACAAAATTACTTTCCTGTAGTATGCACAAAATGAACACAAAAATCATGCATTAAATTATTGGCTGCCACTTAACTGTATAATTCTTTTTATAAACACATTTCATTTTCTTACTTTTTGGAAAGAAATTATAACTTTGAGAATAATTTCCTTTAGCTCTAGTTAGACTGGGAAATCTCTTAGCAATCTTCTATGGCTAGCAGATTTGGAGAAATTATTTCAGTCTATGCAGAACAGCTCTCATTATGATAATTTCTAGAAAGATGGATTCAATCATGAGTTATCCTTCCTTAGTCCAAGAAGTAATCTTAAGAGGGAAGAAAACCTGACAAGTACTCATAATTTCACCTACTGTATGAATAAGTGAAATTTTGAATCCTTCATTTGGTAACCAAACTCTGGAAATCTAAAAATAACCTCACAATACCCAAGATAGTTTGCTAACATTCTGATATTTCATGATCACTAACAAGAACTATTTTAGACAGAGTCAGACTGTTAACACTTCTTGATATTCTGACACTGATCACTTTTTAAAAGATAAACATGAATATGGTTATTCACAAGACAGCCACATGTACAGTCAATCTGTAATTTTACTTCCAATTTCTTCAATAGTCTTTATGTTTCTGAGATAAGCATAATCATTTTTTTTCATAATGAAATGGGAGCAGGGGAACAGATTATCAGTGATGAGACTGAAAAGTCACAAATTTAATAGAATCTGGGAAATAGGTTTGGATGTGAATAAGATAGAAGAATATAGGGAAGAATACAATAGGATAATGTACCATCATGTTTATTTATTTATTTACTAAAAATGAGAAGACTTCTCAGAAGCCAAATATGACTACAGAGAAGAAACAGAGGCAGAGAGATATAAATAAAATTATATACTGACTTTATTATCTTTACTAAACTATTCTCAATAATGCATGCCTGTAATCCTAGTGGCTTGGAAGGCTGAGGCAAGAGGATCAGGAATTCAAAGCCACCCTCAGCAAAAAAAAAAAAAAAAAAAAAAAAAAAAAAAAAACTAGGTGCCAAGCAACTCAGTAAGATCATTTCTCTAAATAAAATATAAATAGACATGGGGATGGGACTCAGTGGTCAAGTGCTCCTGAGTTCAATCCCCAGTACCACAAAAAAAAAAAAAAAAAAATACAGGTCCTTTCCAAAAGTGATGAACGGTCTTACATTACTACAACCAAATTCCAAAGTTTATATTCCTTGTTTTTATACTGTAGATTTAATAGGTTAAATGTATGCTAATTACTTGTAAATTTCTCTAAGACATCTAATAGCTTATTTTCAGAAAAATACCAACTTAATTTTTATGTATTATATCTGGACCATAATAACATTAGAATCTTTAGTTCTAAAGGAAAACTATTCCTTGGTTCAAATTCCCCTTTCAGCTACCATTCTCATTCTCCATCCCTACTTATCTCAGTTTTCATCTCAAAACCATTTTTAGGTTTTTACTCTCTGTTTAAATGGTAACTTTTCAGTCTTTCAAGCATCACCTTCTCAGTCTTTGAGATTCATGAACGTAAACACTATTATTTTTTAGGGGTTATATCTTCAGTGCCAAAACCAGAATCTGGTACAAGGTAATTATTAAAATATCGGATGGATAAGTGAGTAAACAAATATATTGTTGAGTGCTTATTTTAGCCATTAAAACTTTCCCCCAATTCTTCTATGCACCAATGTCTAGTGCTTTCTCCACAACTCAAGCAAGACTGATCATCTATAAAGCAACAAGATCATCCATAAAATACATATAATCAATATAAATGCTTATCTACTTTTCCAGCTGGACAGCAATTTCTGCAAATTTCTTTACCATGCATCTTCAACATTCAAGAAACTGTTAGTAAGTACTCAGTAAATTTTTACTTAAGAATACAAGTAAGCTAAGATTTAATTTATGTATATATCTATTGATTTATTTATTTTGGGTGATGGTGGAGATGGAACCTAGAGCAGTACACATGCTAAGCATACGCTCTACCACTCAACTACATCCCTAAGATTTTATTTTTTAATAAAAGTTTGAACACTTATTTTGCCCCCTTTGATTTCATTAACACATAAGTATCTGAGCTGGAAGAGTTTATATTTGTTATTAATTTACTGAATTAGTATACAATATAATAACTACCAAGATTTCTGTCTAGATCTCTAAAACATCCACTGGCAATGGAAATTTGCTATATGAAATGAATGTATGAACACTATATTCCAAACAACACAGTGCTGTCTAGACATGTGAGTAGTTAACTGAAAAGTAATTTGGGCTTAGCCACTGGAGGTCACTCCTAAGGTGCCCTGGAAAGGGAGACAGCACGTAGTGTGTGTATCTGTGCACATCTGTGCCTGGAAAATGTCTACACATTCAAAGATGTGAAGTAGGTGTTGTTGTTGTTGTTTGTTTTTCTTTTTTGGGGGGGAGTTGTTTTGGTTGCTCTCAGAGAATTTTTTCTATTGGCTTTTGCAGATACCAGAAGTGAGTTTTAATAACTCTAAAAGCCTGGGCATACTAAGATATGTGGGTTCATGTGGGAAGAGTTGCATATGTGGGAGACAGAAACACAGAAAGAGTGAGGGAAAGTGGATATTGGAGTACACAGAAGAGTCCAAAAGAAAAAAAGAAGAAGAAGAAGAAGAAGAAGTATCCAAATAAAGTTCAAAAGAAGCAATATTGTCTAATGAATGAAGTTCACAAAATGGAGCATGCCAATTTGGCTTACTATAAGAATGTAAATGATGAGAGGACTGATTGTAAAAGTTGTAAAGCATTTTCTGCATATTTGACAAAAATGTACAAAACTGTACAAATATTTCTTTTAAAATAGGTAGCATCAACTTATAACAAGGCTAATCTAAAGTATTAAGGTTTGTAGTGAAATATTGAAGGGAGATTGTTCTCTAAGCATGCATTTGAAACTCCTTTTCAGATGAACTGCAATGAAGGAATATAAGTTTATCTGTAGAATGAGCAGGGTAAATGTAATTTTAAAAATTGAGACTAAAACCTAAATTTTTCTAAGCAAATATGAATAAGTTTCTTTTCTTGCCTTTGGAAATTAAAAAGAACATTTAGAACTCCATATAATCATAAAATTTATGTGTTTTGAAAAGGATAGAAGAAACTTTGGATGCAAAGAAGAAACTTCTATATTTGATGTAGTAATGAGTAAGTAAAACAAAGCAATGATGACAGTTCACCTATTCTGTCTTTTAAGATATTACCTTAAAACACCCAGTTTCTTGTGTAAAATATTGCTATATCCTATTTTCTTCACTGATGTTAATTAAAAGTAGAGAAGAGTAACCACAAAAGTTTCAGCAAAGCAGATCATTTTCAAATTGAGAAGGCAGAATGGGCTTTAAGAATCTAATGTTCTTTTTTAAAAAAAAATTTTTTAGTTGTAGATGGACAAAATACCTTTATTTTATTTATTTATTTTTATGTGGTGCTGAGGATCGAACCCAGTGCCTCACACGTGCCAGGCAAGCGCTCTGCCACTGAGCCACAACACCAGCCCCTAAGAATCTAATGCTCTGCTGAGCAGTGTGGTACAGCTGTAATTCCAGTGGCTCAGGAGGCTGAGATAGAAGGAGGATTGCAGATTGAAAGCCAGCCTCAAATACAAAATAGGGCTAGGGATGTGGCTCAGTGGTTAAATGTCCCTTAGTTCAATTCCCAATATACTCCCCCCTCCCCAGGGAAAGAATCTAATGTTCCAAGTATTTGGTCCCAATAATTAGTTTTGAAAATATGAAGAAACCTAAGGTAGGCTAGATACTAAAAGCATTACTGCTAATTATTTGGATTTAATAAATAAATTGTATTCTTTTAATATATGCGACTTGAGAAAGAGGATATATAGAAAGATAAGTAACGTAATATGACTATCCTATAGAGGTATCTAACTTCAAAATTGTTTTTGATTTCCCCTTACATTCTGACACCTAAAAAAAATTTAAATAGCAAAATTTATATAAGAAACTACAGATGTTTTAATTTTTAAGATTCTTGTTTTCTATTATTTTAATGGTATAACACCTATATGTGAAATTAAGATTGGTATAACTACTATACTATGTTAAATAACAGTGCAAATACTAACACAAACACATTTATTCCAAGTAACATATACCTGAGTATATCTTAAGAAAGAGTGCTGTTGCATATCAAACAGACATATAGCTTAAGTTAGTTAAACTATACAATGTCTGACTATCAGAGGTCTTTTAATAACATATCACAATAAATATGAATTAAAGTTAATTATATTGCTATCTGAGTCCCCAAAGACTCACTGAATTAAATGAAATATGATAGGGTACTTAGTTTTCAAAATGTTACTGTCCTTAAAAACCTCTCTTCTAATAAAATGATAAATATTGAATTAATGTTTAAAAATATGGCCCAGAAGTTTCAAGTATTTACATAAAATTCTGTGAAGATGCCACTTTTTAAATTATTTAAACACATTTGTCATCGATTCTATATTTTTTTTCAAAGTACTGACAAAAACATAGACTACAAATTTAAGATGTTGCAATTTTTGGTAGTTGGGTTAAAATATAACACCAATATTCTATTCTATTCATATTGTCATAGTAGGAATATTTATAGCTAAATTTTCCTTCAGAAATATATACTCTGAAAGAATACGATTTTCATTTTGGTTCTAAAAATCAAGTGTATATATTTGAAGATGGGGTCAAAGTGGTTACAAATTTTTATTTCTGTGGCACTTTGTCAAATCTCCTAAAATACCGTGAGTTAATGAAAACCTTAAAGAAGATTTATTTTTGAAGTGAATTAAATGAACAAAGTACCTTTCAGCAATAATTTAATTAACTCTTACAGATACAGTCAGACCAATGTTAAAATCTCAAAATGAAAGAAAAATACATTTAAGAAATAAAGTACATGAAAACCCAATAACTAGATAACTAGTGACCAAATATGGTAAATTAATGGTCCTATTTAATTGTTCTACCTTTATTTAACTGACAGTTAATGGGCTCTTACTATGCATAAGTTAGTATTAGAGGTAATCATTAATAACACAAATTGATTACTGACTAAAAATAGTAATGCTTATCTTCTTCAAAACCATTTTCCAAAAGCTATTAAAATACCCAAGTTTTCCAAGGACCGTTATAGTTAACAGATCTTTATGAAAACATATGGTTTCCTTCTATAGAACAGATATAGTCAATTTTGTACTCTTCTTTGTACAGATGTAAAAAATATAATTGTTTTTCAGACTTAATTATAATATTACCTTTAATCAGAGTAGAAAATCCCTGTACAAGTTTACGGAGTATCAAATTGTTTTAAAGTACACCATTTCCCTAATGGAGAGCTATTTAGAAATTCTAAAAGTTACCCTAAATCCATAACTATACATATCAATGAAATAATGCACAGATTAAAATAAAACTTCATTTTGAAATGCAATCAGTGACTCTAATCAATTTTTTCAAAGCAAAGTTTTTGAAAAGATCATGAAGAGTATTGCAGTTGGAATACTGTCCTGTTTAAATTCTTAGAAATATAATGTGTATTTATATTCTAAGAAAAGTAATTATTTAGAACAGCTACAAAGTACAGGTACATATTAACAGGGCCTAAGAAACATACTTTCTTTTTCAACTAACTTCACTTGGAAAAATTAACTTGAAAATTATTTGTTAAATTTGAGAATAAAAAGTTAACTTTTGAGATATAAGGATTGTGTTATATTCAATTATTATTTATAGTGTCTTGAATTATAGTATGAATCACCAAAAATATAAGAAAAAATTTACTTTAGAATGCCACTAATGGAAATATAATTTAATTTAACTGGAAATGATAAAGTTGAGAGTCCTACAGATAAGTAAATCACACTGCAGTCTAACACATAATCTTCATAACACACCAGCCAAATTTGTCAGTCATTCATGAAAACTAAGAGGATAACTACTGAAATGCTTAAATCTTGCACTTACCAACCTCCACAACAATAGAACAGTTGGGATCTGTGAAGCCATCTGGACACTCGCAGGAATAGGAGTCATCAGCCAACCCTGACAAACAGATGCCTCCATTCTCACATGGATTGGGATCACAGATATCACCTGAGGAAAAAGGAACAGAGATTGACTTTTTGTGTTTCAGCAAGAATGAGGGGTTGGCATTGAAACACACTCACACACCACACTGATGTTCCTTGGCAAAGTCACTTTAGTATTTGAATTTGCATATAATGTCTGTAAAATCAATTTGAAACTGTGTGCTTTTAAGACAAATGGTATGTAACAGAGGAAAAATTACACCACAAAAAAAAATTATTGCATCTGCAAGTTATTAATTCAGTTTGGGATTACTTCATTTTTTGTTAAAGAAATATTGTTTAATTCATTTTAAAAAGCTTAACATGAATATGTTGGGTAGACTGGATTCAGAATTAACTATAACAAGTACCTTCTTTGCATTCATACACTCAGCTCCTTAACTCTGTAACTCCTTGCACCAAAGGGGTATAATTTATTTCTGGATACTGAGAAGCTGGGCTTGTCCGTATGATCTGCTCTGGCTAGATCTTAACAGAGATTTGAAAAAGCACATGAAAGTTCCCACATCCTCTTTTGGAACCTCACCCTTGTCATGGGTACCCATTCATGTTAGCTTGCTTGAAAGAAGTGATAGAAACAGAAGAATAAGACAGAAATTGCTATAGAGAAATTAATTACATAATAAGAAATACCTAATATATATAGCCATGGCTTTGGTAGGTTGTAGATGGGATCTGGAATAACAGTCAGGAATGAGCACAGATCTAGAAAAAGTAATTACCAAAGTCACATAGTAAGAAGTAATTGGTAATGGTGTCACCTAATGTAACCTGGGGAATAGAAAATATACCCAGTGAACTTTTGTGTATGAGTAATGAGATTTCTAGGTAGACTGTTAAAATATCACACTTCTTATTACTTGCATGCAATGTGGTACAATAAGAAAGAGAGAGGCTAAATAAAAAGTCAGTTTGAAAATAAAGAAAAGGAATATAGAGGAACCATGACTTGTGCCAGAAAATACAACTATTTCTCATCTCTAGCCTCTCAAACTAGTAAATGACCAAATGTAAAACTTTTCCAGTTGAAGTTGGAGTTGGAAGGATAATCTCTACTAAATAAAAGTGCATCTAGAGCTAGGTGCAGTGGTACACACCTGTAATCTCAATGACATAGAAGGCTGAGGCAGGCAGGAGGATCGCAAGTCCAAAGCCAGCCTCAGTAATTTAGTGAGGCCCTAAGCAATTTAGTGAGACAAACATCTCAAATTTTAAAAACAAGTAAATGAATAAAATAAAAAGGACTATGATGTGGCTCAGTGGTAAAAAGTGCTTTGGGGGCTCAATCCCCAGTACCAAAAACAAACAAAAAGCTATCTAGAAATCTTAAGGATTATTCCTGAGCTTCCTGGCACACCTAACATAGAACTGAGTAAGTTTGGAATGAAAAACCAGTTTTCAGACAGAATCATAGGTGTGCTTTACTGCACAAGGTTCTTAAATCATATTCCTAGAAGCCCCTTCAGTTTTGAAAGGTACTCCATAGGTGCAAGTACCACCTCCTGTACTCAAAGAGAATGGGGCTTTTCAAAATTCACAAAAGCATTTGGGCCCTAACGTCATGCTAATATATATTTCTTAGGAACTGTATTCCCTCAGAAGAGCTTTCCCAACCAAAAGTCACTTCAATTTTCTTCAGATTAACCACATTAAAATTTTAGAAAAAAGTAAAAATGGGAGTTGAAACTTTTGTCAAAATTATAAAGCATTTTATTAGCTACAATAAGATAATCAACAAAAATAGTATATTAGCACTAGTGCAGATATTAGAAAATAATAATAAATGAGGAGTAAATGAGCAAGTAAAATGATAGTGTTTGGGAATGTCAAGGTATTTCCTACGGTTGGGACATGGAGTGTTTGCCTGGGAATGACTGAAAAAGTGTACATATCTCTGATCAGGGAAGATTAAAAATTATGTTGTAATTTATGAGGAGTCAATTAATGTTTTGGCTTGGTGAGATCAATTTGTGAAAACGACTTCAGCAGTATTTCACAGAGTACATTCTGAATGGGAAAGTTGGTGACTAATGAAGATATTTCCATAGGCTTTCTATCTGTTTATATGTGTAGCTAGCTATCTAGCCACTTGACTATCCTTCCATTAGTCTATCCCTCTGTTCTCTGAGTATCTACTGAAGTAAGTACTGAACATATCAAACTAATGAGAGCCTTCACCCTGGAGAAGTACAGAGCATAGTAGGGGAGAGTGAAAAATGCAGAAACAATTACAATTATAGCACAGAGTCATAAGACCTGTGTTTATTATAGATGACTGAATGAGGGATCAATAGACACTTCAAAAGGGATTCACTACTGTGAGGTGAGGAAAATAAGGAGAAGGTACATGTTCAACATGCAGGCAAAGGGAATAATATATTCAAAGAAAAAAAAATCACGGCCAATTCCAGGAACTTCACATAGACTGATACAGCTACGGCAGAGATGTGTACGAGGGACAGACAGTGATGAAGTAAGAATAAGATAATACACAAAAGGATTTGTATGTAGTGTCAGAATTGTTGGCATTTATCTCTAAGTGATGAAAAATCACAAAAGGACATTAGGCATGGGAAAGGACAGCACTCCATCTATGTTGAGGAATGATCCCTCAGATGGCAGCACTGTGTTGGAATAGATGAAGGAAGCAAAGCTGATGACCAAAGAACAAAGCATTAAGCTTTTGAAGTAGTCCCAGCAAAAAAATTATGAGCATTGTCTTGACTCAACTTAAAGGTGACTATGGAGAGTGAAAGCAATAGTGGCATCATTTTTAAAGTATTTTTTAGTTGTAGATGAACACAATATCTTTACTTTATTAATATTTATGTGGTGCTGAGGATCAAACCCAGTGCCTCACACGTAAGGGGCAAGTGCTCTACAACTGAGCTACAACCCCAGCCCCTAGGGGCATCATTTAATCTCAAATACAGCTAATAAATGCTAGGTAGTGAAACAAAAAATGAAAATCACTGCCTACCGGTTAAGTAACAAACCTAAACACACAGGTATCATTGTTGAGATATTTTTGGTAAAGTTCCCATCATTTATATGTAATATCATGCCCGTCTAACTTTGATGTAAGCAGCACAGCTTTACAGTTAGACTGACAGCACTTCCCTCACTAACTCCCAATAGCACATGACGATGAGCATTAACCCCCCAAACATTTTTTCAGTGTCAGTCATAATCCTATATATTTTCCACATTTCCATAAAGAGGAGTTCTACATTCCCCAGACCAGGATCTGTTGGTACAGCAATGTCCATGGGGACAAGTCAAGATGTAGATGTTTGTATTGATTTATTTATGCTGACAGAAGCAGTGTCTATGGAAGAAAGACAAAATCCAAACAGTATTCTAGAGGCTTTCTGGCATACCAGATTGTATTAACATATTTATTCAAAATCAAGTAGCTCTGATTGAGATTTCACCCTCTCTTGCAGCCATTTTTTCTGCTCAGTGCACCTACTGGTGTTGGTGTACAGTCCTCAGACACCCAGGCTACGTGAGGCTGGCGTTTCTTGTCCCTTTGATTATCCCATCATTCTGGAAAATTTTTTGCTATCTTAAGAAAACTTTCATGGCACCCATCCTGTCCTTTCTAGACAATAATACTCAATCTAGTTAGTCTCCTACCACACATGCGTGTTAGTTATATGAAGCTTTTGCGGTCAGAATGAGACAGAATGGTTATACTCTTGTTATGTCTTATAGATGCCACCTATTGTTTAGTTGACCTCTTTTTCTCTTTTGTCTTTACACTTTTTTGTTCTTCCTTTTTTTCTTATGTCTACTTATTTCTAATACAATATAAGACTTGTGAACATTCATTTTTAAGAGAAAAATTTATATGCATTTTTATGTACATCTTGATATTTTAGAGATTATGTATACCTTGTGGAATGACTAAATCTAGTTAATTAACATAATCATTACCTCACAGTTACCATTCTGTGGTGAGAACCCTTTATATACACTTTGTTAGAATATTTTAAGAATACAATATATTGTTAGCCAAGTGCAATGGCGTATGCCTATAATCCCAGCAACTTGGGAGGCTGAGACAGGAGGATATCAAGTTTAAGACTAGGTTCAACAGCTTAGAGAGGCACTAAGAAACACAGTAAGACTCTTTTAAAATAAAAAGTTAAAAATAAAAGGCACTGGATATGTGGTTCAGTGGTTTAGTGCCTCTGGGTTCAATCCCTGATACAAAAAAGAAAACAAACAAGCAAAAAGCCAATATATTGTTAACTGTAGTAACCATGCTCTTTCTTATCTCCATCACTAATATTTATATAGTATCTTTTTCAAAGGGAGAAAAGAGATGATAGATTTGTCCAAAATGATCTTGTGTCCAAATTGAGAAGGGGATTGAAGGAGGACAAGAAATATAGTGCTTACCTACATGACAAGATGTGTAACAAGTAATACATCTTTATGAGGATGTATAACAGGTTCAGTTTTAAAGAGTATTATATTTGAAAAGCCTATAGGATACCTAAAATAAAATATACAATAAAGCTATTGAATATGCACATGTAGAATTGGAGACATTTTGCTTCAACATAAATTAAGTGTGAATGTTAACACCAAATGTCCAGTGGGAGTTTGTAGGAAAGGAAAGGGAGGTCAGGAAGGGAGAGAAAGGGAGAACTTCCGGCACAGCAACCAATATGTGAAGAAAAGAAGGAAATTAGTTTGGGGCCCTTTCCTCTTCAACATAAATGTTCAGTTTATATCAAGGCCTGCCTGAGATTAAGGAAGGCCCCACAAGTAATGGTATTAAATGGTTAACGGCTGCATAAAACAACATTTTTGGCTCTGGACAAAGTAGAGAATAGACAATAGCAGCTCACAAAATATACCCAGGGTAATGGTAGGTTCTGCTTGTAATCGGTTTCTCTATACCCAGTTAATAAAAGCATCCCTGTGCCAGTTGGGTTGTCCGGAGAGTAAAAGCTAAAATGAAGTTAAGAGTGTAAAACGTTTATAAGAGGTGATGACTGTGAACGATAAAATAATAAGGAAGCCAATATGGGCAGGAAAAGTCTCCATCTGTGACACAGATCTGCCACCTCTGAGAAGAAATAAAGAAAAAGGGACAGGAGTGATAGAAACAGGATTGAACAGGAAGAGCCTCCATCCACAAGACAGACTTGACAAAGTCTTAGCCAATTCAGCAGGAAGCTCCAGCGCAAAAGTTCTCTTTAGAGGAATCCCAAGAGGTCTGGAATAGCCAGGCATGTGCCCTCTTACCACATACAATAATTGGCTGGAAGCAGTCCCAGCAGAGACTCTCAAGTTCAAGTGAGATTCCGAAAGTTCTGCACAAGAAGACTATCAGTTCTCTCAATTGCTGGTAACTTTTCAGCATGTTTTCTCTTAAAGGGAAGTTGGAGTAGTGCACCTCCGTGTAACATCATGCCCTTCACTCTAAAAGCTGTCCTGTTTCCAGTAAGTGATGTAATTTTATGTCTTAACCTGTTATTTTCTGTACAGTCATTATCCCAGTGGGTGACACAGATGTAGGTTGATACCTTCAGAGAAAACAAGCTCTCCCTGGCTGGAATTTGATGTTCAATTAAAATACACTGTAGGGACTTCTGATTCCCTGTAATTCAAGTAATCTAAGGTATTATCAGCTCAGGAAAGAAATAGTGATTAAAATGCAATAAACTCCTGGACTTTAAATCAATGATTTTCTCTATTGGTTTATTTCTTCATAGGTGTGTTGGTAGAGTCTTAAAACTACAATGGCAACCAGCACAAAGCAGATTCAATAAAGCAAAACAAGGCAATACAAGATTTCAGGGTTCTCTATCCCACTGTCAGCAATCTCTTAAAATACACCTCTGCATATTGTAATCTGTGTGCAGCATTATACTTTGATGTTTCTTGGCTGCCTGGCCTTACCTGCTTTAGATTAGGACAGATGTGTTTAATTTTATTCTAACTATGTTTTATGGTTCCATCTGCAGTTTATGGCAGACTCAGGCAAATTAAGCTGATGCCGGTTTCCCTTTTGGCAATGGAACGAAGCAATTATTTTTCCCAGGGGCAAGAAATCATTGCAGGCTAAATTTAACTTACTGTTTGCCTGCTTTATCCACCCACTCTTCAGGGTTCTGAGCAGACTGGATGATCAGCATATATTCAGTATTGACGTCACTCTTCTTACTGACCTACTACTTGTTGCCAGTCACCTCATGCTTAAAGGTGGTTCATTTCATTTCATCATCTATTTGCAATTCAAGATCTTTTATTCTGGACAGCAAAGTGTATAAGCATCCATAAAATATCATGCATTACCACAGAATACAATGTGAAGCAAATAAAACCCCTAAAATCTTTACCTTTATTATTGTGGTTGTACTTTTTTGGGGAACTCAAATATATATATATATATATATATATATATATATATATATATATATATATATATATATATATATATATCTATATCTACATACATAAGACTATGCAACTTCTAATTCCATCTAAAGAAGAAAATTCTATAATAGTTACACTCTGGGAATCAGTTGGACAAGACAGCTAATTTATTTCACTGACATTTAAGCTCTCAGATGGTTTATGTTTTCAGGCTTTTGATATGTTATTGTCTGTCTCCAGTTCACATATCAGAGAATCACTGACTCATTCATCATATATTCATGCGCCAGGCACTGCAGTAGACACCAGGAGTACAGCTGAGATAAAGCACATAAGGTCCCTGCACTTGTAAGAATTTATATTAAAGTGCAGGAAAAGTGTTGCCCACTGTAATAATAGAGGAAGGAAACAGACTGATAAGAGAGTAAATAGAACTGGTTGCCTAACACAGTCAAGTAATGTCTTCATTTGAGGTGAAAATCAAAGGATAAGCATAAACCAGCAATATTAAAGCTAAGGAAGAGTATTCTAGGTCAAAGGAACACAAAATGTTCAGCTATATTCTAGGCAAGAGAGTGATGACATCGGGGGAACAGAAAGGAGGCCAGCCTATCTGCTGAACAGTAAGAAAATGCCTGAAAATGTTTATTGTCTGAAACTCACGTTTAACAGAAACTGATATGTAACTTAACGGTACTGGCCAAATGATGTTTTGTATTGTGTGCATGTACAAATATGTAACAACAAATCCCACCATTATGTAAAACAAACTATAAAGCACCAATTAAAAATATGGGGAAAAAAGTCTCACATTTGATCTTCTGTGTTCATGACAGTCAAGGGCAATTTGCTAAATTTATTCTTTATAGGTATTAAACACTTTCTGAAAATAGACTCTTTTATTTTAATGTTAATGTATTTTACATTTATATTTTAATATCTTTCTTAAATATTAATGCAATTATATAGTACGGCTAATGTGTTTCTATATTTAGAAAGTCAAATTAATATTAGTAATTTATTTGAAAGAATGCATGTTTCTCTATATTCTCTGTTCCATTAGCAGTACTAGCACCTACTTGAATATGTCTGTATGATCATTCCTGACTTCTCTCCACTTGTGCAAATAAACCTGTGTACAGATGTAAATTAACAACTTAAACATGGTAACATATCACTCAAACATTTTACTTCACTGACACAGATATTGCTTAATTACTTCAATAACTCTGAAAACTAAATGTTAAGGATATTAGCACACATATTTATATGCAAGGAACTAAAACACAGAGATCATTTAAGTTCAAGTTCTACACCTATGACAATGCAGGTCCGAGTATTACAGCCTCATCTTCTATTTACTGCTCTCCCATTGAATTTGGCAAATATAATATCATTTCATTAAAAAACCAAAACAAAATAAAAGCTTTGCTTTCAATGGTACAAGTCAGAATTTTGAAACATACATAAATAAAGTACTTGGCAACATCAGCCAACTCTAGTACACAAGTGAGCAATAACTCTACTTAAAATGAGATAAAGTACATAAGAATTTGCATAGTTAAACTGGAAAAAACTCACAGAAAATGTTAGCACCCGTGTGACTTATTGTCTATGAAACTGTGTGAACAAAACAAATGTCATTTTTGAATCCACAATAGGCCTCTCAATTTATGTCCTTGCCTCTTGAGAGAACGTTAGTGTTGAATATTAACATTTTAGATGTATACACTGATGAGTTTAACTCAGATTTTCATTTTAAAACTTTCTCTCACAAACTAAAGCTTCTGACTCTGGCCAAAACATATTTTTTTAAAAAAACTAGTTTAAAGGTAAGATCTGACTCTTACCTTTATATCTGCTTAAAAATTAAATTCTAGCTAATATAGCATACCATCCTGCAATTAAGGAAGAACAGAGAGGAAAATAAAATAAAAATTTCAATAGATATAAGTGTATCTGCATTAATAGGATCTGCCATCTTAATGGTAAATCATTTGACATTCTTGTAGTGAATGACTATCCAATTTATAATGTACTTCCATTTCCACAGAATCCATAGTCAGTCATGGAAGACTCAAATCAGATACATGAACAAATAAACCTCTTAAACTTCAATGTACTCAAAACCACACTGGTGCTCATTTAAAGCAGGATGTAACTCAGTTCTTGCTTACAAGTTTTTCTCACTATTTATTAAGTGATTTTCTTTTTAGATAATTTTCTAAATGCTAATAGTATAGTGGCCTGAAAAAAAAATAGAAGAAAGTCAGCAACAATTATCAAGTGATGACCATTTGAATTTTACATCTGATAACATGAGGCTTCAATCAAGGCAACTAGATAAAAAGACAAAATATTTTGGTCTCTAACATTTTGAAAGAGAATCTTCTGGTATGTTTCGTATTTTAAAAACACTCTTGAGACTCCCTTAAAATAACAGAACCTAGAATTTTTAGAAGTGAAAAGTACATTAGAGACTATCTAACCCAGTGGCTCTGAAACTTAGCTGCATTTTAGAATCACAGGGGAACTTTTCAAATGCCTGATGCCCAGTTGGATTAAATCAGGAACATAGGAGGTAGAAGCACGTTTCTTAAAGCTCACCCAAAGACTTCAAAATATTAAAGAAAGAAAAAGAAATAGGGGAAGGTGAAAAAGGAAAGAAAAAATATAAGGAGAAAGGCAGAATGAAGGATGGAAGTTAATTTTCATTTTCCTGCTTCTGATAACATTTCTTTATGAGAAACTATTCTTTATTATTTTCCTAACCATAAGTTAGAGGGAAAAAATTATTTCCAGAAATCTACAACTGACAAATCACATGTATATGGGCACTCACAATATTAAAACAGAAGAACTACTGTTTAATGTTAACATGTATTGAATCCCTATAACTTGAATTAGCTTAAATTTGATAAATATTCAGATAATTCAACATATAGTATAATTTTCAAGGTTTTCTAAAATTAATTTATGTACTTATTTCCTTATGGTACTGTAGATTGAACTGAGTGGTATTCTACCACTGAAATGCATCCCAGCCTTTTTTCATTTTATTTTGAGAGAGGATCTCACTAAGTTGCCCAGGACCAACCTTAAAATTGAAGCTTTCCTGACTCAGCCTTCCAAGTCACTGGAATTACAGCTGTGTACCACCAGGTCTGGATCAAGAATTCTTAACTTAAATATTACTACCTATGAAGAATATCCATGCAGTTATTAGATGATACTATTAAGTCATAATTGCATCACATACCATAATTGCATCACCACGGACAAACACATGTTCTCAGAATCTAGTAAAATATACAAATACACCAAGAGGTAGTTACCACTGCACGTTAAGGCTAAAGCAAGCACAAACAAGGGGCATCAAACTCAGAGTCATTGACCCTCAATTTGAGAACAACATAAGAGTGTCACATGCTGATTGATGCTAGCTTGTTAGTTTTGATTAAGGATTTGATTTCCTTTGATGACCTGGATGAAGGAGTTTTGGGTATCCATTCCAGCCTGCCCTTGATTGAGGAAAAAAATGGGAATAATGTATCAGAATCAATGATTCATAACTCTTTGAATTTAATTAAAAACATTTCAGCTTGTAATGTGGAACACACCATTGGATTAAGAAAGTCAGAGGGCTAGACTTGAAATCTTATTCTGCCACTCACTATTATAGTTATTTTGTTCTCTGCTGACTTGTCTAAAAAGTGACAATTGGTAAAAATCAAATGCCAAACACGTGTTACACGTTTTAGCAAAGCTCTTGGCATATAAAACATTCAATAAAAGTCATCAAAGTTGATATGAAAGTTGATGGGATATAAGGTTGTAAATGTATTCTAAATGGCAGAAAACTGCTGGTGTTTTGGTGCTGATGAGAGGCAGCTACCGTAAAAGGCAAGATTATGGAGAACTCTGTAGAAAAGGGATAGTCAGAAGGATGTAGGAATGTTGGGGGGGCGGTAATAAGACGGATGAGTCTTTTTGCTCAAAGGAAGTCATTAAGTGGAATAATTCAATTTGACCTGAAGGGACAAAATTTAAGAAGTTTGTGCCTGGATCTGTATGTTTGTAGATGCCGGGACACAAAGAAAGGACATCCCATCTGGTGTTGTCTGTGAGGTAGACAGCTGAAACTGTGATGGGATCAGAAGTTTGAGAGAAGTAGAAAGTAACCTTCACTTCCAATAGTTAGTAGATCATTGCCTGGAGAACAGAAAAAAAAGAAAAAAAGACCAAAGGGCTGAAGTTCCAATTGAAATGGGAGACAGGAACTGTCAATGGCACCATGTACTCAATCACATATCTGGTTACAGCTCAATAGTTGGGGTGGTGGAAAGACTCAGTAGGGCCTGATCCAGCCTTGGGGCTTTATCAGACAGGCATGGTAAGGATCAACAGAGGACAGGAATGATTTCTGACTGCTTCGAATTAAAAAAAAAAAATGCAGAAGATGGACTTGCAGAATTGTATTGAGAAACTGATGTGACTCCATTTTTGAGAAACCAGCCTCTACTTCAGAGCAGGGCCAGTCCAAAGGAGGGGGTGGGGAATGACCCTAGTCCTTGGAAAACCCATTCCTAGGCACATAAAGTACCCTGCTGAGTCATTTGTCCATACCAGATGTCCTTGACTCAGCAAATGCAAGTTCCTGAAGAGACCAAAAGAATGCTTGAGGCCTAATTCGGACCACCAATCAGAGTGAGACAGGGAAAATATCTGAAATGCCAGGTGACACTCCCAGTAGTTTTGATAACAAACAGTAGTGATTGATAACATGATTAGGTCACCCTTCAGTTTAGCCTATACACTCTTGCAACACCTCCCAGCCTAAACCAATCAGTTCAAATGTATCCACCACTTGAATTAACCAATCACCCCTACTGGACTAGTTCCGCCAATGAATGTGCTAATCAATGTTAAGAGTTGTTGTTTGATATTCCTGCAGTGTGAAATGATTTGTGTGTGATATTGTGACACATAGAGTATCCCCACCTATAAAATCTCACTGAACTAAGGGTCAGGACTCACTCCTTAGGACCGCTTCTTCAAAAATGGTTGTGAGTCCAGGCTGCAGCTTGCAATAAACACTCTTGTGTGATTGCATCGGATTCGGCTCCTGGAGGTCTACTGGGGTCCCATGAATCTGGCATTACAGTATGCTTTTAAATTATATTTTTATAATGATACAAAAATATAAACCTAGTGAATTTTTCTTCCAGATAATACTGCAGTTCTTCATTTGACAGGAGAGGGCAAACTAAAAGAATTTGGCTGCTGTATATAAAGAATGCAGCACAATCATGTTGGTACCAAATAGTCCATCAATCCCTGTCAAGCACACAAACTCACATTGACTTTATAAAAACAATCAGGTGCTACAAAGATGAAATTCAGTGTCATGTCCAACTGTGGATGTTCATTTCAGTTTTTTTCCTTATCTAGATCTTAGATCACGCATTCTGCCTTTTCAAAGTGTAAAGATGGTCACCCCAATATAAAAACAATCTAAGGAAGACAAGTCATTCACAAATCAGCTAACTTAATCACTTATCACGCATCAAGTGTTGTAGGCCAAACAGAAAACAGGACATTTTATTAATCACTAGATAAACATTCTATTAATTTTTTTAAATTTCTTTAAAATATTTTTTTAGTTATAGATGAACATAATACCTTTATTTATTTATTTATTTTTTATTTTTATGTAGGGCTGAGGATCCAACCCAGTACCTCACATATGCGAGGCAAGCACTCTGCCACTCAGCTACAACCCCATCCCTATTCTATCAATTCTTGAGGAAAGATATGTCAAGTGAAAATTAATGGAAAAAAATTCAGCCTTTCTTTTCTCTTTAGAATATATTTTTAAATTTCATAATTTAAGATAGTGGTAGATGAATCAATTTATAATTGTGGCATATAAAAATTGAAGAATATATTTTGCTGCTTTAAAGGCAGTCCCAACTACTTATTGCCAGTATGTCAAAACAGTCTCCTCACACAACAATGTAAACTGTGACACCAAATATGACTCCACAGATTTATCCCCTTTGGTAGTTGGAGGAAACAAACATTACAACTGGACATCTTCCAACATCAAGCAAAAAAAAAAAAAAAAAAAAAAAAAAAAAAAAAAAAAAAAAAGACCATAAACACTTAGTTAGGTTATAGAATTGAACTTGTATTTTAAAAGTCAGATTTAGATCTGTGTAAAATTTTGTTAAAAAGGAATGAGTTTATATTGATATTTTGCAGCAAAATTTTTACATGAAGTCAGTACTTTATAAAATAATGGATGCATACTCTAATTGGAGAGATAGTCTAAATTTCAGAATTTAAATCTCTTTATCCACAGCCACAACAGTCTTAGGTAACAGAAACATGAATCATTTCAACAGGGCACTCCTCTGTAGATGTGCTTACTGATAAGCATGAGATCAAATGAGCTCTTTACTTCTTCAAACAAACATGGAATTTGTTATTCAGATTTAATGGCTATATAGACAATGTGTTTTCCTAATTTAAGGGAGTTTCTGACACAGAAAGACAACTGAGCAATTAACTCAATGGTAGTCAGAAATTATGGGTGTTCTTGGTTTGCAACCCATGTCAAGTTATTCCTGCTAACACTCCAATTTGCATCTTTATAGGGACCAAGATGACTTTAAGGAGAGAAGCAAAGTGACCTTTCTTCAGGAGTTCCTGACGCCTTAATGGAACTCCATTTAGAATATTAGTACTTTCCTATTACGTAGACCTAAGAAATACCCTGGAAGTGAGACTTTGCTACCCTTCTGACCTACTAAACAGAAATGTGACTTGCTCAAAGGAAGTCATTAAGCACAGAAATGAACAACTATTTTACAGAGCCTGTATGCATTTTAAAACCCATTGCCTCCATCCTGTCAGTAGTCTCCATGTGAGACTGCACAGATATTCAGTCTCTGCAGGACCCCTGTCCTCATTTTTGTGAAATTGATACTCACCAGCTCCTTCCCAATCCCTGAACCAGCCCTGACTGTAAAGGGAAGGATTTAAGCAGTCATATTCCAAACCAGAACCTAGTACCACTTTTTCTATGATCTCGTTTGTCTCTCCTTTTCTTGTGGGCTAAATTACTCTCGAAAACATTTTCCCAGTCATCCTCAGGAGAGCAGTGGTCTGAGTGCAGTTTCGCACAATGTGGGGCACAGGACTTCAAAGCCTCTAAACCCTTGGGAAACTCCCCATTCCAAGTCCTGGGTAGTTCTCCCGCCACATGCCTAAAGCAGCAAGTAATTAACACCGATGAGAATACCTTCTGTCCCCCCAAAGTTGGAAAACAAGAAACTATCTTGAAGCACTTTTGTAAAAACCCTCTTTTGTGCTTTCTCCTCTCTCCATTCCCATGATTCATACCTATCCTTAGGCCTAAAATCAAGCAAACTTTTTCTCAAATATTTTTCAACACAAATCTTCTCTATGCTCAAACTTCCAAATTTAATTTGACCTTCAGTTATTTTGCTCCATTACTTACGCTGTTATAAATTTTCATTATTTTATAGTAAGAATTGACCAGAACCACTGTAGAGGAAGAAAGGTTTATTCAGGATCTCACGGTTTCAGAGGTCTCCATCCTCTGTTCCTCAGGGCTCATGATGAGACATGAGAGGGAGAATGTGGCAGAGGGAAGCGGCTCACATGGTGATCAGTAAGCAGGGAGAGACTCCACACTCCAGATACAAAGTATATATCCCATAGCCATGCCCCCAGTGAACCACTTCGTCCATCAACACCTCACCTGTCTCCAGTTACCACCCAGTTAATCCCATCAGGGACCAATTCAGGGACTGATTGGATGTAACCTAATCTTTTCTCCTCCAAACTTTCTTGTATTGTCCCACACAACACAAGCCTTTGGGAAAACATCACATCTAAATCATAACAGGTTGGTTAATATTTTTCATTGTAATTGCATGCCAAACATTTTACTAGTAATTTATGGGTATTATCACATTTAATTCTTATAACACCCCTATGAGAAAACTTGCTGATATTATTAATAAATCTGATTTTATATATGGAAATATTGATATTTATTAAAGTTGTTATTGACCAAAGGTAAATAACCAATGGCAAAATTGGAATTGATTTGCAGGCAGCATGGCTTCACATATAAGAAACTATGTGTGTTGGGATGGTTTCTCTTGCCACTATTCTCTTTTACCTTCTCCCTTCACCTCTTCAAGTTCTTCACCATCGGAGATCTTTGCATTCTCTGCCTGGTGACCAGTTATTTAGCTGTGTGCTGCCCAGCCTTCTCATCCTTAGTAAAACAGAGCCTCTTGGATAATTCCTCTCAACATTTGCACATCCAAACCTCCATTTGCTAAAATGATAATAATTTTATCATTTCTTGCTGCAGTTCACATAGCTGTCGCCTTTAGAATGGCATTTTGTCATCCTCATGTGGCAGGTATATAACATGAGGAGAGTAACTAAAATTGAACTAGTTGCAAAAATATGTCAAGCTACTGATTCCTTAAAGACACATTTATTGACTATTAAGTATATATTAAGTATTATTATTAACTAGTATTAAGCAAATATCTCTCTGGAATTTGAGTATTATAAAAGGAACCCATCTTCCAATCTTACCTTCAAAGGCTTGTAAATGACCAAAGCATAGAAAATTGGATTTAGAACAAGGATGACAAGTCCTAGAACAATATTGGGTCCAAAGCAGGTTCAACAAACCTCTGGGCAAGGTATGTCTCACATATACTTGAGTGCATTTGAGCATGTGCTCATGTCTAAAGAAGGGCTGTGATAAACATACAATCCTGTGGAAAATAACACCTTTAGTGGAAATACCACTTTCCAAAGTTTGAGGTAGTGCATCTTAGTAATAATTCAGAGTTTACTGCCCTCTGTAATAATCCTGTGAAACTACATATATAAATCACTAAATAAAATAGAGCTATTAGGAGAAGTAATGAACAACTTCTCTACTATGTGGCTTGTGACTGCTTTTTTTTTTCCAGTTGTAAAGGATACTTTAAGAAACAGTAAATGATATTCTCTCTGTGAAAACACCAAAAAAAAAAAAAAAAAGCCAGCTCATTCATGAGGGAAAAATGAAATAATTCCTCATGACAAAAGTAAGAGCATTACGACTTACAATAATAAGAACATTCCAGACATAGATATGAATACCATTTTAATCCTGTTACCTACTTCTCTTTACTTCACTTTGTAATTAACTTAATCTATGTTGCACATAAAGCTGCTCAGACCATCAACATTTTTCTCCTAAGTTTTTAGGTAAACATAACAATGACATCTCTGTTTTACTGCATATCTAAGATGATTCAACCACTATTATTATTAGAAAAAAATTAATAAATTGCCTTTATTCACAGTGTTTGAATCCTATCAGCATAATTCAGGAGCATGTACTATAAATCACCACTTCCGTTTTTAAATTCAACATTTTCTCTAATTCTAAAAATAGTATGTGCTCATAGTAAATAATTCAGACAATAAATGAAAGAAAGCAGAAAAGTTCTCCATAATTTCATTCCCTAGTTAACAAGCATTACGAATTTGAATTGTACCCCACAAAACCTTGCCCTCTTTAGCCTATTGATTCTAATCCAATATTTTCAACTATAAAAGAAATCTAGACACAACTTTTTTTAAAAGCTAAAAAGTTATTACCTGAACATCGAATATCCCCTTTTCCTACTTTTCATTCTCTCTGCCTATAAATAGACCTTGTTAGTTCTTTCTTATATATTTATTTATATGTAAATATTTTTATGTCTGTTTAACATAAGTGGACAGATATGAGACATTGTCCTGTACCTCTTTTTCTTTCTTTACCACATATTCCAGAAGTCTTCAACATAGGTATTTCATTTTGCTTAACATGAACATGGTATCCAAAAATATGAATACACTATAATTTATATGCAGCTACATACTATTGGACATTTAAGAGGTTTCAAATTTTTCCTATCCCCAAACATCATGAAGCAATCACTCATATAAACATCTCTGTGAACTTTTACCTGTACTGGAAATATAAACAGAGAAGTCAACACTGCCTAATACCCTTTTGGAAATATTATTCTAATTTAGAGTACTACTAATAGTCTATAAGTCTTTTATGTTTGGAGGTATTGTGTTGTGACTGTTTCTGAACTTATTTACATTACTACAATTACTAGTACATATGATTTGGTTTGCTCCTCATTTGGGGTAATTTACAAGATCATTTTGAACAAGATAAACCCTGAGTTCTTTTCTCCTGGGAAGAAACAATGAAAGATGATTTGCTTTACTTCCTTACTAATCCAAACTATACACAAATTTAGGGGGTCTTAATGCTTTAATTCTATTCTGAGCGTCAGCTACAAAGTTAATATGATTTTTGTTGGCAATTTTCCCAGACCTAGGGTTAGGAAACTCAAGAGACATATCAGAGGACATGAAAGATCCTGCCATCTTTCCTTCTTACGCTCCTGCCCTCCACCTTGGGTTGGGGATAACCCTACAGGAGATGATTAGAATTGTATCGCAGGATCACTGCACCATACAGCAGGATCTTGTCAAACATGACTAAAACAGTGTAAGCTCTATGACCTCTCTCTAGAGTTGGAGAGAGGAAAAGATATGTAAAGATATATCTGGAAGGAGACATGTAAAGATATCCATAGGGGTAATCTCTGAATAGTGAGTAATAGGAATAATTAAATATTCTATATTGTGGTATTTTAATGTTTTCTATGTTTCATGCACTATTTTTCAGTAATAAAAAACAATTTAATTGAAAGACTCATGATATTTTAAAAAACCAATTAGCAGTTATGTAGAAGCAGAAATGATAACTATCAAGGTCGAACTGAAAGAAACAGAGGTTAGTGAATATCCTGATGGGCCATGAATATTTAATGTTTACTTAATGCAGGGAATACTAAAAATGTGATCTTCAGGAACTCAGCACATTCTCATCACACACACATTACAGGTGTGAACTGCCAAGTCTATCATAGCTGTCGGAGCCTGAGGATAGGCAGATATTTGTCATCAAAATGTTGGTCTTGTTTGCTTACCAGATGTAGTGTTCTTTGTCAACTGCAACTCTTCTTTGTCAAAATTAGTGCAAAATACAATTCTCAAAAAAATTTTCTTTACACTGATATATATCCTGAGAGGGTAAAATTTTTATTCACACTTCACTTAATGTTATAGTTTGAATCTGGAATGTTCTCCAAAAGTTCATGTGTTGAGGAATTTGTCCTTAATACAGCAATATCCAGAGGTGAGGCTTTGGGAAAGTTATTGAATCAAGAGGGCTTTAATCTCATCTATGTGTTAATCCATTTGAATGGATTATTGGGATTTTGTACCTTATTAGTTACTGGACAGCGTGCCTTAGAAGGGTTTATCTTGTCCCCAGCCACTTCTAGTCTCTCTCTGTGCTTCCCAGGTGCCATGAGCTTAACAGCTTTCCTTTGCCACGTCCTTCTACCATGATGGTTGTGCCTTGAAATCAGCCATCCATGGAGTGAATCTTTTAAAACTGTGAGCTAAAATAAATCTTTTCTCCTCTAAGTTGTTCTTGTCAGGTATATTAGTCAGAACAATGAAAACCTGACTGACACACCTAATTTGCAAAATTAACAATAATACCAACAACTATAAAAGCAAACCATTAATAAATAATTTTATGCCAAGGACTGATTTAACACTTTCTTGATTTTATCTTTTATTAACTCCACAATAATTGTAGGGCATAAATGTTAGTGTTACTATTAGAAGAAACAGTTATTATTAGTGTTATTATTAGTGTTATTAAAGAAACAGTAAATGTCAAGGTTCAGTATCACACTCAAGATTCCACATCTAATAAGAAATGTCACTATATTTAAAATTATTCCATCTGATATCTTATTCCCTGAACTTGCACATGACAGAAAGAATGAAAAGATATCCATGGAGAAGTCCATGCATGAACATACCACTATGAAATCTGACTTATATACATAATTATAATGTACCAATTAAAATAATAATAATAATAATAATAATAATGAAAGGGATATAAGTAGTAGAGCAAGTAGATCAAGGGAAGGAGGGAAAAGGAGCATACTAAGGAATGAGATTAATCAAATTATGTGTGTATATGAATATGGCACAAATGAATCCCACAATTATGTATAATTCTAAGACACTGAAAAACTAAATTAAAAAAAAGACCTAAACCACAAACTTGTGAAGCAAATTTTCTCTATACAATCTATACTTAAAACTTTATAGAGGTAATTTAAAATTTTTTTCTGAGTCTCTCTTAGAAGGGAAGTAGGAAAATTGACTCTTTGAAAATATCACATTATTAATGTACAATTTAATGTGGAATTATATGGGGAATGAAACACTCCCTTTAACTGTCATTTAAAGGACTTAGTTTGCTACAGAAAGAAAACTATGTTCACAGGGTCCCTTATGAATGAATGATTTATGTGCCTTCAATTTTCTCCATGAAGCCCCCAGTTACCAATATATGGTAAGCTTGATATTTACTTACTTCTGGAACAGAAACCTACTTTATGTTCACTCAAGATGCAATCTTTTAACTTTGACTAATGAAATTATGCTTCATACTTTTTAATTTAATTACTTAATTACTCAATCAGCTACACTCTAATACTCCTAGGAATAAAATTCAATTTTATTGAATTTATTAGTAGGGTAAAATCTAGAAGCATTTCCAGAGTCTTTATAGAAACTCTTCTGGAAAGCTAATATGATTGACAGGAGCCAAAGGAATTCCAGAATATAGACTCAACCCCACAGTCTCAGGTCCTCTGCGACTGCTATTTTCCCAGAAGAGTTTCTTGGAGATTTTCTCTTCCTTGGCAAAACTTTTACAAATTTTATTTTGTTCCTTAGTAACAAATAGAAAATCTGGAACTCCTTACAATTTATATGACCTAGGAACATGGAGTTCATTGCTCAGAAAGCACCCAAGCATATAGAAATGACATCACTCACACTTGAGCTGGTCTTTGTACATTTTTTAAAATTTTTTTAAATTTTTTTTTAGTTGTAGATGAACACACTATCTTTATTTTATTTATTTATGTTTATGTAGTGCTGAGAATTGAACCCAGGGCCTGATACATTTTAGGCAAGTGCTCTACCACTAGGCTAACTCCCTAGCCCCATGGTCTTTGTATGTTTTCACTCAACATTGTTTTTTGATGTTAAGAAGAAAATATGATTATTTACATTTTGAATCAAAATATGGTGGTTTTCTATAAGGATGAAAATCAATTTAGAAACTTGGAAATGCATGAAATCAATTTGAATTTGCAATCTTCTAGTTAACATCTAGGGAAATAATTTTTCCAAATCCACGTTTTACAAGTAAGGAAACTAAGGCTTTACAGATTAAGAATCTTGCCCAACAAAAACAATTCATAAATAGTGTAACTGAGTTTCAAACACCAGGCTGAAGGAGCTATTCAACACTTTAATGTTCAGGTGCCAGTTCCTCTGAAACAAAGAACTTGAATATTCAGAGAGAGAAGCAGCTTCCATTGGAACACCTTTTTAAATAGCATGAAAATTATTATTAACTTAGGAATTATAAAATGAAAGAATACATTAGTTTGTTTTTCTGGAAGTCAGACACTATGAATGTCTTGTTTATTTCCTAAAGGAAATGGAGTGTAGGATTGCTGCATGTGTTAATGTCATCTTATTTCAGAAACTCCTCTGGGAATTCAGAGGTGGGGTGACTTGAGGCAGCCAGTGTCTTAGCTTCTGTTTATCTATAGTTCTCTTGGCCTCTGGTACCTAGTTAGGATCAGAAGATTACTTATATACTGCTTCAAAGACCAAAGTTGTCAATAGGATCCACCATCATGCCCCATGAACTCCAGAGGACTGCTTCACAAACACCCTCTCTAGTAAGAGCAAGAGGATGTCTTTCCCAGAAAGTTTACTGGACCTGCATTCTTGATCTGTTTCCTGTCTTTGGGAGGCTGCCTTATGCTGCTGGCCTTAAGTCTTCAGTTTCAGAACTTCTAAATCACACTCTCTGCAGAAGAGGATGGGTTTTCTTTAAAAACAATCAGTCTCACTCACTAGTGTGATAGGCAGAGCAACAGGGATCTGCTAATGATGACTTCAGTCACCTTACCATATACTAGGGTAAGTCCCCTCATCATCACAGAGAAAAATGGAAATAATAATAGTACCTAATGTTAGGTAAAATATGAGATCATTTAAAGAAAAGGTAAATTTTTACTTAGAATTTGTGATAAATGAATATTCTAGAAATCAAAAGAAATGACTGATTTTTAGAAACACTTCACCAATAAAAATAAACAACAGTAATAGCTATACATACACATAAGGAAAAAGACTTTCAGAGCACAATAGTGTTCAGTGTGAATAATAAAGAGTTTGCTGAATTTTATAAAAAATTATTCTTTCAGTGAATTCTCACAAATGTTTATTTCCAATATTGAAAAATAACTCTTTAATTTAGTATAATTTATAGTCCCAAAATTTCAGGGACAAAAAAAAAAATTCCTGAGAATGTATAATCCATCTCCCTTGATCATTAAATGAGGTGAGGGGAGGTCTAGAAACATAATGACAAGCCGCCCAACCAGAGGGTGACATGTTTTGGATTGAAATCTTAATCTCCTGATCCCCAAATCAATTTGTTGATTTGTTGTCTTATGGTCCTATGCCACCTATTCCATAGTAGGTTTGTTTTGTTTTGTCTTGTTTATTGAGGATGGGAAAAAATGAGATCCTAGTGCTAATGAGTAACTAGAAACCAATTTTCATGAGTCAAGCCCCATACCATTTCAAGAGTTCACAAGGTCTCACAGATGAGAATGTAAGAGGGCTGGGATTGTGGCTCAGTGGTAGAGCACTTGCCTAGTAAGTGCGAGGCACTGGTTCAATCCTCAGCACCACATAAAAAGACATAAGTATTGTGTTCATCTTCAACTAAAAAAATTTAAAAAAAGAGAATGTAAGGAAGTCCATATTCCAGTTTACATTTAGTAGAGCTTTCATACTGTCAAATGTGCGAAATAATTTATTTTCGTAAATGCTTTCTACCAGTTTTTATTTTCTACCTAAAACATTCTTATTTATAATACTCTGTTCTGTTAGCAAAACAAGAAGAAAATCAGAGGGATCAATGTGAAATGCATTAACACATTCTTAACAATCAATCTCACAAGAATAACTTTTAATTTATTGATTTCATTTACAAACTGAATTCCCATTGAATGGTTTCTCTCTTATTCCCAACTGAATTGGCTTTACAGTGGGGTATGTGTTAGATCTTAAAAAAAATGCTCTGAGAATTCTTTAGTTTTATTACTGAAGCAATATAAAGAATCATAGAAGTGATGATTTAGAATATCTGTAGCTCAAATGTGTGATTAAAGAACCATCATTATTCATTGACAGTGGATATGAAAGGATTATAACAACTTGGCAAACATATTAACTGAGTCCCTAGAGGGAGGCAGTGAATGATTTTGATAAATGCATGCTCCAAAACAAAGATCTGATAGGTAAAATGCAAAAGGAAATTTTAAGCATGAACATTTTTCATGTCAAATAGAACTATTAATAGTAGCTCAGGGCCTCATTATGGCAATACCGAATTACTTTTTATTCATTGAATTTATATATTTGCTGCAGGGTGGTTTCCTTGTTTGCATTTTTCATTGCATGATTATTCAGTAAGTTTTCCCTTTGTATTGATAGGATCTCACTTACTTTCTGACTGAAAGGCAGCCTGATTTCCCACACTCCTATTTGAGTGTTTATGGGGTGGTCCTTTACCACCTTATCCAATTGTAAGGAACACTGAAGTTGGCTGTTTATTCATGTGCTTCTCTCTTTGGGAATTTCAGTTTCCTTCAAGTTACAGAGGAAGTCCCAAGATGAAAAATAAGGCTCTCTAGTTTGAATCTAGTTTTAGAACATTACATTTTGAGACTATGTCTAAACTTACAGACAGTAAGTTTATGAATTTGAGAAAATATTTACATGCTTTTGTTTATAAATTCAAACAAAAATTCAAGATGTGTTTTCAGATCTGTCAGTTCTGATTGTTAAATCTCCCCATATATTTAATCTCTATCTGTGCTTTAGTTGCTTTTTCTGTAACTTTTAAAGATTTTCTTTCATAATCTGTCCATGCTAATTTATTTGCTTTGGGATCTATTTTGTTCACCAATATTTCCTCTTGTTGTTCCTTTAATGATATACCTCATGACTTCATGTCAAGTAGTTTTAGTAGTGTATAGCACACTCTAAAATAAATAAACCAACTGAAGCATTTTTTAATATTTAAATGCTTCAAGTATAAGACACATAACCATCAGTACTGTATCATTCTCTAATTTTGGTCCTTTAATGTCAGTAGTCACTAAGACACTGTCTATCTGACACAAAATAAAGAAAAATTCAAAATTCAAAAAGCTGTTTACTTTTGGTCTAAACATTTCAAACACTGACCACAATGAACTTATTTTTTATTTTCCTCCCAAATTCACATTTTGAAATTCTAATTCCCAAGGTGATGGTATTAAGAGGTGTGGCTTTTATGATATGATTAATGTCCTCATAAAAGAGACCCCAGAGACTATCTCCTCGTTCTATGATATAAGGTTACAGTGAAAAAAAGGGTTATGAATGAGGAAGCAGCCCTGACCTGCTAATGCTTAGATCTTGCACTTCCTAGTCTCCAGAACTGTCAGATATAAATGTCTGTTATTTGTAAGCCACCCAGTCTATGATATTTTGTCAAAGTCATCTGAAAAGAATTATAACATGATAATTTGCTATTTTTTGTTATATAAAATTTTATTTATTCTTAAAAATATTATAATTTATCCTGACTCTTAAGTATGTGGATATAAAATTTGAGGTCAGTGTTTGAAATAACTTACACTGTTTACTTCCTAATATTTCATAACATAGTTCAGTATAATTGTCATAACATTTTCATTCATTCATTCAGCATATATTTTAAGAGTCCCTGCCTATCTCTCATATAATGAAACAGCAATTTATAATATTACAAGTATACTATTTGCATGAGGACTTTGCTAAATATTTTTTTTCCTGAGAACATTGAACTAATATATGTTAAATTAAAACTGGTTCTTTTAAGGCAAAATTCCTTTTTGATGAAATTCAACCCTAGCTTTGAAAGTTAGTTTACATCATAATATACTTATTGAAAATAACGCATGTTCTTCTTTTGGTATTAGATCCTCTCAAGTACTGTCCCTACAGACTCAACTTTTAATGTCTCCATCAGTATAGCTGAAATTCTAATTATATATGTTTGTTTCTAGCATATTTCTCTAAATAACTCAAAGCAGTTATACAAATACCTCTTTTTTCTGTCACATCATACCGATCCAAAAGTCCAAGTTGATGTCTCTATTTTATAGGTGGAAAGGAATATGCAAATAGAGAGCAAATATATGCCTAATGAAGATTTTTAAGGATAAGTTAAGAGCTTATGAAAAATGGATAGATGGAGGGGGAGAGGATTAAAAAAAATGTGAAAAAATGAAAGTATAGTATCACATCAGGTGTGTCTGTCTCATGTTTCACTGTGCATTTCATTTATTCATCCATTCAAATTACTGTCTGTATTGCTAGTAGAGTGTATAGCTTGAATATATGGGATGAGTCTATTTTTGTGTTTCTAGAATCAAACCTGGTATGAAATAGGAATTCAAAAATTATGCAGATTTCCACAGAATCAAACAAATAAAATTACTGCCTCAAAGTTACAAACGTATGCTGTAAGGTTGAAAACTCTGAACAACTTATTTTCATTCTTTCAACACAAATCAGCAATATTAAGACCTACTATGCTCCTGATAGTTTATTAGGCATATGGAACAATAAAGACTGCCCAAGAGTCCTCAGGATTGAAAAAAGGGGGCTGATAACAAGTGCAAGTTCACTGTTAACTTTAGATTCTAACCTTACCTTAAGGAGAACTAATTTTTCTTCAAGCATTGAAAAAGGACAGTGCAAACTGTCAGTGAATAACTCACTTGCCATGCTGAAATGCCTTTGTATGAGAAACTGCAGATCTGTCAGCCTTTCTCTTGGAAGAGCAGGGATTCTCTATCCTGTCTTTTAGTGTTCTCTAAAAGACATACAGTGGCCAATGCTGCTGTTCCTTATATTCCCATCTGCTCTTGAGAGCATGCAAATGGTAGTGTGATGTAATTTAAGGGATATTGGCTTTTAAGAGTCAGATCAATCTTATTTTCCATCGCAGCTTGACTACCTGTAGCCAAGTTACCTTGGAAAAATCCCCACTTCCTCAATTTCTTCTTCATTCTTAAATTGAGAGGCTTAATTGGGCTAGCAGGATAAAGCGTGTAAAGCTACACACACAATGCCTGGTACAATTGCTATAAATTTCTCTCTTTTCCTTTTTCATGAATGAAGAGCTATTCAAATTTGCATTAGAATAAAAGTCATTAAGTCCAACCACCTACAGAAAGAATAAGTAAATACATAGGGGTAATCACATTAAAACACTTTCTTATCTATTAGACAACCCTATTAATTAAAGAAAACCTATACTCCTCTTAGAGAAGGTCCTTCAGCATCCCACTGACATGCTCAAAACCAAAAATATAAGAAAATTATATTTTCCTTAGACACCTGCCATATAGATTACCATAAATACTGTAATCTGCATTCTACATTGGGATTCTTTACTGGTATGCAATGGTATTTACAGAGATTACTCTCGTTGCATGCTACTAAATTTAAAACTGGTGGATGTTTTATGTTCAGAGTATGTGGCACTGCACATATCTTAAAATTGTTTCATTGTTATTTGGAATTAAAGCTACTATTTAAAGAATATTTTGCTCTTAGTAACCCTGCCTCTCAGGATCTAATTTGGACAGATGCATTGGAATGAAAAGAACTTTGATCTTTCCTATTGCCTTGTCCTTTTGCCACTACTGTGACCCACTGCCCAGAGCAAAATACAGAGGAGATACGTCTCTAAGATATTTCTCCTGCCCTCTGCTGACACTTTCTCGTAACCAACTCCCACTCCAAAATTATCTGCATGCTGTACTGCTGCACATTCTCCCGAGACATCCAAGAATTCTGGACAACAATAAGCATTTCTTTATTGTCAATGTATAGATACACCCCAGTGTTAAATCCCTGGGGTCTCTTTTCTGCTATTTAATGTACCACTGCTTAAGAAGTGATGCTGTCCAGCTTTCACCAGAGACTGAAAGCTGAACATTGCCTTTGCTTTATGGTGCTTGACGCTTTGGTTGTATTTACTTTTCACTCTTCCCACATGACTGGCATCACTGAAGGGCAAGGGGCTGGGTGAGATAAAGGTAAAATGTAATGTTTCTCTGCCTTCACTCTCTACAAAATGCCTGGCAAAGATTAATTCCTTGTGATGCCCTAGCACTCTGTCCCTCATTGTTCTTTCCTCTCCTTCACCTTTACCGAGTAGAGTGTTAGAAATGTAAAGGATGACAGGACAGCAACTCTCAACAATCTTATCAGACATAGTGAGACTGTTAATGCCCAGATAGTATATGCTGTGGCAAAATGATATGGATTTAGGGTCCAGAGATTTGTGCTCAAATTCCAGTTGCACCAAGCATGAGGTCTGAAATTTGAATTGATTCATTACTTTTTCTAGTGTTCAGTTTCATCTCCTTGAAAATGATCATCTAGCAGCTTTCGTTCAATAAAGGCTGCTCTTTTACATCCTGATGATCCAGTTTTCTACAGTGTTTCCTGTTACTCTTCATTTTGTACCTCCTTGTATTTTTCTTGGTAGCCTATATTCTTATAGCTATTAGATTATGATTTTTGTCTTGTCTTTGTTCAGAATCCATAATCTGCAAATATGTATATTTTATCACTTTTTATATTATATCTGTCAGCACTGAATGGTGTCTAAGAATCTGAGCTTTGGAAGTCTGTCCTCATCACAAACCGGTTTTGTGACTTTGGTAAATTTATTTGAAATCTTTGCTTTGGTACTTGCTTCAGAAAAGGAGAGAAATCTGTCCACATTACTCACAAAATCATTACAAGTGTTGGGAGAGCAAATATTTGGAAAATCCAGAGAACAGTGGCTCACTCACAAAAAATATGCAGTAAATGACCAGTGTCATCATCAACTACAAATTTGCTGAACTCTATTTAAGGGATTTGGTATGTTCCTTACATGTTTTCTTATCAGTTCATTTTCATTCAATTCTATATCTTACTTCACTGTGATCAACAAAATTCAGAAAGTGTTTCAAGAATTCTGATATTTATGCATCAGATACCAGCGAAATTAGTTGGAAGTGATAAAATTTTTAGACTACAGAGTAGTGTGGGGTCTCCTATGTCTGACATCCCTTCATCCCCACGTGCATTTCTCATTTATTTTTGAATAACTTTTAATATCAACATTCTCTTTCAATAATGGGCAATCAATTATAATGAATTCTAGATCTTATTTAAATTTGACTAATGATTCCATTTTATCCTAATGCCATAATCCACATAAAACACTCTGCAAAATATCTAATCAGTGCTTTAAAATGTTAACTATTAATATGATTTGTGGGCAACAGCTGTGATCACAGTGTAGAAATGGAAAGTGCACACTGTTTTTTCTGCATGGGCAGTTGTGTATCCACACTTGACTCCAGCCTGTTCGCTTTTGATTATGACAACCAGATGCTCTCTCTACTGGCTTATTAATAAAGAACTATAATGCCAGGAAGTCTAAGCACTTTCCCAAATTATGACACATTTGAAAAATACAGGGATGTATGGAGAATACCTTAATTAATACACACATACCTGTGTCCTAAATGCCATATTTTAGCATTTTTGTCTTTCATTACATTTTTTAAAGGAAACAGAGTTTTAAAGACATAATTTTGAGTCTACATGCCTCTTTCATCCCTTTCCTTTTACTCTTTCTGCACAGGAAACCATCAATACAATTTCTGTATTTAGCATTTTAGTACATGATTTATACTTTTGCAACATAAGTACATATCCAGACATATCTAGATGTTTATTTTACCTTCAGAATTTTACATACAGTACCATAACATAATGTATCCTTCCACATTTTGCTTTTTATCTGAAAATATTTTTGATATGTACCCCTGTTTATCCACAAACTCTGTCTTGTGCATTTTAATTTCTTGTAGCATCCTTTTATATAAATGTGGTATAGTTCACTTATTCATTCTCTTGTTCATGGATATTAAGTTTTGAAGTATTTTCTTGTTTTCACTATTATATTTTGTATGTCTCTCCTTTTACACAATGCAAAAATGTTTTTAAGATGTACACCTAGAGGTGATTGTTGTGCATGAATGATAGGCATTTACTAAACTATTCTCAAATCACCTCTTCAAAGCAGTGATGGCTTCTTATATTCCTAGTATAATGTGTTAAAAAGTCTCTACCTCTCTATATCCTATGCAACACTTAGGATTGTCAGGCTTTGTATTCTGTGCAAATCAGTAAATATAATGTCAAATCACTGGATGGCTCTAGTTTGTAAATTCCTGACTACTCTTCAGTTTTTATTTTGTTTAAATTGTGGAAACTGACATCTGTAGTTAAATGTCCAATATTAATGTCCAAGGACTGCCTCTCTGTTATATACTTTTCCATCAATTTCATACTTTTTGAAAAAAAAGTACATATAGATCATATTTTAGCAATAAATTGTTTGGGGAATTATTTAATAAATGTCATGTAGGAAATATAAAAGGGTAAAAATAGATTACATCTACTTCATGATTTTTTTTTTAACAAACATTCATGCAAAATTTTGCATTTGGCTGGTGTGTTTGGTTTCGTATGTTGGAGTGTATACGGTATTGTGATTTGGATCTGCAGTGTCCCCCAAAGGTCCATACGCTAGTGTTGATGACCAGCCTGTGTCACTATTGAGAGGTGGTGAAACCTTCAGGAGGTGAACCTACTGAAGGAATTTAGGTCATAGGCGGCATGCCTTTTAAAGGGATATTGGGACCTTGTCCCCTTCCTCTGTCACTTTTCTTTCCATTTACCATAAGCTGAGTGGCTTTGCTCCAACACACACTTTCTGCAGTGATGTTCTAACCTCACCACAGGCCAAAAAGAGTGGAGCTAAAGGACCAATGCCCAAAATGTCTGAGAACATGAGCCAAAATATGAGTCTCTTTTTAATTTGATTTTCTCAGGTATTTTGCCCTAATGATAGAAAGCTGACTAACACCTATGGAGTATGAGAAGTGTAAAAACCTCTGACTATTAATGTCCACTAAGCAAGTGATAATTTCTTCCCAAATGTGCTGCCCCATGTGAGTATTTAATAAATGGCTGCTGATGATACAATAATTACAGCATCCTGGTAATAATTATTAAGCTATTCATGATTATTAATTAGGCTTAGAAACCACTGAGATACATTGAATTTCTCTCTTTAAAAGCATTTTTCTTCATTTTGATTTCATTTTTATTCCATGTAAATAAATTAGACAATTGGTTTTGCTATGATATTGTTAAAAGATTGGAACATCCTCTGCCAACATTGGCCTTATCTACCTCCAGGCCCAGCTTGTGGACACCCAGAAAGGCTCTCCAAGCCTGATGTCAGCTCTGGTATACATAAGGAACATAAAAAGGAATCTCTCAGAAGGGACACTTGGCAGTAACTGTTAAGAGTCTGTAAACAAGTCAGGATGGCGCCTGGCATTTTGCCAGAGAAATGTTAGAGTCTGTAAACAAGTCTGGATGGTGCCTGGCAAAATGCCAGAGGGAGTAATGTATGAGGTGGTGCCAGGGAGCCATTAAATGTGGAGATTCCTTATTGATTGACTGATGTATCTAGTTTATGTTAATTAAGATAAGCTGTGTGGAATGTATAAATACTGCTCCTGTCCTACAATAAAGGGCTCCTACTCCTGCTGCTGTATCAATCTACACAAGTTGCTCGCCACACCCCCTCCCCTCCCCCCCCCCCCGGCTAATTTGCTGCAGCCGGACTGCGGCAAGTAACTTTAAAGATATTTTTAAAGCTAAATGTGATTCTAGGTTTTCCTTCAAAGGCCATTTTAAATTAAACCAGTTTATTGCTTAAAGTCCTTCAGTGGTGCATCATTGACCTTAAAACAAAATTTCAATTATTGTGAACTGCACATACATTCCTGCCCACATTTCTGACCTTATTAAACTACTGTTTGTAACTCTCAGATCTTTTTCAATGTCTCATCGCTGTTCAGCACCACAGTACATCATCTCCTCTGTAAAGGAATATATGTAAGCTCTTACATGTATTCCAAATTTCTTACTATATATTCCTAGATTTTTTCCAAGGCCAATTTTTCTTTGTTTTCTTTACCAGCTAGATATCTCAGTTCATAAGTCCCTTTGGCACCACAAATTGGTTTTATTCAAAAGTGAACATCTGCTTTCTCTAATCATCCTCCACAACTCTTCAGTGAAGAGTACACCACTCATCCACTTGGACAAAGCAGAACCTTGCAGATGTGCTCTTCCTTCCCTCATCCCCAGAGTTTAATCTATTACCAAATGCTTTTCATTCTGAACCTCCTAAGTCATCTTGGGATCTATCTCGCTTCAATATCATCATCAGACTGTACTTCTGCTTTAGGTGATCCCTTTGCCAAGATTCTCCACCCCTCCTTAAAGTTTTCTATTTTATTTTAATTTTTTTTTTGGTGCATTATTGCTTTAATTTGCATTTATGTGATTTTTAAATTAATACAGAGATAGTATATCTTTTTACTTTCATGAGTCATTTGGGTAATTTAATGTGGCTATTTTAAAGACCAAATACTTCGTCAACATTTGTAAATAAATATTCAACATGTGAATATCCTACTTTTAATCTCCTTTTCAAACTGTAGACTAACCTTGTCAAATCCCTGCTGCCATCCATACCATTAGTGGTACCACTTCTCAGACACCACATAGCATTTCTCCAACGATATTGCTAGCCACATCTGTGCCCACCTCTGTTTACTGCTCTCCTTCCCCACTGAACCATGAAATATTTGAAGACAAAAGCCTAGCTTTCATCACTTTATTGCTAGCACTAACCATGGTACACAGAGCCATCATGATTATTCAAAATATACTTGCTATAAGAATTGATAATAGACCCAATGAGACAGACATTTCTAAAGAAAGTAGCTTTAGAGTCACTTGGTTGGTTTTCTTCTTTTGTTGCTTTTGACTAATTTTTCCACTTAATAGAACAAAATGCAAACTTCTAAAAATCTTTAATACTTTTGGCCCAACATCAAAATTAAGAGTGATGCAATAAAACAAATGACTGAAGGAATTCAAAAACCAAAAAAGCATAATTGAAAATAGATAACTCAGCATACTGCTGTAAAGCTATCTTTGTTTTTATATAACAAAGAAAATGCTGTCCTATTCCTTTCTGAAAGATATATATTTTTTGATTTGCAGTTAAGTATCAGTTACCATCTAGAAGACACTGTGAAAAAAATCTATAAAAACTATTATTTTCAGTGACATCCTGTGTATCAGAGAAAGCTCTGTGATGGGATGGAATTTCGTTTAACAAACAAACAAAACAATTGTCACAAGAAGTTAATACCTACAAGAATGTTTCTAAAGGCAGGTGTTAGTGAATCTGTGTTAAAATAGCACTACAATTAGAATACATTTAAACTATATACATAAATAAGTATAAATGTGAACTTGAACATTCCTAAGTAGGTCCTTTCTAAATTTCAAGTAATCATTAACTCCCACATAATCTGAGTCATACTTTTGAAATACATTGATTTTTTAAGAACAAGATTACTGGTTAAATGCTATCATTAATTAAGCACCGTAACTAAATTTTCACATTCCAACAGATAAATGTAAGTATATTAACTATATTGTACATGTGTGTGTACATGCCACTTTGCCTACATAGAGATTTGCTAATCTGAAAGCCCATTAGGAATTTCTAATTATCTCATGTATAAGAAGTTCTTACTCAGTAGGCACCGTGCTGGGAGCCTTTCATCTCTCATGCATAGCACAACATCTGGTATATAGTTGATATGCAGTAAATGGTCAGTTGAATGAATGAAACTGTTTGTTTTTACAACACTATAAAATTAATGTTACTCATATTACCTGAGACAATGCACACATAAAAGAAAACCATAATTGAAAGGTTAGCTTATGTTAGACTGAGGTTTCCAGGTTAGTGAAAATAAACTCACATGTGGCTACTGAGATGTTTGGCCCCACTTGGTATGCATTACTGCACTTCCAGTGCTAGCTTCTGCTTTCACCATGGATTTAATGAAGGGAAGTGATGGACTGTGGAAGGCCTCAGATAGAAAGCTTTTAAAGAAAAAAGTGTCAGGGTGACTGTTCTGTCAGTGGAATGAGGGATCCAGTAGCACTGATTAATTTCAGTGCCAGTACTTTATATGGAAATGGGGAGGCACTCGGAGCACAGAAATGAAAATATACATGTAGTCCCTTTTGAACATTATTGCTGGCAGCCAGAATCTCAACCTATATAATTCCATGGGAATTTTTTTCCATAGATTTACCTAAGATGAAACTCTTGTTCTGTATTTTTAAATTCTTGCTTTAGCTTTAGGCTCACTGTGAGCTCTGTAGTCAGGCTGCATAAATATTCTTGAGCTTTGCTTTGTGCACCAAGCTCTCCAGAGAATAGCACAGGCAGTGGATTGTAGTTAAGGATTTTAAAAATGTTTTTAATTCTCTGATATCGTGTATTCTCACAAAAACTGATGTGTGTTTCAGCTTGTTGAACTCCCTCCACCCTGTACTCTTAAGATGGAAGAGATAGCAGGGAGTAATAATGTCTGCCCTCAATTTAAAAGGAAAAGACATAGATGTCCACAGGAAGAACAGAAGATTTATTAATGGAAAACAGAATAAATAAAATACTCTCTAAAGTATAAAAAGACTATTCAGCAATAAATCTTGCAGTACAGGCTGATATGCTGTGCTTAAGTTCTTATCAAGTGGAGATGGAAGGAATTCAGTAGACAGCCACACTGTGGATCAAGACAATATGTGTAGTTCTATTGGTTTAAGCCTATTTTCATCCATTTGTCTTATTTCTATGAGCTATATGTAATAATCTCATTTCTAAAGAAAAGGAACTATTTTAATCCCTTATATATGAATAGTAGCTTATTTTAGATGTAATAAAATATATGAAATTACTTTTAAAAATATATTAAGAATGTAAAATGTGGATGCTTGACTTCTATCAATAGCATATCTCCATATCATCATGTAAGAGAACCGAGTTCAACAAGACTGAATAAGACAATGTTCTTTTTCAGATTCTGTGTATTTCCAATACTAATTATAGGTCAAATCAGCATTTAAATTTTGTCAAAATGGTTTATGATACTGCTTAAGAATCCAGGTTGAATTCTGAAATTAGTCAACAAAATTACACACATGCTTAATGAACAATTGTGATTAAAATGTAAGAATTTCTGTATAATAGAAGGACACATACATAGGCCTGATTTTTACATGGTGATAAAGGAACTAAAGTAAACTCTTTAAGCACTGTTTAATTCAGCTGTCAATTCTTAATCCTCATTATATTAGACCAATCAGCAGCATTTGACCCAGTTGAGTACTTCCTACACTCTAAAATATTTTCTCTATTGGCTTTCAATACACTTTTCCCCTTAGTTTCCTTCTGACTTTTACAGCTATTCCTCCACACCACCTGTTACTCTCAGTACTGAAGGTTGAACCTCAGGTTTTAAACTTGCAAGGTAAGCACTCTACTACTGTGCTACATCCACAGCCCTGGCTATGCCTTCTTTGCAGTTTCTTTCTTTTTACTCAAATTCTTAATTTTAGAGTGCTGCAGGGTTCTGTACCTGGACTTCTTGTCTTTTCTATCTTTACTCACTCCCTTTGTAATTTCAAGCAGTGTCCTGGCCTTTAATACTTTCTATAAACTGATGACTCTAAACATTTCAATCTCCAATCTAAGATATCCCCTAAAACTCCAAATCTATAATTACAGACTCACTTGAATGACTAATGGACATCTGAAATTTAACAAGTCCAAGCTCCTGAACATTTCACCAGACCTACTTTTCCTGCTGTCTTTCTCATCTCAATTAATGTCAACTTCATTCTTCCAGTTATTCAGGCCAAATGCCCAAGGGGCATTCATGACTCATTACTTTCTTTATACTGATCCTCTCAGTCATCAGTTCCTCTGAGCTCTACCTTCAAAATACACCCAGAATATGCCCATGTCTCACCCCTGCACTGCTAATACCAAAGAGCAATCCATACTCCTCCTTTGCCTCAATGATTTCAATAATCTCTTATCTGGTTTTTCTGTTTTACTCATGACACTTTCTGGATCTTCTCAAGATCAGCTGCAGTGATGCTATAAAAGCATTTCAGATTATGCTACCCGCTGCTCAAAATTCTCAGTTTAAGGACAACACTCCAAAAATTTAACCCAATTGAAACATATTCCAGCATCAACAGGTGAGATGGGTCCTGTACCTACCAACTATCTATCAACTGTTCTCCAATGGCTTCCTATCTTCCTGTCATTTCTCTAACCATATCTCCCAAACTTCCTTCCATCTCCATTTACTCCAATCATTGTCTCCTTGGTATTTCTTCTGGTATTTCATACACCCATGTGAAACACTTCTCTGTACCTGCAATGTTCTTGCTTTGAGTATGAGAAGACCTTGTACCACTGTGTTCTCTAGGTCTTGAATCAGAAATTCCCTGCTCAGAAAGGCTTTCCCTGACTTCGCAACTGAAACTTGTTGATCTTTAAACCCCCATACCCTGCCACTTTTTTCATAGCACTTATCACCAACTATCATCCCACAAAATTTATTTAAATATTTTGTTTATGTCTTTCTTTCACACTAGAATCTCCATGTGGGTAGGATTCTTTGTTGTTGTTGTTTAAACTTCTAATCTTACTACTTAGACATGATTTTCACATAATTGATGCTCTAGAACTTTTGTTGAATGAAAATTAGATGAATGAACAAAAGAAAGAAAAACTATATACAATGTAGACCTGAGAAATACACATTAAGACTTGTAGATTATGATATAAACATCCCTATACTGGTGGAGAATGCTACATTTTAAAATGGGTTTGTTATGTTCAGAGAAATTGCTAAATACAGCAACTTCCATCCTCTAGATTTCTAAATAGAGCTGAGAATATAGAAACAAACAAACAAATAGAATGTCAAAAATGTTAAGTTTGACTTATTGGTTTTAATGTGATATATTTAGTGTCCTGTTCCCTTAAACAAGCATTTTAATTTAAAAAAATTTAGTTGTAGATGGACACAATACCTTTATTTTATTTATTTATTTTTTTGTGGTGCTGAGAATCAAACCGAGTGCTTCACACATGCTAGGCATGCACTCTATCATGGAGCTACAACACTAGCCACAGCACTTTAAATTTTAAAACAATAACAGAGGTTTTGTTTTGTTTTGTTTTTACTTTAAATTAGCAATTACAGATTCTTTAATTTGTATACCATGTATCCTATAGAGAACTTACCCCTTTCTACCTCCTCCATTGGGGGAACATGTCACCATCTTCAGTACTCTATAATTTTAGTTTTGCATTCACAAGCTCTTTCTGTCGACAGATACATGCTCAATTGTCAAATACACTACTCTTTTATTATCATCTTGTTCACTTCTTCATTCTTTTTAGTCTGTGTCTGTCCTCTGCTTATCACCTAACAAGGAATCAAGGACCCCTTGTTCGTGAATGTAGTGGATGTTTCTCAGCCTTTATCCTACCTGATTTTCTCAGCAGATGATATGGCTGACCACTCTCTGATTCTGAAGACACTTTCCTTCTTGGTAGCTTTCATTCCTTTTTTCTTCCTCCATCTCTCTGACTAAACTCCCTAGCTATTCTTTCTGACATTACCAGAAACAAACATTATTAATAATAATTCAGATACTTCCAATTTTTAAGTTGAGAAATTGTTTGCATACTACACTGTATTGAAGAAACAAAAACCTGATTAAATTTGTTGTATACTCTTCTGCAGATATAGCCTGTCGATCTTAAGTAATAAAATTTTCATCCCCCAGTGCCTACTCAAAAAAATTAAAATATCCTCTTCCTGCCTTCTGAGTAGGACTTTGTGGAAAATGCTGTAGTGAGATTCTCAGGTGCCTCTTCTGAAACACAGCATTAATTTTCCCAGCCAGGAGTATCAGCTCCTGAAAATACAAAAAAAGGTACTTCTTCCCCACTAACTTTTCTAGCCATGAGACATGCCTCATCAGGGGCTTTAGCCCTCCCATGGAGACAAACCACATCCAATGGCTGCTTGGTTCTAGGATAAAAAACACATCTCCTTTGCCTCAATACCCAACAACTCAGAAGAGCCATTCCAGCCTCACATGATGTTACCTGAGATCTCCCACAATGACATCATAGCAAACCTCTCCATCTATCTGCCCAGTCCTGCTTTCCTTATTCTTTCCAAATATGCTTCCTACGATGTGAATCTCCCTTTCAGACTCTGGTTCCTGCAGTATCCTATATACGGGATACTTAACATACTGAACTTTTATACTATTGAAGAATGGCAGAATATGCCACTGCAAAATTTTGGCATAAGGATTATTTTTAGCTAAAGAAACTTGATAAATAGAAAATGGAGAACAAATGTTCTAACCTCCCTTTTTCTATGTACAAGGAGAAAATAAACATTGCTACCAGAGACAGGGAGTTGAGCCCAAGAAATACCTGTACAAACAGAGTTTGTTGAAATAACTTATTTTCCTTAGCCTTTCCATACATTTTATTGCTATCTCATAGTTGTCATTTTTCATTCAACCTAGTATACCATAAAGGATTTGGGCTTTGCCACTGTTTTGGGTCCTCTCTATTTTGTGGGGATTTCCATGTTCATGAAAAATAAAATCTGTATGTTTTTCTCCTATTAGTTTGTCTTATGTCATATTCATCCAGTCCCAGTAAAAGAACCTAAGGTAAAGTTTTACTTTACCTGCATTATTTCAAGTTGTTCATTTTCAGTCCTTCAACAGACTGCCACTAAACACTTGCCAGTTTGGCTTTACTCTGGCTGCAATCTTCAAACTAAAAATATACTACACCATGGAACATTATAACCAAGAAAGCTTGATCATATTGTAATCTGCCCAACAATTTTCTTTAAAATTTAAATATATGATACTAGAAAAAAGATGCATGGTAAAACCTTCTCAACAGCAAGAGAATGTAGAATCATATTAAGGTCTGGGGCTGTAGCTCAGTGGTAAAGCTCTTGCCTGGCATGTGTGAGGCACTGGGTTCAATCCTCAGCACCACATAAAAATAAATAAAGATAGAATCATATTTATTACTGAGTAGCTGCTTGTAGAACTGAACAGAACTAAAGGAAGAAAAGATCTCATAGTTTTTTATTCAGCTAAATCATTTAAGTCATATAGTTTCTGCTTACCAAATTGATTTTAATTATCTGCACAAGAATTTTAGCCAAATGATATTGAGACACTTAATTATATTTTAGTTATATTCATACACACACATGCACATGAACTGGCTTGTCTGAATATAATCTCACTTTCTAAGAGGAGTTATCAGGTTCGATTTTTGAGCTCAGGTACATTATTTTTCCAAAATGTACATTTATTTAAAGGAAAATAACCCTGAAAGAAAACAATATAATGCAGTATATAGAGAAAAAAATTCCAATTCCAGAAAATAAATATAAATATCAAACTGCCACCATGATCTTGGACACTGTCCTCCAAAATTATGAAAAAAAAAAAAAAAGTTTCTGTTGCTGAAGTCACCCAGTTGGTGGTACTTTGCTATAGTAGTTCAAGCACACTAATACCTCAGGCTTGACTTTTGTTATAATGTTCTCTCTCCTACAGGTCTATTGAAAACACTTGGAAATATCAATAATATGGATGATTATTTTAAAAAGTCAAACTCCTGATATTCAAAATTTAGAGCTTATTTTCAGGGGAAAAAAACTTTTACAAGGCATTGAGAATTTCAGAACTTATTTCATGCTGAATGGAATGTAGTGTTATGCAGCCAGGAAAGCATTCACTTTTATAAATACTCTTATGTTTAGTTTGCTCAGCTGTGTGCAGAAGAAACAGAACAAGAGAAAGGCACAATTGTCAAGCCAATAGCAATGACATGGCAGAGGAGAGGGTGCGCTGAGGATTATCACTGATGGCTGCAGAGAGAAAGTTAAAAAAATAATGCCATAATTGCATACTTACTATTTTTATACATTTGAAAATAGATTTCAATAGATTTGAAAATAAACTACCATTAAAATATGTGGCTCTGAGACTAAACACTTTTATTGATTTTAGACTGAAAAGTATATGAGCTACATGAAATGCATGTGTATATTAAAAAAACCCAGATATTAGAAATATACAATATAGTTGTTGACATTTTTACCTAATGAACAGAAGCACTTTCCAAGGTCAATTAACTTAATTTTCCTAACTCTGTAAACTAATACTATTATACCAATTTTACAGTTGAAGATCTGAAGTGCAGAGAAGATAAAGAACTTTCTCAAGGTAACTCAGCCATAGTCAGTGTTTCAATCCAAGTTTTAACAACGTGAAATACTTGAGTTTACAGGTGACTCTGCCAACTCCTGTTTTCAAGCACAGACTGACCCACATGTAGGCATATGCAGGGGAAAATGAATCACATGAAGTTCAATCCACATGCATTCCAGCTAAGTGTTTACATATAAGTAAAATCCTAAAGCTGGCAAATCTACAGCTTTTAGGGGTACATTTTTGGGTTGTAATTTGATGATAAAAGTGACAAAGTGACTACTATAATCAGGAAGATCAGTGTTCTTCTCTGTCAGTGTGGGAAGGTCATGGAGGGGAGACTATGGTTGGGAATGCCTCTCAAATACAGAAATTTGACCAAAAGAGTGGTTTTATGAATTTCCTCTTTAAAACAATCTATTATGATGTAAATTCATTTTTATCACTTTTCTGTTTGTAACTTTTCCATAACAAAATCAATATATTTTTATGGATACATAATTACATCTTTGGGTTTGTTTGAAATAATGCCATATTTCCAACCCATCTTCTTCTAGTGTTGATATGAAATATGTGAGGTATGGTAGTATACAGAAAGGAAGTCAGACTCACAGATTCTTTCTCAAAACTTCATGCACTGTAATGATCATAAAGTTAAATCATTATCCAGATGGAAGTGATCATACAGATGGAAATGCTGTGAAAATTATCAACTAGCCATGTGTACTTCACAAATATTCCTGAGAAATAAAATGTCCTGAACCTAATTCATTATAAAATTTTAGTCTTTGGCTAAAGTATGTGTGTGTGTGTGTGTGTATGTATGTATGTTTATCTTACTCAAGTATTAAGTAAAGGGACTCCAACATTAAAAAATATATAAACCCAAACCTATTCATATTGGCTGAAAGCATTTTGAAGAGCTATGTAGGCTCTTGGTTAGGAAATCTATCAGCCAACATTTACTATTTAATCTTTACTCAGGGCTTACAAAGTGTCGGCGGTTGTGATAAAACATTATGTCCATTATCTTTGTAAACCCAAACAGTAAATCCAACACCATCCTGGTCCTCCTCTTACAGAGTCCAGATATTAGTTACTTGAGCAAGTTACACTGCTGATATATTTAGAGTCTAGGTCTAGATCAAAGCAGCCCCACTTCAAAGGTACAACATTCCTACACTGAAGCAATGTCAACATGAAATGTGTCAGTAAATTGTATGTATGTATATTGGAGCACAGTGCAGTTTCATATTGCTACATTTCAACACGGTATCTGTAGCATTTATCTAGTTCCCTTAGATGAATACAAGACATATAAAAGAATAAAGACTCAATGTTCACAAAAAATAGAAAATTTAATACTCTTCCTTTTACCACACATCATAAAATAGAGGAAAATACTGTTTTATATGTGTGTGCATGTACATGCATGTGACATTTTTAAATAACATCTTTGTACGTATGAATATGTAGAAGTACCTATTTTAAGCAGTTTATCTGGTTAATATGTTATTGGAAGCAAGGATATTACTTCACCTAAAATAATGTTAGAACTCATTCATGCTAAGAATATGAATCACAAAAGGGAATAATCTAAAGTAAGTCACACAGTAGTATTTATACACAAAGACAGTTAGCAATATTACCACGGGAAGTCTGCCATCATAACAGTAGGGTATTAAAGCATACCCATCAGAAAAATTAACTCAATTAAATTGTTAAGACTTTATGTATTCTTTTGAATACTCAACAAAAAAGTAATTTGTAAAGGCAGACATACAGTTTTCTAAATTTAATGACTAATTTCTGAAAGCTATAATCAGAGTTCATTGCTTCATTTAAAAAATAGCAATGAGTAGTAATTAACAATATGACTCCTTACTTTAAATATATTATACCTAAAAGACACAACTACAAAACTGTGCCATATAACTTACAAAACAGTAACACAGACTCATATTCACTAATCTTGTTTATACATAATACTTGGGTTGAAATCTCCCTGTCGCTTTACTACAATATAAGCACTACCTACTATATTGTAACAGAAATATTTTGAATTCCCAAAGACATTATCTTCATCTGATAAATAGTAACTCAAACTGTCAGCAGGAGTTACTACCTCTTATTACAGGCATGTGACATGCATTAGTATGCCTTTACTCCTGAGTCAGATGCTACCATTTTTCATTTTGGCCATATTTATAATAACTATCTCTCCTAATCATAGTTTCATGACTAAAATAGGGAAATTAAAGTTACAACTTAATTTGTTGTAAGGATAAATTCATACTTCACCAAAGGAGCAAACTTTGTATCTGACACATAGTAGGTATTTTATACATGTCAAGTACTTACTTTTTGCCAACTTTAGCACTATGTTGTTGCAGAAAAGACACTTCCTTCCCAAGTGCACCAATCTTTCTTCCAACTCTCTACATGGAATTCCAGGCAGTAAAGTTCAGACCAGCTAAATAGTTACCTTATTACTAATGTACCAGCATTCAATTTTACTGTAGTTATTTTGTGGATAAGTCAATAAGTCAATTTTATTCTGAATTCCTATAGGATCTAGGAAAGTGACATGTATTTAAGGAACTTTGATACATATTTTCAAATTAAAATGAAGTTGTATTTACATTTGAGGCACACAAGGTATTATTTGTTTTTAGAAATTTAATGTGTATTTAAACAGATCACACCAATATAAATGTAAAATTTTTATACCACCTAAAATTTGAACAATTTCCTTTCTCACCCACTGAGAAGGGCACCTAGCTACGGGGCTTTTTGAAATCCGCTCTTGCTAAGTCCATACATAATCTCTGCACTGTGAAAGTAATGGTTACAACTTTGCTCACCTTTCAAATTAAATGTGATTCATCCCTCCATCCTTGAAACCACTCACTTCTCTTGGCTACCACTGTCCACTGGCCTGTTTTCTTTTCTCATTGAATATTGCTTCCCAGTCTTTTGGGGTTGAATCATAGCAGGGATCAGCCCTGTGATGATTCCTTTACCCTCTACTGCTTCCTTTCTAGGCCACCCCAAATAGCTTCATTTGCAAATTTCTCACTGATTACTATATCATTTCATAACATTATAGCTTCTTGATGATTTACTATAACATCTGCCTTCAAATGCAGACAGTTTCATTTCAATTTTACTTTCATAGACCCTGTGGGAAATGCAGAATCAAACTGACTTATTCTGCAATATAACTTTTATCCACAAACGTGCCAGCAAAATCTCTAACAAAGATCAAGGGGGTGTGGGGGGGTGGGCTATAACCAATACATGAAATCTTTAACAACTCTCAGGAAAACCAATAATCCCATGTTGAGCAGTGAAAGGTTGTGAAGGACAAATTGGTAAAGAATATTCTTTTAATGATTTGTAAAACCGTCAAGAGAGGACCATCTTCTTGAATCTATTAATAGGCAGTGTGCAGAAAAACATGTATAAGTCTGGAGTGGTGGCACATGTCTTTAATTCCAGCAGTTCAGAAGGCTGAATGTTATGGTTTAGATGTGAGTTGTCCTCCAAAAGCTCACATGGGAGACATGCCAGAGGTTTAGATGTGAAATGATTGAGTTGTGAGACTCTTAACCCAATCAGTGAATTAATCTCCATATAGGAATTGACTGAGATGTGACTCTAGGCAAGTAAAGTGTGGCTGAAGGAGGTGGGTTTTGGGGACTGGGACTTTGGGCTATAAATTTTGTCCTTGTTGAGTAGAGCTCTCTCTGCTTCCTGGTAATTCCTAAGCTACTTCCCTTCACCACATTCTTCCGACATTATGTTCTGCCTCAACTTGAGCCCTGAGGAATGGAGACAGCCTTCTATGGACTGAGAGCTGTGAAACAGTGAGCTCCCCAAAAAACTCCTCTAGATCTAATTCACCCCAAATTAGATCCTCCTCTAATTGTCATTGTCAGGTCTTTTGTTTGCAGCAACAAAAAATCTTACTAAAACACTGAGGCAGAAGGATCAGAAGTTCAAGACCAGTCTTGGGAACTTTATGAGACCTGTCTCAAAATAATAAATATAAGGGGATAGGGATGTAGTAGTAGAATGTAGTGGTAGAATGCCCATGGGTTCAATTGTCAGTACAAATAAATAAATAAAAATAACAAAAGAAGAAAGAAAAAGAGACACAGACAGACCTAGATGTAATCCTTATTAAAAATAATAAGAATTTGATGTCCGTAGCTATTGAAAGATGGTGGTATACATACATTTAAAAGAAATTATGTAATCTAATACAAGAAGAAGGAGATAAAACAGGTAAGAACAGCAATATATCCAGAAGTAGGATGGGGGTAGTAGCAAAGGACTGTTTTCCTCTGATAGGACTTTTACTGTTATAAGATATAGTTTAAAAACAACACATGCTATTGCTTGGAAGTAAAAAAAAAGAAAAAAATATATATATACACACACACATATATATATACACATGCACACATATATGTACCTATGCATGTGTGTGTGTAAAATCAGTTAGTGTAAGTATAATAATTTCTTGAAATTCTGTCCCTTTGAGATCCATACTTCCTAATTATCCTTATAAAATTTTATGTTTCCAATACAGCTGGCCCAACAGTTCCTCCTTTTTTTAATTGGCTTTTTGTTCATGACAGGAATTTTAATTTTTACTTTCGTTTGAGTCATTTTTCCATTATCCAAGTACAAATTCAAACCCATTTGTTTCATTTTTGTGACTGTAATTTGTTTTCTGCTGTTCCAAGTAGCCCCAACTTACTCTATCTCATTTTGTATACAAAGTCCAGTTTTTCCTGGAGTTAGTAATTAGTTTTTAAACACATCGACACCTTTTTTGTGTATCTTTATTTCAATTATATGTTCACAGTGGACAAAATTTGAACACAGACAATTTGTTAGGCATCTTGACACCAAAGATCCAATGTGTTATTTCCCTCTACATTAATCATTATTAGCCAATAAATTTGGAAAAAACTTGTATGTCGTATTTGAAACTCATTGTGTTACCACATAAAATATACTTAAATTTCTCCTTCCTAGTCTGAATTTTCCAACATTACTCAGTGTATTAGTTTTCTATTGATGTCATAACAAATTACCACACACTTAGTGATTAAAAAAACATCAATTTAATTTCTTTTAGTTGTATTGGTTAGAAGTTCACTCTAGTTCTTATTGGATTAAAATCAAGGTATCCCTAGGGATGCAATCCATTCTAGAAACAAAGGGAAGAATGTGTTTCAACCTCTATCCAGATTCTACAGGCTGCCTACATTCATTGGCTCTTGACTGTCTTTGCATCAAAAACCTTGCATTTCTCTGACCACTGTTCTGTAATCACATGATCTCTCTCCTGATTTCAGGTGGAAAGGATTTCTGATTACATATGCACATGAGTTCATTGGGTCAGCCTGGATAATTCAAGATAGTCTCCTCATTTCAAATATTTCAACTTTGACCTGATATGCAAAATATCTTTTGTGAAAGAGGGAAAGATATATACAGACATGTAGTATTAGGAAGGATACAAACATCTTTGAGAGGCCACTATTCTTCCTAATACTCAAAGTATCAGTGATGTAATCTAATTCATAAAAACACTTAGCAATTCTGTTTTATTTCCTCAGTTAAATGTCTATATCAAATAAGTAATTATTATTGTATAGAAAATGAAATATTATTATAACCAATAGCACACAAATTTATCCTCAACAAACATTTCTTAATTAAAGAGGAGTATACATAATAACTCAGTTCCATAATACTTGTATTTGCAAAGTAATTTTACATTTTATCTTGAACAAAACTACATTCTCAGGTAAACTGTATCTTAATTCATAGATAAAAATGCAATCAAGTTTACTTAATGTAGTTATAGTCATAAAATGATTAGATTGCAAGAGTTCTGTACTATCAAGAAGTGGTAGAACCCAAACTAGATATAGAATTCAAGTATGTTGGTTATGTTTTCCTCATTGTGACTAAAACACCTGATATTCTTAAAGGAGGTAAAGTTGATTTGGAGAACATGGTTTCAGATGTCTCATTCCATAGTCATCCAACTCCATTGCTCTAGGCCTGAGGTGAGGCAGAAAAATATGGCAGAAGTATGTGGTGGAAGAAACCTGCGCAGGTCATGAAAGCCAGGAAGCAGAGAGAAGGAGGAACCAGGAAGGCAAGACAGAATCCCCAAGGTATCTCCCCTGAGACTGACTTACTCCAACCATGCTCCACCTGCCTACTGTTACCACCCAGTATAGTAGTTCTTTCAAATTATTAATACATAAAATGGATTAATCCACTGATCAGGTTACAGGACTCATAATCAAATCATTTCACTTCCTGCATTAACACAGATACTTTTGGGGACACCTCACAACATCCATACCATGACACCAGGTATGTTGACTCCAAGTCAAGCATACATGTGCATATGTATACACATCCACATACACGCAGATAGAGGTTTCATAAAATGGTATCGAAATTTTACAGAATAATGTGGACCCAAAAGAACAAAAAGTCAAATGAAAACTCATGAAGCAAAATGAATCTAACAGCATGAACTATAAAAGACAGTTACTATGACAGCATGAATTTTAGACTTGCCAATCTCAAACTAATACTATTACATCAAGTCATATGTAATACAGCATACTCTTATTCTTGCCAGGCCTAGTGTTGCTTGCTACAGTAGGCCAAATACAGAAATAGAATGGTCAGATCCTTTCCTGCTAAAATATGTCAGCCTCCATCTTGTCATATAAATCACAATTATCCCGATTTTGAAAAAGACCTGTCATAATTTTATTGCAGGGTAAAACTCCAACTGTACATCATCAAGTGGCAAGCCACTGTGACTTATGGCCTAGCAAAGCAATCATCAATCAAATTCTGTATCAAAATAAAATACCAAGAAGCAAGCTTTTGCTTGTGATAATTTTGCTATTTTTTAAAAAGGAAATTTTCTTTTTCTTTTTTTTCTTTGCATTGATTGGTCAAAAGCAGATAGAGAAAGTAAGAAAAATGTAAACAAAACAGGAATTCTATGTGTTTCTTCATTAGAATTCAGATGTTTGTGTGTTTGTGTGATATGTTTTTCCTGATCAGAGGTACCATACATTTTATTATATAATCAAAAGTGATATGAAATAAGGCTAGTTAAAAATCCATCCTAGGATGAGGGCAACATGAAAATAATAGTCATTTAGTACAATTACAATTCTTATTGGTAATTGCCTAAGGAATTTAATATTAATCAGAGAGCATTCATTTTATTCTTCCATCTGTTCCATTTTAATGTTTTATTAGTTTTTTTCCCTGAAGCTTAAATTATCACATTGACAATGATATGTAAGAAATACTTCACAATCATGACTAACTTTTAAAATTTATTTATTTGTTTGTTTATTGATACTGGGTATTGAATCCAGGGTGGCTTAACCACTGAGTCATATCCGCTGGCCCTTTTGTTGTTCTTTTTTAATCTTGAAATAGGGTCTCATTAAATTTCTGAGGCTGACTTTGAACTTGCAATCCTCCTGCCTCAGCCTCCCAAACCTCTGGGATTACAGGCATATGCCACCTTGCCCAGCATGACTACTTTATTTTAAATAAAACCCTAGTGATGTATACAAGGTTTTGTATAAATGGATCCCCTTCATTTCTCGGAAATACCCATGAAATATTATTTTCCAAAGCCTTTTCTGCATGATCTATTATGTGTCTTTTATTCTAGATAATATCCTCACCTTACATGCTGTGATTTTGAACCACAGGGACGACAGTAAAAAAGCAAATAATTCAATTAAGATAGTAAGTGTTCAGTTCCTCAAATTTATGAACAAGACCAAGATAATATATCAAAAAATCAATGAATATCATTTATTTTTACTTGAGGCAATTTCTTTCTGGTCTTCTGATGTGATTTTAACTGTGTTCTTCAAACTTTATATGTAAGAATCTCCTTATTGAGCCACCGAAAGGGAGAGAAAAGTGTTTTCTGCTCAAAAGAGAATCCCTGTACCTGCGTTCTGGGTCTCACCTCTTACCTACCTGTCAGACTTTTACTTCTGCCATCAGCACACCCAGACCTTCCATTGTTCTCTTATCAGGAATTCTTTTTATCTTGAGCCTTTCACATGTGGTCTCTCTTAACTTTAAAAATAAAGTATTTTACTTAAGTCCCATTACACATTCAGTTTCTTTGTAAACATCCTTAAAACAGAAGTCTGTATCATCATCACATCCAGGCTCCATTTCAGGGTTTGTGTGAAGTTCAATCACTGAATCAACTGTTAATTTACTTTGCCCAGCGAATAGGCTAGACTTTGTGTCTATTACAGCCACTTCCTTCCTAGTTTGTGGTATGAGCCATGACGTCTCAAAACACAAGTGAAAGGTGTTGTGACACTTTATTTGAAGTGACTGTGATCCAGACTGCTGATCTTCAGGACAGTGTGAACCACTGCAGTCTGTAACCAGACAGCTCTGGCAAGCCACACATCTGGTGTGAACAGTGCTCGAGGCAGCTGCATGCTGTGGTGAGACCACCCTGTTCTCATTAGACTTCGGCTTGTGTAACTTCTCCCTCTGCCTTTCATAAGTCCATCCTGGTCAGGTCTATCTATATTAAGTATTTTCTGTCTTACCCTCACTGTGCTGGACCACAAAACATTTTGTCTAATGTCCATCTTTGAGTCTTTCTCATGGAACTTCAGAGTAGGCCTGTGTTCTGTCCAAGTTGACATTTTCCATTTTCCTTGATATCCATTCTCTTTTCTCTTCTTTAGATGTTTATCCAATATACCCCTTACTCCTTTTTTTTCCTTTTTAGATGACCCATTAATACAGAAGACAGAGCTGTACTATGCTCAAAATGTGCTTTCTGCCACTTCTCTCTTAGCTTCATAGTCATCCCTCCCACCTGGATGTAAAGCAGTAAGAACTAGAGAACTGAGAACTGCCACCACACTTGTCAAGCTAACCATACTATCGCCAGAGCCTGGCTACTCCTATCCCATCTCATGGCCATCTGAAACATGCTGATCACAAGTTTTGAAGAACTCTGAACTCTGTTTTCTCCATTTTACAAACTGCTAATCTAAAATTCTGAACTCCATTCACCAGTTGTCATTTATTGCATTCTGGTTTTGTGTATGCTAGTCTGTTCTCCCTAATGTAGTGATGAACATCAATGCGGGCACACAAAAAGTATCCATTATCTTCATTATCTTTTACATCTTTACTGACTCATTTTTATTCCAAAAGTTAGCCATTAAAAAATATAAATCTGTAACAGAAAAAATATTCAGTACCATGTCAAATTCCCACTTGTTTTCTTCTAGCTCTTAAATCTGACTTCCCAGAAGTAAGCATAGTTGAATAGTTGTTTGTGTGTGGGGGTGGGGTGGGGTGAGTTTTTGTGTGCATGTGTCTATATGTAAGTACTTGGGATAAAGTGGATCATGTCATATATACTACTTTACAACTAGTTTTTCTATTCTACAATATGTCATGGCATCTTTACAAGTCTATCCATATAAATTTATCCCATAATTTTTAATGAGCACAGAGTAATATATTCATTAGAATGGTCTAACCATATTCTAAACAGTTTATGACTCTAAATGATTTCCCAAAAAAATATAGTTATGAGAATGGTAAATATATAAATGGTAAACAGAAGTTGATGGTCCAATAATCAACACAGGTCATCTTTAATGCTTTCACCATTAAGTAATGGTGTTTTCTATGTAAAACCTGAATTGATAACAGAGCACTGGTTTTAACAGAATGCAACAAGCCTGACTACCTTTTTTGGTACATGTCAATGGAGTGGTAAGAATGTCAAACTTAGAATTTTTTGACTCACAATCACCTAGGATACACCAAAATTGTGATATTTGTAGAATGTATCTTTGTCAGTGTGTTACAGAACATCTGTGGCATTTCTGTCATTTAGCTGACATGCACGGCAGACCATAACATGCTCAATGCCAGCTTGCATCATGTAGTTTTAAATAGACAGTCTCTATTTCACTGTTTTTGCTTTGGTGGGGTTGACACAAGAATTTTAGGAGAAAAAAGTTCATATTTCATGCATCCTAAATGTATGTTTGAGGGCCAGTCATAGAATATTTTGCTAAAATGATCAATTAAGTGTTCAAGGTAAAACTATGCTTTGAGCATAATACTGGGAATCTGATCAATGATGCATATTTTCTTGAGATAACCTCACTGAAACCTATTAAATCTCTGAAAAGTTATTTCAACATAAACAAATATAAGTAGTCAAAAAAATGCAACTAGGGCTGGAGTTGTGGCTCAATGGTACAGCATTTGCCGGGCATGGATGAAGCCCTATGTTTGATCCTCAGCACCACATATAAATAAATAAAGTTTAGAAAAGATCCATTGACAACTAAAAACTTATTTTAAAAACATGCAACCAGTGGACACAGGCCAGAGAATCTTAAACATGGTGAAAACCATCATTTTAAACTTATTTTAAAAACATGCAACCAGTGGACACAGGCCAGAGAATCTTAAACATGGTGAAAATCATCATTTTTTTTTAAAACACAAAACTAAATCCCTCATTTTATATGGGGTAACATACTTTCAATGTCTATAAAAAGCAACAGTTTTCTTCATTTAAAATAAATAAATACAAACACCATTAATATAACTCACAAATGAGGAAATTGTTATTTTAGTGTAATTAATTATCTTAAGCTAAAGTGGAAGTATTGGGAGGGCAAACAACTGTACTGTGACAGCGGCTTGAAACATTTTGGATGAACCAACAAAATTAAATTTACTCTTAGTATCTAATAAGGTGAATAAAATAGACAAAAATAAAGTAAATCTAGAATTAACAAATCTGGAGCTTAAACAGTAATTATATAATCCAGACTTCATCGTTCTTTAGAATAGCAAAGGTATATTTAACTGCTATTACAATTTTTGTTTTTTTAATTCCCGTGATTGCCCCGTGGGTACATATGTGAACAATTACTTTAACTACCTCCTACTTCTCGGATGCTGTTTCTTTGGACCACCTTGCAACCATTTTCTGTGCCTACTTTGTATATAATTTGTTCTGCAAAATTGAGCTCTTACCAATTTTTGTGTAATCGCTCCCAGAGGCTCATATTAGCTCTGCTGCCCTTGGTCCCAGGAGCCTTTTTAGATCCAGGCTGTAATCCACCAGCTAAATGAAGCAAGGTCTCTCTCAGGCTCTAACAGAGCTTGATTTGGTGTTATGTTGTACAATTCCAAGCTGTGAGTTCTACTGCTCATTAATTAAAAATTAACTTCAAGATACACTGTGTGCTATGCAGGTGTTTCTTACTTTCATCTTGTGTCCCCTAGACTCTCTGATCTGTGAATGTGAAGAATTCTACTTCAGTCTTATTTCAGGAGTAGGATGTCTTCCTTTTTGTGTAAGAGATGTTGTCTTCCACTTAACTTTCTACTTTTTCAGACAAAAGCATCAAAGTGTGCTATAGAAACTATCCTAAAAATTAGTCACCAGGCACAAATAAGCCCTTTCCTTTCTACATTGCTTTCATTTTGTTGGCAGAGAAGTATTAGAATCAACTGCCAGGTTTACAAAAGTCTTAGGTTAAGATCTGGCTTAAATTATACAGAGGAGAGTAATCACAACAGCAACCAACCTGGTAATGCACTTGGGATAGTACTACTTTAAAGTCATAAAATGTGGCTAGTTTTAAGATGGGCTAAGTGGCACATGCCTGTAATCCCAGGGGCTAGGGAGGATGAAGCAGGATGATAGGAATTCAAAGCCAGTCTCCACAAAAAGTGAGGACTAAGCAACTGACCAAGGCCCTATCTCTAAATAAAATACAAAATAGGGCTGGAGATGTGGCTCAGTGGTTGAGTGGCCCCTAGTTCAATCCCAAGAACCAAATAAATAAATAAATAAATAAACAAAAAAAAAACACCAGATGTGGTTAATTTTAAAAACAGTAACAGGAACTAATTGAAGTCTAGTGTTCGTAAACATATTTCTATAATTAGGGCACACTTTACTAATGAGCATATGTACCAATATTTCCCAAAATATTTCCTACAAAGAGGAATTTTCCTTCCTTGAGTTCTTGAATTTGGCAAATGGGTGAATTATGTTCTACTATCAAAGTATCAACAATTCTCTCTTGAGCAATACCACTCCGATCATATCAATAATTTTTGGAGTTTCCCAGTTAGTGCTAAATCATAAGTCAAGTTTCAAACACAAATCAATCTCTAGTGAAAGCAATTTTTTTTCCAGTGTACCTACTGTTTTATTATTGAGTATTTAAAAGTTGGTGACAAAACTTCAGAGTAGACAGTTACACTTCCTCAGCAAGTCCTTTCCTAAAAAGACTGAAGTACCCTATGTAACCCTTTCAAGTCGCATTTCCTGTACCGAGTTAAGTGATCCTGTGGATGCAGAAATCGCAAACCCCAGCATCACTATTCACCAGCTATGTGACATAAGACAACTCATTTTATCTTCCTGTGCCTTAGATTCCCTGTATATGAGAGTAATAAAGTATTAGTTCAGAAAGACTTCATGGGAAATATATAAAATAAGTCATGCAAAATGGTTCATACAGATCATGACGCACTGAGCAGTCAATAAGGTTGAACTATCAATCATATATTCTCTGGTTAGTACCAACAATGCACCCATCAGTGGCACATTAGGTGCTAGAGATACAGAGGACCAAAATAACAGGGTCACAACAGACATATCTAGTGAGGGAGGTACAACTGAAGAATAAAAAGAAATGTACAGATTTTAAAACAAATGATAACAAATTCAAAGTGAGAAAGAGGAGAGAAGGTAATCAGTCAAAGGTTTCATGGAATAAATGAATCCAATCTTTGAGTTCAATGAATTCTGGAAGTCAATAAAAAATACGGGAAAGAAAGTTCTAGGCTGAAATCAATAGAAAAAGTTACAGAAAAAAAAAATATCCTCATTGGAAAAAATGGCCCACAAAAATAGAAGAGACATTTGATAAAGAAACCAAATGAAAAAAGAGTGGTCAATTGTAGGAATGTTATACAGCTGCAGTTAATTAAAAAAAAAAAAACAACTAGGTTTATCTTCACATATAAATGAGAAATGTACAAGTCACTATAATTTCAAAGAGGAAAATAACTTGCTAAAGATTATGTTTTAGAAAGGTTTTAGAAAGGTTATGCCAGAGCTCTAGGCTGTATACACTGGTGGAGGAAATACCAGAAACACAGAGGTGGCAGTGAAATCTTTGAGAGCAAATTAACTCTCTCCAAGGGAGTTATTAGAGTGAAAATAAGCAGAGGCCAAGGCCAAACTTGACAAAAGCCCACAATTAGCTACAGCTTGGAGAAGAGATGCATGTAAGTCACACAGGAGGAGAAATCTGAAGAAGGTACAGTACCTAGAAAGTTTGGTTTCCAGTGCACAGAGAAGAGGTAGAGGGTATGCATTAAGAGTAGGGAAAATGGGCTGGGGCTGGGGCTCAGTTGTAGGGTGCTTCCCTGGCACGTGTGAGACACTGGGTTTGATTCTCATATAATAAATAAACATATAAATAAATAAAGGTCTATCAACAACTAAAAAGGTATTTTTAAAAATATTTTTTAAAAAAGAGTGGGGAAAATGCAAATGTGGGTTCAAAAGAGGATACTAGGGTAGAAAGTGAAGCCAGGTCATGTACAAGCATAGGACTCCTTCCTTATCCTTTTACCCACTAAGAGATTTGAGTAATCATGATTTCATCTATATTTTAGAACAATAATTCTGGCTTATAGTACAAAGAAAATAATGAGGCCAGAGAAATTTGAAGGAAGAGAGATAATTCAGGGATCACCAAAAATACTTCATTGTGAGAGATGTGGACTTAGAAATGACTCAGAGAGGAATTTAAGGGACAATGAGGCTTAGAATCAATATGACCTAGTGGTCAAGAGGCCTCCTAACTTTCTGGGCTTTGTTACAAATAAATGATTCAGTCTAGGCAGAGAGAGGAGAGATCAGAAAGCATGTGTTTTAAAAATGCTGAGTGTGAAGGGCTACGGGAAATTCAAGCAGGCAGGTAGTAGCTTGCATTTGGAATTTTGAAGAGAATAGCAACAGCTATATAAAAAGCATCGATGTAATACTGAGTGTGACTTAGGCATATGAATATTCCTAATGAGTCTTGTGCTAGCTCTCCAAATGAAGTATTTTCCTAATCAGCTGCAGGGTGTCTAAACTAGTAACCATTATAACTGTAAATGGCTTTTATATGATGGGTACATGCCTTCTATTGTATTTCAAGTTAATTCAGTATTATTTGGAAAAAAAATGTTATTTCCTTGATCATTTATAATGTTAAATTTAGTACTCTGCTAATGGCTAGTAATTTTAAGAAATAGCAAAATATAATAAACATTAAATTTTTAATTTAGAATCCAGAATTTCAGATTTTTTAAAAACAGAAATTTTGGATATTCCATCAGTAGAAAATGGCTCATAATATTTTTATATAACTAGAAGCATACCTCTTATAATTACTATCACCTGTAAAAAGAGACCATTGTTATCTCAGCCTGACACATATTTGATGGTGATTTTTAAAAATTAAATTGATTTGTTTTATAGAGATATAAATTCTCTGTTACATAAAGATTCCATAGGAGATTCAGTATAGTCTTATGATCATGTAAGTGAACAAAATTCTATCACCCATTATTCAGTTGTTTCATTTTGGACCCATGAGAATTGGTAAATGATCCTTTATATAAGCTGAGTATTGTTTATTGTGGGACACACAAAAGGAGATACTATATTTATATTTTTCTCAAATAATTTTTCATAGTTTATATGAAGATATAAGATCAGATATATGATGTTTGCATTACCTTTCATGAGTTACAATTCTGTTGCTACATACTGAGCACAGAAACTTCAATCTTAGCTCAAACTTCTATGGCACTGACGATTAGCATTTCCCAAAAAATTTCCCCACATATACTTTTTTCATGTACATGTAAGTGAATTATTTTTAAAAATTAATTACTAAGTTTTTGTTTGCTTGTTTGTTTTTCAAGCAAACAATTTGTACTTTTGTGGTAGTCATAAATAGTTTTACTTCATCTCTTCAACCCAGTGTCACTCCATGTGATCACTGACTCCTCTCAATTCCAGAAATGTATAACAAATCTGAAATAGGAAACCTCTATTGAAAGTAACAATATCTAAGCTGGGAGAAGTGGTGCAGACCTGTAATCCTAGTGACTCATGGGGCTGAGGTAGGAGGATCACAAGTTCAAAGCCAGCCTTAGCAATATAGTGAGATCCTAAGTAACTTAGTGAGACTCTGTCTCAAATAAATAAATAAATAAAAATGGCTGAGAGTGTGGCTCAGTGGTTGAGTACCCCTGGGTTCAATCACAGGTGCCAAAAACAAACAAACAAACAAAAAGATTTCCTTGGAAAACTAATAAATGCATTCTGACACAGATACTATCACTTTAAAATGATACTGTGGAATCATTTTGATGATAAAGAAAATGACCAAACCTTGAAATGTACACCTTATTTTAGAAAACACTTCTTAGTTCAGAGTATACGTTTGTATGGGATGCTAATGATGAACACAGGGTCATATTATTATAAACCTTCATATGAATGTTGGTAAGTGATTTATTCAAACTATTGGAAAAAAATTATTTCTAAATGTGAGGGACACTACATTAGGGCAATGTTAATTTTCAAGCTCCGCTGTCATTATGTGAAAACCATGTATTCTAGGAATTGTTTGCTCCTTTTCCTTTATGCTAAAATACCAATTTAATATCATTTGAAGATTTCACATGCAAAAAAAATAATAACTTTAAAAACTTAACTCTATTGCATTGTGGAACATAGGCAAATGTTGAAAAAATATATTTCCTATCTAAGCACTATGGTGAGTGACACAGCCATCTGGACTCCTAGTTGTGAATCTTCAGAGGCCACAAAAACATTCTCCTCATACAAACATTCACTGTGTCCAAAGGTCTTGGCTTTTCATAGCCTCTATCCTTTTAGATTAAAAATTTAAACACACACACACACACACACACACACACACACACACACACACCAGTTAACTATACTCTGATCAAGTTATAATTTGCATTCAGTAAGTTGCACAAACCACAAGTGTGCATCTCCATGTTTATAGAGGTATGCACCTTCAGATGCTCCAGATGAAAACCCAAGTAATTTCCTGCATCCCAGCATGCTTTCTTATGTCCTTACTCAGTTAATACTTATCTCCAAAGATAACCACTCTCAGTTTTGCTTGCTCCTGGATTTCATGTACTTGAAATGCATTCTTTTGTGTCTGATTTCTTTCACTCAATATTGTCTGTGAGATGTAGCCATATTCTTGCACAAAGTATTTTTTATTGCTGTATTTTCTTGATGAATATACCAATTTATTATTAGTCCTTTCCAATGCTGATAGACATTTGGTTGTTCCCGGTTTTTTTCATATTATAAATAATGTCACTATAAACATTATTTTATAAGCAAACCATATATTTTTAAATGTTTAGTTATGCATGTGTTTAAGTAGTTGGTCTATTTACTTACTAGATTCAGTAGATAATGACAAACAGCTTTCCAAGAAATGGTAAAAAGTATCTTTTCACTATTCAATGTAATTTCTATTTAGCATCTTAATACTCTTGGTAGGATGAATCGTTTTTTGCTATTAAGTAATACTTTTTATCAACTGTGCCTAAAATAATCCATCAAAGTGCTTTTCTTCAAGTTAGAATGCCTCTTTTCTCAACAAACAGATGATTTAAATATAAGTGATAATTTTAGCATGTAGGATAGAGAGAAGGAAATCCATAATTTAAAATAATTATCAAATGTAATTAAGTATACTTTAAAAGAAAAATATAATTTTAACCAGTCACAGAAGTGTTTTGAGTGGTATTCTGTTTCTGCCATAACATAATGTGAATTACTATGTGTTAAGGGGTGGATTTTATTACTGGCCCTCAATATTGAAAATACATGCATATTTTCTAATGCATAACTAAAATCAAATATGAGCAGATTAGAATTTCATGTCACAAAGTAAAATATATAAAATATCAAATGAATATCTTGGCCTGCTGGTCAGGCTAAAAGAACAAACCAATTTACATTGAAATGGACCACTGCAATTCCACATTTAATTAAGGGAAAAACTAACCTGAATAATTCTACCATAACAGATACAGGAACTTGGTATTATACATAAGTAAATAATGCTTCTTTAACATCTTATGAAGATAATTGTTTTTAAAATATTTTGATATAGCAAGAAAAGAAACCATAGCACACAACATAAAATTAGGCCTACTTCAAAAAGAAAGGAAAAAAGCAAACCTGCAATGATGTAACAAACATGGGATCTCATAGCTACCTGTGTGGTGCTAACCTTAGGCGAGTTACTCAGTCTTTCTGATAGTTCAGTCCCTTTCCTCTGCAATATAAATAATATCTTCCTAGAAGAATATTTGGAATATTAAATTAAGTGATCATTGTGAAGAGCCAAATAGGATTTCTGGTACATTCTGAGGAGTTAGAATTATACATTAGTCACCTGGAAATATTGAAGAACTCCCAATAACCAGGCCATAACCCAAAAGCAATTAAATTAGAATCTCTAAGAGTAGGATTCAGGTACCAGTATTTATCAAATCTCCCAAATAATTTGTAGACATATTGTAGATACTTATAACAGATGCATATACTAAAGGTTTAGGAGGAGAACATAAGGTAGGTACCACTTAGTGGACTCTGGAAGTCCAGAAAGGAATGGATGATCCAGTGGGAACCAGAAGTAAGTCCACACTAGGATATGGTGCATCATATGGAGAAGGGGGTTGGAACAGCAGGCAGAGAGACTCCAGTGACAAATCTCTCCCATCACAACTTTGACTCACTCTGCCAGGCCTTTACAGCATCAGAAACATCTGCTTCATCTTCATGCCCAATTTACTTTATTCCTTTTCCTTTTTAATTTAGCTTTGACTTTTATATAATGAATGAATGCAAAGGAAAGACTATTTTAGGCTATGGGGAATTCTTTTTATCAATACAGATGTACGGAAATATATGTTAAAAGGTTTCTTAAATTTCCTAAACTCACCATGCTAAAATTATTAGGTCAATTTACCTTTGCAGGAAAGAACATTAATCTTCCTTCCAAAACACTTTAAAGAAAAAGTGGTCATCATTTAATCCTTTCCAATATAGCTTTCCTACTATATAATATGAAATATTTTACATACATAAACTATAATTTCTTAAAATCATCCGTAATAAAACATTATAGCATATAAATTTTTACAAAGCCTTCAGTATTATGAACTTTAAAATTCAGTCCCAGTTTAAGATACATGTATTCTTATTTAGTCTTGAACAAATGAACAAATCCCAGGAATCAAAAAAATTACAAGACATTTATTATGGTAACCCTATTATTTCAAGAAGTTCAAATGATTTAATGTTAAGGTCTGTAAACAAGTCAGATTGGCACCTGTTATTTTGCCAGAGAAATGTTAAGAGTCTGTAAACAAGTCTGGATGGTGCCTGGCCAAATGTCAGAGGGAATGGTTTGTAAAGTAACAAAAGCAAGCCATTAAGTGTGGAGATTCCTTATTGGTTGACTGCTGTATCTATTTTATGCTAATTAGAAAGGCTGTGTAAAATGTATAAATATCACTCAGATCCTACAATAAAGGGCTTCCATTCCTGCTACATCAACGTACACAAGTTATTCGTCACCCCCCCGGCAATTTAATTTAAAATATAGTGCAGAAATAGGCTAATAGGACTTGTTACTAAATGTTCATAATATATGAATGTTTTTTATTGCGATTGTTTTTTATTTACTTACTGGTCCAACAAAACTGTGATGATAAGTGTGAAAAACAGATGAACTGATCCATTTCTTGTTAGTGTGATGAACCAAAGCATTCAATACTGATGATATAACAGAAAATACTTGTGCTTTTAAGTGACTGAGATAATTGCCTGGACTCACCTCTGCACTTGGCTGCTCAGGATATGCATAAAATATTTAAAATTTCCTATATAAGCTATCTCAAAACTCCTAGAACTATGAAAGTTTTATGATCATATCTGTTTAGGGAAAGAGCATTCAGAGAAATCATGAGACTCCTGTTTTCCCAGATGAAGAATCAGAGATCTAGATATTTTAGATCGTAATCAATGAGCTATATAGCTTGCAGGTCTCATGATTTCCAAATCCAAAGTTGTCCATTTGTTTGAATTCCATTATACCATGATTTCTTTTCATGACAGAATTTTTAAAAATAGATTAAACACTTCACTGACTTCAGTGTGTCTGTGAGATCAACTATATCAAGGAGGTAATTCAAGGAATTCACTATAATTAATACTGCTGGAAAAAATGCCTGAAAGTCATTTTCTAACTGAATCTCTTTATGTTTAGTAAATAAAATGTACAGATTGAAATAATTATTCTATAAGTACTTTAAAAACACACATTTTGCTGTTTAAAACATATTACTTAAAAATTGTGTGGGTCATTATGTAATTATGCTAAATACAATTTGGTCAGTAGTTCTCATTGATGAGACACGGAAGTTGGGACCACTGGACTCTCTGAAGATATGACAGCTATCTGAGGCTTCATTGGAATGAAGATATTCTATCTCTTTCTATTCCAAAATGTTAAAGCTCTATGCAATACTGACTGCTTCTGAACAGGTCCAATCCACCATATTGACAGTCGAAGTGGGGCCCTCTGAACGTTGTAAATGCTCTGGTTGCAAGATATCTCACACCAACCACAGGAGAGGACAAATGAACTTCCATCAAGGTTTCTTCCATATAGTAACATCATCAGGAAGAAAAAGTAAATGCAACATGACGTTTTTGTACAGGGGGTTGAATTCAGGGGCACTTGACCACTGAGCCACATCCCCAGTCTTATTTTGTACTTTATTTAGAGACAGGGTCTTATTCAGTCTTGAACAAATGAACAAATCCCAGGAATCAAGAAAATTATTATACTTAGCGTCTCGCTTTTCCTGAAGCTGGCTTTGAACTCGCCATCCTCCTGCCTCAGCCTCTGGAGCTGCTGGGATTACAGGCATGCACTAGCACACCTGGCTGCGACATGACCTTTTTTTTTTTTTGGTTTGTTGAAAGTTTTGGTAGAGAGTCCTTATCAAGGTAAGAAAGGAATTTGTTTCTGTTCTACTTGGCTGAGAATTTTGGTCATGAATAATCATTGAATATTATTAAATGATTGTCTTCAACTATTTTAGATAATTATTTTTTTCTTGTTAACATATTAATATGGTGACATGATTTTCAAAGTGTCAGCCAGATTGCATACACAGAATAAACCCAGTTAGGTTACACTTTATTATATTTTATTCCCACATTACTTCAATTTCTTAAAATTCTGTTCATGGTTTTTGAATTTATTTTTATGAATAAAAATAATTTATAATTTTTCAATTGTTTTTTGTTGGGTTTAGAGATCAAAATGATAAAAGCCTCATAATATAAAAAGTACATTCTATTTCTGGCTTAGAATTTTCTTCATAGTTATGTATTTCCCTTTAATTATTTTTAATAATTTGGGATGTATTCAGATTTTCTATGACTCAATGGATTTTTGCACTTGTATTTTTGTAGAAATTTGCTATTTTATATCTCTAATTATCTTTTTATTCTGTATAATATTTGCTGTATGTCTATATCATTTCTTTTAATATTGTATATTTAAGCCTTTCCTCTTTTATCATGATGAATCTTGACAGAGGTTTTGAAACTTTACCATACCAATTTTGAAAAGCTAGTTTTTTATCTTGTTGATCTTAATTATATTTTTTTCCATTTTTAAATTTGGGTTCTCGTCTTTATTAACTCCTTAATTTTATTTGGCTTATACTCTTATTTTTTACTATTTTTTTTAAATTTCACTTCTAAAATATAATACATAGTGTCAATATTTTTCTTTCTTTTTTGTGGAGATTCTGGGAATTGAACTCACGGGCACCTGATCACTGAGGAACACTACCAGCCCTATTTTGTATTTTAGTTAGAGACAGGGTCTCACTGAATTGCTTAGCACCTTACTTTTTGGCTGAGGCTGGCTTTGAATTTAAGATCCTCTTGTCTTAACCTTCTGAACTGCTGAGATTACAGGTGTACACCATGCCACCTGCCTAATAGTTTTCTTTCTTAATGTAAGCCCTAATAGTTATACATTTGCCTCTAATTTATTGTTTTATTGTATGCTTCAGCAGAAATGTATTATTTCCATTATCATTCACTTCAAATCATTTTATAAATTCAACTATGAATTCTTTGATTCATGGGCATTTTATTAATGTGTATTTTTTAAGTAACAACCTTACAGAGTTTTCTAGTTATTTCATTCCCTTTTGGCTAAACTTATGTATTAAGAATAAAATCTCAATCTCTGAAAAATGTTGAGTTTTTTTTTATTATCTAGATCTAGGGCAATCTGAGATAATCTTAAAAATAGAATGTATTCTCCATGTGTTGACAGAACTGTTCTATATATGAATCTATTGAATTAAGTTTGGGTTATTCATATTTCCCATTTACAGACACACTTTTTTCCATTTTATTCTATCTACTACCAGAATATGAGTAATTATATCAATTACCACAATGTTCCTTGACAGTTCATTTATCAGTCTACTTTTTAATTTTGATTTCAAGTATTTTAAACTGTTATTAGCTGATACAAGATCAGAAATGGCATATGTTACAGGAGACTTAAACATTTTATGAACATGTAATCACTAAATCTCTAGTATTGCTTTTTTCCTTTGTGTCTATTTTGTGTAATTAAACACTTTTATTTTGGTACTTAATTGTTTCCCATTATTTTTCTTTCAAACTTTGTATCCTTATCTTTCAAAGTATCATTGATAAATATTTTGTTTTATTATTTTATTTCATCTTTTCTTTGAAATAGAAAGTACATTCACACTGATTGAGATTACTAATTTTTTTACTTAATTCTACCATCTTACTTAACACATTCAATAAAATCCACATATTAAAATTTCATATCAATCATCATACTCCATGGCTGAAGGTTAAAAGCTTGTCTTCTAAGGCCATGAACAAGACTCACTTAGCTTACTTGTACCTTATTTATGCAACTTAGTACTGAAAGATCTAGCCAAGCCAATTAGGCAAGCTAAAGAATTTCAGGCATTCAAATTAGAAAGGAAGGAGTAAAATGTCCCTCTTTAAAGGTAATATGATCCAATATGCAGAAATTCCTAAAGATTCCACAGTAAATTAGAACTAATAAATGGATTCTTTAAGACATCAAAACACAAAGTAAACACACAAATATCTATCATGTTTCCAAAAAAAAACACAAAAAAAAATCTGAAAGAGAAATTATGAAAACAATCCCATATATAATGGGATCAAAGAATTAAGTATTGGGGAATTAATTAAGGAGGTGAACTAGTTATACAATGACAATTTCAAGACATTCATAGTGAAATTAAAAATGACATTAAATAAATAGAATCACATTCCATGTTCATGAAAAGGAAGACATAATGTTGTTACAATGTCAGTACTTAGTCATGTACATGTAAAAAGAACAAGTAAAAATTAATTTAAAAATGCGTTATGTAGATTCATTGTAATTTTGATCAATGTCCCGATGTGGTTTTTGCTAAAAGTAAACCTCTTCTTAAATTTCAATAATTTTTTTTAAGTTAAATTCTTAAGTTGGCCCCCAAAAACCAAAACAATCTTGGAAGGTAAGAACAAAGCCAAAGAACTCAATCTACTAGTTTTCAACACTTACTACAAAGCTGTAATAATCAATAGACTGTGGTACTAATAAAAAGTCAGACATACACAAAAGTGTAATGAAATAGAGTGTCTAGAAATTAACCCTCACACAGACAGCTGAATGATTTTTGACAAAGGTGCCAAAATCATTAAATGGACAAAGGACAGTCTTTTCAACAAATGGTACTAAGAAAACACCACATCCTCATACAAAAGAATGAAATGAGACCCTACCTAGCACCATACATAAAAATTAAATCAAAATGGGTCAAATTTAAGTCCAAGATCCAAAAAAACATAAAGTATTTACTAGAAAACTGCATGATCTCGTGATATTAGATTTGGCTATGGTTTTTTGATATGACATAAAAGATATAGGCAAAAAAATACCAAATAAACAAAATGAATTATATGAGATTTCAAAAGCATTTTTTTTATCAATAGACATTATCAATGAAGAATTTTAGCCACAGAAGGAGAATAAATATTTATAAGTCATGTCTGATTAATATCCAGAATTTATAGATAGTTCATAAACCACAATAACAAGAAGAAGAAAAATACTCAACTAACCTGATTCAAAAATGAACAAAAGATTTATACAGGCATGTCTCCAGATAAAAAATACTAATAACCAACAAGTTCATGGAAAGAAGGTCAACATCAACAATCATTGCAGAAAAAGGAAAGTAAATGAAATCAGATATTACTTCATGACTACTAGGAACGGAACTTTCAGAAAACAAACACACACAAAGTAGGAAAAAAAGTGTTTGAGAGGATGTAGAGTAATTAGAACTCTTGTTCACTCTTAGCAGGAATGTAAAAGAGGATTGCAATCATGGAAAATAGTTTAGTGGGTCCTCAAAAAAATTAAAGTAAAAATAAGTTACAATGTCTTCCTAAAATTCTACTTGTGATGAAGTATAGAACTGAAATCAGGTCCTGAAAGGTCCATTTGCAAAACCATGTCCACAGCAGCATTATTAACAATAGATAATAATTAGAAGCATCCCAAGTATTCATCCACGTATGAATGGATAAGGAAAATGTGGTATATAAAAGCACCAGAAGATCTTCAGCATTAAACAGAAGAAGTTCTAACATGTGCTACAACAGGAATAAACCTTGAGGATATTGTGCTTAGTGAAATAAGCCAGCATCATAAAACAAACATTACAAGATTCCACTATATGACAAAGTTGGAGCAGCCAGACATATAGGCAGAAAGAGTAGAATGGTGATTGCCATAGGTTTGGGGCAAGGGCAAATGAAGAATTATTGTTTAATGTCTAGGGCTTCAGTTTTACAAGATGAAAAGAATTCTGGAGATACACTGCAATAATGTTTGCACCACATTATAAAAATATTTAACACCATATAACTGTATACCTAATTCTGGCTAAGTTAGCCAATATTGTTATCTTCATTTTACTGTAAAAACAGCAATATATAACAACAACATCTAGGGGAAAACCAAACATAAATCTAGATTTCACTGTTTTAGCAGTCTTGTTATTTTCTCTACAATTCCATTATAAGATCTCTTTGCCATTATCATTCAGCAGTTTCATGGTGTTCCATCAAATGTGGATTTTTTTTCATTCTTCTTCCTTTCATTTTGTGTGTGAACCAAATTTTTCATTATTTCTAGAAAATATTTTAGATTTATCTCGACTTTTAAAAAAGTCATTTTCTGTATTGTCTTTTTGAAAGTTGAATTAGATATATGTTAGAATGTATTTATCTTTTATTCTTCTTAATATCTCTTTTAAGCTTTTTTTCCATCTCATTTTCTCTCTATGTCACAATATGATTCATTCCTTAAATGTCTCTTCTTGTGAACCAAATGTCTTTTTATTCTGGTTTTATTGATATACATGTACATAAAAATTATGTATTTAAGGAATATTTTGAGATATGTATGCATTCTGAAATGAAATCAAGATCATTAATACATCTATCACCTCATGTAATTACTTTCTTTTTTGTTGAAAGAACATTTAAGATCTATTCTCAGTAAATTTCAAGAACAAAGTACAGTTGTCCTTGATATCTGTGGATTCTGCTGTTTCAACCAACTTCAAATTGAAAATATTCAGAAAAACACTGCATCCATACAGACTTTTCCTTTGTCATTTACCAACAAATAATAAAGTATAACACTATTCACATGGCATTTTGATTAGGTATTATTAGCAATGCAAATATAATTTAAAGTATACAGGAGGGCTATGTAGAGTATGTACAAACACTTCATCATTTTACACTAGGGGCATGAAGGTGTTGGGATTTGGGTATTCACTAGGGTTCCTGGAACCAGTATTCCACAGCTACAAAAAGATGACTACACACAGGAGCAACTAAGCTACAACCTAAGTCTCCAGAACATATTTATTCTGTTACTAAAACTCCATACCCATTCACAAATAGCTCTTCATGGCCTTTTAATTCTACCTATTCTTTAGTTTTCCATTTAATACATTTGTTTCTAAAAGATTTGCTGTTATTATGGCTTTCATTTTCAGCAATTCAATTTTGTTTCATTTCCAATGTAACAGGAAAATATTTACCATCACCTGTGCCTTTGTCATATTTCAACCTCAACTTTCCTGGCTTTTTCCTGATTGTTATTGTTGTTTAAAGAGAATAATGTAATTATTTTATATTCTGTGTTTAACAATTTTATTATGTACAGTCCTTGCAAATTTGGTCTGCACTTCTAAATCTTTTTTATAGTGGCTTAATTCTCTATATATTTAGTTATTATTTCATTTGTTTTTTTGATTCATGTACTTTGGCATTTTTTTTCTGTGAGAATGACTTTAGTTATGTATTTCATTTTTCATGTAGAGAGACATTTTTCACCTACATCAGTTAATGTACCTGGGACATCGACTTTCCAAGATGACTTACGTTAAGTTTTGTGTTTGCAGTGTTTGGATCCATACAGTCCAAGTTAAGTGTGGTCTCATATGCATGGAAACTATGACACCTGATAACGAATTCTTTGGGAGACATTTTATTTTTATTATTTTTACCTCTTCTATTTTCTGGCAAGGATAAGAAAGCAGGGGTTCCTTCAACTTCTTCCTCTGAGGGAGAAACTCTAATTCATTTCAGTTTTATATGGAGGTAGGGTGTGAAGAACTTGTCAGTACATAAAAGGTTGACTGTATCATTTTGGCAAATGAATGACTGAATTGTTTTCAAAGAATAGTTGTTTGTCTTTTTTGAAGAGTCTTTTTATTAGTGCATTATAATAATATATGACATTGAAGTTTATTTTGACATAATCACACATGCATGAAATAAAATTGATTCCATTCCAGTCTCCAATTCTTCCTCTCTCCCTCCCCTTCTCCATCCCTCTGTTCCCTTTCCTCTACTCCACTGGACATCCTTCTATTATTGGTTTGTTTTTTAACTGGTGCTTTGTAGTATACATAAAGGTGAAATTCACTGAGATATATTCATATATGCACACCACATAATTTGGTCAATTTCAAAGAGTAGTAGTAGTTTTTGTTATTAAATTTATCACCTTAATAACATTCATTAATGTTCTTTAGAAGTAACATTCCCATTGCTTCATTAGAGTTGGAAAGAAGTCATCAGTGCACAAGAGTTTTAGCAAAGGATGGATAACAGGAAGCATTTTTGGAAGCATAACTATAGAAGCATATCATATGCAATTAAACATTTGATCCTTTCTCAGTAATCCTCTTTTACGGAACCAGAAGTTCTATATTTAGAACTTGTTTCTTAAAGCTGTGCCTGAAGATGGAATCAATCCAAGCATATAACATTTTGTGAACATTTGTGTCATGATGATTTTGGCTATACAATATTACCCCCACCTCCCCTCTTTCTCTATGTTACTACTTTTAAAAGAAAGATGTGGCTATTACCATAAGAGAATGAGCTTTAACATTCCCAAGGGAATAAATCTTTGCATGTCCACACTGAACAGTGCAATCCATCTAACAATAAATGTTTTAGGTGACTCTTGATTGCTAAACCTTGAATCAAATATTTCTAAAATGGATAGATGATTTCTATGTGCCTAGGGTTTCCTCATGTATATTATAAATCACTCGACAGAAATATGAAGCTCACCCCAATCTCTCTCTGCAATGACTCTGCTTCAGTGCAGTAAATGGCAAACTTCCTCAGCTCATAGAACACCAGAACTTAGCTTTAGTAAAATGCTTCCTATCATTCCATCAGTAAAAGAAGTGCAGGACCCTGACTGAAGTAAAATTCAAGTAACTGTTTGTGTTTCAAGTTATCTTTCACTGCTACTGTAAGATATTTCTGTTGGGAGGAGGAGAGGCATATACTTAAAATTTTTCTTTAAAATGCTTGGAATTCTCCTCAGGGTACTTTCAACTTCATTGTGTGACACTTGAGGGTGGGGATATACTAAAAGAACTCAGTTCTATACATTTATTTTCTATGAGAAATGCAAAAAAGCATGTCTGCTTTGAGAACAAGCAAATTTATATTAAATTTCTTCTTTTCTTATCAAGATGGGGAATGCATGAATAGGAAAAATGACCTTGCTTTTCATCTGTCAATGCAAATGCTACTTTTGAAAACCAAAACACTGTATCTACTATCTGAACGTTATCACTTGCCACAGTCCGGCTGCAGCAAAATAATGGGGGGGGGGTGATGAAAAACTTGTGTACGTTGATACAGCAGGAGTAGGAGCTGTTTATTGTAGAACAGGAGTGGTATTTATACATTCCACACAGCTTATCTAATTAACATGAACTAGATACAGCAGTCAACCAATCAGGAATCTCCACACTTAATGGTTCATTGGCCATTGGCATTACTTCACAAACCACTCCCTCTGGCATTTTGCCAGGCGCCATCCAGACTTGTTTACAGACTCTAACATTTCTCTGGCAAAATGCCAGGCGCCATCCTGACTTGTTTACAGATTCTAACAATCACTCTACAATGAAGGCAAGAAAAGCAAATTAAAGTTGGACAAATTCTATTAAATGTGCTGAAGTTTTTCTGTAATACTGTTTTCCCAGGAATATTCAAAATAGTGATTTTCCTCTATTTCCCTATTTTATAAATGTAAGATGCTTGCTCTTTAGATGTTTTACTATAAAGAATACATTTGTTCCCATTACACAGGGCTTGCCAGGAAAGGCTTAGAGTTGTATAACTTATTTCACTGTATTCTATGACACTATGCCATATTACTAATTTATGTAATTTTCTGGAAGTTGGCACACTGATTATACCACCTCTTGTGAGAACTTCTTGTCTTTGTTTCTGTGTTTGATATTTTCTTGCCACCTTAAGATTAATAAGGTATTACTGGTATTTTTTTCTTACTTCTATTGTATAAGTTATTTGGAAATTTCTTCTAGTAATTGCTACTTATCACTATTTAATAACGGCTAAGACAATTTTACCATAATAAAAAATCAACATAAAAATAAAGTTTTTCAAAGTATTTTAGCAAATACGATTTCTAATACTGGCAAATAAAATGAGAGGTCATATTATGTCCTCGAAACAACAGAAAAATAAGGGACTAGGAATTATCAGATGGCCTGTATAATATTATATAATCTGTAATTTTTAAAACAGTAAACTCAGATTTATAGGAGAAACTTCATTTCTCAAATTATCTTCTTACTGATTTCAAATATCTTATTTAAACAGCTAAATACCTAGATACCTAACATACTTAGAAAGAGAGCACATCATTTTCCAGAGGCATATATTATAGATATTAAATTCTAAAATCTCAAATAACTACTTCATCCCAAATAAAAGTGAAATGAATAAGATAAGCAGAGACTAGAATTTTCCCCAAACGAATGTTTTTCCTAGAGAAACCAGTTGCTCTCCCCTTTACTGAAAAAAGAAAAGGTGTTGAGTGTTAAACCTGGTCTGTAATGATTGGGATTCAGAAATGAATCCCTTTGATTCTGACAGCAAAGAACAGTCAAAGGAAGACAAAGCCATAGGATCCAACTACTGTGCACACCTTACCAACTTGCCAAAAGGCTTTGGAAAGGTGTAACTTGTTACATTTTAAGTACTCAAATAACTCATTACAATAGAGTCTCAGGATAGTTTATTTCACTGCTTTACAGACACAATCTAAACTTTATATGCATGAGATTTTCCTCTCCTCAAAGTCAGAAAACTTTACAAAAAACAAAAATGGAATTTACTCTAAGCAATTATTATGTTAGAAACAGTATAATTATAGGTTCCAAACTTATACACAGAAAAATTTTAATTAAATTAAAGATATGTACTTTATCTATATAATCAGTCTTGCCCATCCTTTGCAGGAAAAAGTGAAAAGAAAATTTAAATAGCATCTTTGTTGATAAGATACTTCTTCACCCTCAGCCATCTTTCTTTATCTGTCTTTAATAAGCAGAGCAACAAAAACATTGTCTATTTTACAAGATTATAAGAAGATTAGTCAGCATTTAGAATTGCACTGAATTATAAATGAAATTTTATAGTTGTTTTGGTTTTATGCATAATCCAGATCCTCAGTTCATAAAAGAAGGGCCACTAGGGGGCCTCCTGCAGTGCTAGTAACCTGTCTGTACTCAAACTGGCCCCCACCCCCACCACAGGAAACAGATCTTAGAACAGCTCAAAACAGTATTCTCAAATACTGTGGGGAAAGGAAAAGGTTGGCACTTCAGCCCTTACAACATATCTGCTGTTTATTTTATTTAATTTCCTCACTGATATTGATATTATTTTTTTCTTAAATGAGAGCAGTCAAATAAATGTTTCTCTGCGTACTTTTTTTTTCCCCTGTAGCAGTAGGATCGACTTGGGTACAGGGGCTATTCATTTACGTTCTTTTTAATGCCTTTCATATATATTCAGAATGAGAACAAAGTATCCTCAATCAATACTTGATGAATAAATAAGTAAATTCATTATATACAGTCTTAGGAAATTATTGAATTATTCATTCTTAGAGTTAGGGGCAAGTTGGTAAAGATGGTGTGTGAGGTGGAATACATTCATCCCATTAGAAAACTCGCTGAAATCCTCTGTAGCCAATCTGTGGAAGGGTATTATTTGACTGATAGAAGGAGGAATATAATAGCAGACTCATTCTGGGAAAATAAAGTGAACTAAGTACTACAAAGGTTGATTTCTTAACTCAGGTGAAAGTCATTTTAGACATTTCAAGATGATGTTCTGAATATAGAATTTTAGCTTTCAGTGCAAGATTTCATAAGCTCAAGTAGCTGTCTCCCTTACTGGACTTAAGAGCACCCCTTTCTCTTTCATGTATATAGAAGACATGTCAGAATCATAACTGGTGGAGATGTAAGTCCTGAGAAAGGAGAGTCCAGAGAAAGTGTCACTAAATTAGCATTACTGACATTTGTCAGTGATACCAGGAAAATGTGATTCAGAGATACACAACTTAAATTGTAACCTGACAGTTCCTCAATGGCTATGATGGACACAAAGAGCTTCCTCTGAGTAGGATCATCTTCTTGAAATTCCATCCCATGAGCATACTGCAGTATAGGGGAAAAACCAAATGTTTAGTAGCTTTTATTACCCAGAAGAGAGGGAAAATTGGGCTATCTTAAATGTACATGGATGGATGGATGATGGATACATAGTCACAGAAAGAGAAATGAAGGATGACTAGTAAGAAAATATGCAGTGCAGCTGACTTCAAAAAAATGTGCAAGGAGAGTCGGGCATGGTGGCACATGCCTATAATTCCAAAGCTGAGGCAGGTGGATCTTGAGTTCAAAGCCAGGCTCAGCAAAAGCAAGGCACTAAGCAACTCATTGAGAACTTGTCTGTATATAAAATACAAAATAGGGCTGGGGATGTGGCTCAGTGGTTGAGTGTCCCTCAGTTCAATCCCTGGAACCCCACCCCCCCAAATAATTGTGAAGAACACAGAATTAAACTGATGTTCAGAGGTAAAATTCCTACTAATGCTATCATCAAGTAGTTTGACACTTCTTCTCACTTTGATTTTGTGAATTAGTAAATTATAACTGATTTCTTATATTTATATTGCAAAGATGATGGCTGATCACTAAGAATTAAAGCTATAAAGTATAAAGAACTTTACACCAACTAATATATTTTATTTGCTAAAATTCTACAACTTGTACACAGTTGAAAATGAACATAATTTATCATTTGATTGTTTAAATTTGGAGACTGAACTCAGGGCCTATCACTTGTTATGTGAGTGACCCTAAGCTATATCCTTAGTCCATAATTTGTCTTTTGAAATCAGGATTCAGAGAAATTTGTAATTTTAGATAGAGTAAACAATAAGTATAAAATCTTCTTAGATGAAAATCTAAACAAAATATCGAGTAGTAAGCACATACACTAATATACTCCATTTGTTTAATTTCAAAGGGCCAAGTTAATGCAGAATGACAAATACAAAAGGAGAAAACTTGGACAATACCCTTAGGTCTCAATCTTTTTATTAAAAAAATATTTTTTAAGAGTCATACCACTAAGCACCATTTTTTTAAAGTTGTTCATTTTTTTTTATTTTTTAGTTGACACATAAGAATTACATTTATTTATGAGGTATGGTGTGTGTGTGTGTGTGTGTATGTGTGTGTGTGTATTCAGAACATGTACACAATGTCTAATGATTAAATTGGTATAATTAGCATTTCTTTCTCTTGAAATATTTAGCATTCCTTTGTGTTGGGAACCTTCAAATTGCCCTTTTCTAGTTCTTTATAATGTGGATGATAAATTGTTAAAAGTTATTGTCACTCTGTTGTGATGTAAACACTAGAATTTTTATCTCTGTATTCTTTCTCTGTTCTCTCTCCCTCCTGCCCTTTCTGGCTTCTAACAACTATTACTATTCTCTATTTATATATTAATTCTTTGAGATTTCACATATGGATGAGAGTATGCAGTACTTGTTCTTCTGTGTTTAGCTTATTTCACTTAACACAACAATACCGCTTTCATCCCTGTTGCCACAAAAGATAGGATTTCATTACTTTTATAGCTAAAAAGTATTCCATTCTGTATACACACTATATTTTCTTTATCCTTTCATCTATCAAGGGGCGCCTTGGTTAATTCCATACCTTGGTCACTGTGAATAGTTCTGCAATAAACAGGGCAGTAAAAATAGTCTGAATAGCCAAACAAATTTTTTTTTGCATTACAATCCTTATTACATATATTGAGCACAATTTTTCATATATCTGGTTGTATACATAGTATATTCACACCAATTCGTGTCTTCATACATGTACTTTGGATAGTAATGATTATCACATTCCACCATCATTAATTACCCCATGCCCCCTCCCTTTCCCTCCAACCCCTCTGTCCTATCTAGAGTTAGTGTATTCCTCCCATGCTCCGTCTCCCTATCCCACTATGAATCAGCCTCCTTATATCAAAGAAAACATTCAGCATTTGGTTTTGGGGGATTGGCTAACTTTCCTTAGCATTATCTTCTCTAACTCCATCCATTTACCTTGAAAATGCCATGATTTTATTCTCTTTATTGCTGAGTAATATTCCATTGTGTATATATGCCATATATATTTTTTATCCATTCATCTATTGAAGGACATCTAGGTTGGTTTCACAGTTTAGCCAACTTCCTTAATAATACTCCTGTGGCACAAGAATTAAAATCAAGATTCAATAAATGGGATGGACTCAAACTAAAAAGTTTCTTCTCAGCAACAGAAACAATCTGTGAGGTGAATAGAGAGCCTACATCTTTACCCCTCATACATCAGATAGAGCACTAATCACTGGGTTATATAAAGAACTCCAAAAGCTAAACACCAAAAAAACAAATAATCCAATCAAGAAATGGGCCAAGGACCTGAAGAGACACTTCTCAGAAGATGATGCACAATCAATCAACAAATACATGAAAAAATGTTCATCATCACTAGCAATTAGAGAAATGTAAATCAAAACCACTCTAAGATTTCATCTCACTCCAGTCAGAATGGCAGCTATTATCTTCATAAAACAACAGTAAGTGTTGACAAGGATGTGGGGGAAAAGGTACACTCAAACACTGCAAATTGTTGCAGCCAATATAAAAAAGCAGTATGGAGATTTCTTGGAAAATTGGGAATGGAACCACTATTTGACCCAGCTGTCCCTTTCCTCAGTCTATACCCAAAGGAGTTAAAACAGCATACTACAGGGACACAGCCATATCGATGTTTCTAGCAGCACAATTCACAATAGCTAAATTGTGGAAACAAACAAATCTTAAGCAAAAGAACAAAGCTGGAGGCAATATGCTATATGATCTCAAAACACACTGTAAAGCTACAGTAGTCAAAACATCATAGTATTGCACTAAAAATCAATACAGAGATCAAAAGATCAGAACAGAGGACCCAGAAATAAGTCCATGTGTCTCTACCCAACTGATTTTGACAAAGCAACCAAAAACATACATGAGCAAAGAAATAATCTCTTTAATAAATGATGCTGGGAAAACTGAATATCTTTATGCATAAGAATGAAACTAGACACTCATCTGTCCTTACATACAAAAATCAACTCAAATTGGATAACAAGCCCAAATGTTAAGACCTGACACTGAGATTTCTAGAAGAAAATGATAGAGGAAAAACTTTAAGATACCAGTTTAGGCAATGATTTTTGGATAAGATGCCCAAAGCACAAAAAATAAAAGTATACAAATGGGATTATATCAAACTAAAGCTCCTACAAAGGAAACAATCAACAAACTGAAGAAACAATCTAAAATATAGGAGAGTATATTTGCAAACACTGAATTTGAAAAGAGATTAATATCCAGGTATATAAAGATTCATAAAACTGACAGAAATAACCCTAAATAATTTCATTTTAAAAATAGGCAAAAGGTCTATATAAACATTTCTCTGAAGAAGATATACTATGAACTATATAGTACATATAGAACATGTCTGTAGAGATTTAAAAAGTAATTATTATATACATTCAAAAACTATGAAAATCAAGAAATTAAATAGTTATAAATATTAGAATATTACTAATTTTATATATTATATATTATACATGCAAATTAACATTTGAATATATATTAAATGAGATAATTAAAAGATAATGAATACCTTCCTACAAAGAAACAAATGAGAGGTTTTTATGGGTATGAAATGAACATTTCACTAAAAAGTACTATTAGAAAAATAGTCCTAGGAAACTGAAATAGTCACAATGATGTAATCATCTTTTAGATTTTTCACAATAAACCTCCAATTAATAAGGGATGAAAAGCAAGAACATAATGGAAGAACTGTTTGGAACTGAAAGGGATTTCTGTGTCAAAGGTCAAAAATAACTTTTCCTTGGTTGATCAGACTACAATGCCTTAAGATAAACTAATAATCAAATATAATATCAATATCCAGAGAGATAATAACAATATATTCTATTTCTGATGATAGCATACCTAATAGAATAAAAACTTCCCCTAAAAATCATGATCAACAAAAAAATAATTAATTTGCTATATTCACAATTCATATATGGAAGAATTCCTCAGCAGTGCCTTGTGGAAACAGAGATACCAAAGACACCAAGGATGCAGCATTTTTGACATTTGGGTAAATGGGTGAAGACCATAATCAGAAGGTAGAGTAATGGTATGAAATGTTCCTTCCTGCACAAAACAGAACTAGGTATTGGCAGACACTGAATTTCTTTCATACCGAATCTTTTTATGTACAAGTAATGCATGCCCAGAGGGCACATGGGAGCAATGAAATATTTTATTCTTCAAATGCTGCAACAGAAATAAAAAGGAAAGATTTTTCTTAAAGTATGAAATGTACTTCTACTATCGTCTTCATTTTAAATTTAGTCAAACCTCCTTTTATGGAATTTTTTGCGGATTTGCCCAGATTCATTGTGCTTTTCAGTGTATGGTTTCCAATTCCCTGTCTTCTCTTTCAGAGTCACAATGTTTTAGTCAGCTTTTGAATCACTGTGCCCAAAATACCCAACAAGAACCATTTAGAGTAGGAAAGTTTATTTGGAGCTCACAGTTCCAGAGGTCTCAGTGCATAAAGGGTCAACTCCATTGCTCTGGACCCACAGTGAGGCAAAGGAGGGAAGGGAGGGAAGGGCCAGCAGAGGAAAGCTACACAGCTTAAGGCAAGGTCAGGAGACAGAGAGAGCGCCAAGGGAGGGCTGTAAAGAAGACACACCCTTCCAGGATGTGTCCTCAGTGTGCTCTGTCCTACAGCCATGGCCCACCTGTCTACAGTTACCACCCAGTCTGTCCATTCAAATTAGGATGGATTGATTAGCTTAAAGTTCTCATAACACAATCATTTTACCTCTGAATATTGCTGCATTCACACAGGAGCTTCTGGAGGACACTTCATATCCAAATCATAACCCATACCTATTGGTTAATTTGGCAGATACTTACTGAAGGTATTTCATGTACTAGGTAAAAGTAGTGGGGAAAAAAAAACTGGTTCCTACACTCTGTGGGCTAAAATCTCATCAAAATTATGACATTCCATTATTTTTAATGACACTCTTAAAGTCATATTTATTTCTTTATCTTTTGGCTTAAATATTATTTTTTCAATATGCCTAAAATAATTTCTTCCTACAATCTTTTAAATACTCTCTCAAAAATATTACTTTCTTAAACCACTCTAGCTAACCACTGATGAATATTTGGCTCACATACCTTTTTGTGCAATAAAATTTTAAAATAAATCTGGGTCAGAGGACTCTTAAATCCTTTTCAGTTCTATATTCCAGGTCAGAGAACATTAAATAATTGTAATACTAGTCAAATAAGAATTTTATAGGAAGCAATTCTCATTACTTTTCACTGAAATTCTAACTTCATAATCCTCTCAATCATATCAAAATTGAGGAAGTGTCACATAATTTCCTGGTAAGAAGAGTCTTATATTGGTCCTTCCTCTTTGGGAACCACAGCAGTGTATTAGCCCCAGGAGATGATCAGCATCAGGAGCTGTAATTGAAAGAGACCCTGCAGACCACAGTGCCTTGAAAAACTCACTTTGAAATCACAGCAGTTATTTTCTCCAACTGCACAAGGCAGCCCACACTCCCCAGAGCCACAATGCCAAAGGGGTTTCCGCACATCTTTTGGGGCTCAATCAAATAATCACTTCATTCACTGATGTATGGTTTCCCAGAACAGCATAACGGTTAATAGGACAGGCTCACTGTGAAGATTTGAATCTTTTTCTGCTTACTAATGTATATTTGGGTACAAAAATATCTTTGCTAACTTCAGCTTCCTCTTCAGACAGATTAGAATAATAAACTTACTCTGGAGAAATGTTATGAAATTTATGAGAATAAATATATAAATATCTAAGTGCAGTTGTAACATTTAAGTAAGCCACTGGTAACTATCTGCCTTTATCTTTGCAGTGTGACATGATTTTAGGGAGAAGCAATATGTCTTGGGACATTTGTCCTATAGAATCCACTGAACTAGACATTTATACAACAAATGGTAATTGTTGTATAGTATCTGAACCATCTATCATGTGCAAAATTACTTCACTGTAAGAACAATAATAGTGACCAGCACTCAACTGCTGAACCACCATTCAGTCATAACCGGTTAACCAGCAATTCGGTGAAGTCTCTAAAATGTGGTTATAAATGATGTGACATTTATGAGCAGCAGAGATCTATTTTAAAATGAATTCTTTTGGATATTGATTTAAAAATTTAAAAACTTAAGCCCATGACAAAAATCCTCCTGTGTGGGAGAAAGTGCAAGAAGGTGGGAGAAGGGAACTACATAAACGTAGAGAAATAATCCTAGTCTTCCTAGTCTTACCTCCTCCCAAGACCTTCTGAAGCATTTTCTGCATATTCAGTTGGCCCTGCCATTGGAGTAATGGAGCTCCAGCCATAGAAATCCATTAAAGTCTCTGATGAATCTTAAACCTGGGCTCAAGGGTACTGTAACTGCCAGAGAGGTTCCTTTTTCCTCTTCTAAGTACCACCTAAAGTTGGGCATCTCTAGAGTGCTGCTATGGTGGAGGACACACCAATGCTGAGGGCTCCTCACACGATTTCACCTTACACTCGGTCTCTTTTGAGTTACCTTCTTCCATGTTATCATTCATTGCCAGGATGCAAGAGCTGGATCTTTTGTCCTGATAACCAACAGCAAACGTGCATTAAAGAGCAAACTAAGAGCACAATGCATCTTCTATTCAATCCTGTTAGCAATTGTGCAACTTTAATCAGATTTCAGATATAATTGTAAAAAGGAACTCATTTTTCTTATAATTGCAAACTGCCTGTAGTGACAACATATTTGTTTTAATTTTTTGAGTTTTTTCCTTTTTTCCCCACATTTTTTATTAGTGCACTATACTTGTGAATATTGATGGCATTGGTTGTTACATATTTGATACATGCATACAATAAAGAATATAACAATATGATTTGACAATATCACTCCCCAGCACTTCTCCCACTCTCTTCTCACCTCACACCCCTTGGTCCCTTTCCCCTAGTGATCTCTTTTTGATTTTCATGAGATCCATCCCCACCTTTCTTTTCCTTTTTCCTCTCTAGCTTCCACATATGAGAAAAAAACATGATCCTTAACCTTCTGAGTTTGACTCATTTCACTTAACATAATAGTCTCTGATTCTATTTCTGCAAATGACATAGTTTCTTTATGACTGAATAAAACTCCACTGTGTGTGTATATGTATGTGTGTATATATATATATATATATATATATATATATATATATATATATATATATATATATATATATACACACATACATATACTGCATTTTTTATACGTCTGTTTGTTGAAAAATACTAAGTTCTATAGCTTGGCTATCATGAATTGTGCTGCTATAAACATGATGGGTATGCATGTATCACTATAGTATCATGACTTTAATTCCTAAGACAAACAATAAGAAGTGGTACAGGTGGATCATGTGGTGGTTCCATGCTACTCTTTCAAGGAGCCTCTATACTGATTTCCATAGTCGTTGAACTAATTTACAATCCCACCAATAGTGTGAAAGTGCTCCTTTCCCCACAGCCTCTCCACATTCATTACTGTTCATATTGTAGATGACCGCCATTCTGACTGTGACACCATACTTCAATAAACACTTTACACTAAGTGTTCATTTCAGCTCTTAGTTTATACAGAGATAAATTCCATTTCCTCCATTGATAAAAGTCGCCTCAGAACTTAGGCCTGTGACTCTATGTCTTCATTCCTTATATTCTAAATGTGTAGTGTGAGATTCCCTGTCCCTTCTACACCTCTTTGCAATAATTTTTTTCAACTATTGCAGGTCTTGCCCCTCACTATTCTTGGCAAGGACACTGCAGCCAACCTATCCATTAACTCATGCCTGCTTTGCAGACCTGTTCTCCCTGCCCTCTCATCACTGGACTTTTTGCTTTCTCCTTTTCATTCTTCTTTTACCAGCATCACCACGCCCTTCATTTTTTACTCCCAGGTTATTTTTCCTTTTATTCTATATGTTTATACTGACTAGGCAGTGATGTGTTCAGCAGTGCCACTGTACCAAAAATCACTTCTGGAATAACGGCTTTGAGTTATGCTTTAAATAAAAATCTGAGTCTATTAAGAAAGACTATGACCCCATTTTTTATCCTAATACATACACAATCAAAAGGAGACTACAAATTTGAAATACATAATTACAAAAAATATTGGCACTAATTGTTATAAGTAAGAAAGTGTGTATGCCTTAGCAAGAGAGTAAACAAAAGGGGAAGGAACTAGGGACTGGGAGAACGGTATGACAGTCTGCCTGTGCTGCTATAACAAAACACAAGACTGAGGGCTATATCAACAGCAAAAATTTAGTTCTTAGTCCTGGACGCTGGAAACATCATCCAGACAACAGCAGATTCAATGACTAGTGAGGGCCCATTCTCTTCTTTATAGAGGACACCTTTCTTTGTGCCCTCACATGGCAGAAGAAAAAAGGTCAAAGGGATGACCAGCTCCCTCACATTCCCTTTATAGATCACTAATCTCACTGGAATTGTTCTGCCCTCGTGATTTTTAAAATTTTTAAATATATATTTTGTGTTTTTGTGGTGTTGCAGATTGAATCTTGGGCTTCATGCATACTAAGCATGAAGGACAGGGTGTGGCTCAGTGGTAGGGCACTTGCTTAGTATGCATGAAGCCCAAGATTTAATCACCTTCCAAAGTTCCTATCTCTGTATAGGATCACACTGGTTACTAAGTTTCAACAAACAAATTTTAGGAAACATTTAATTTTTTTTTCTTAGTTGTTGATGGACCTTTATTTTATTTATTTGCTGAGAATTGAATCCAGTGCCTCACAAGTGCCAGGCACAGAGGATATCTGCCATGTAAAGGGAACCATTGGGATGATGGAGAATGGACTGCAGAAGGCTGAGATATTGTTCAGAATTAATCAAAGTAATTATTATAATACAAGGGAAAATGATGGGTATCTGGATCAAGGTAGTGATAGTAGTGATGGGAAAGCAATAAAATGTGACAGTATTAGAGAGGACATAAATAAGATTTAGTAATCACAGATGGACAGGGCGAAGAAGGAAGTCCATAATGAATTCTTGGATTCAGGTTTGGTCCCCAGGATGGGTGATATCTATATCTATTTGAAAAAATTTTCAATATCATTAAAAATTAACCATTTCCTATAATTTTATTTCTCTTTGGTAAAAACATACAGCTTCAAAATAAGATGCCAAGAACTTATCATTCTTATTCTCCCTTGAAATGAGATCTTATATCATAAATCTGAGATAAATTTATTGAAAAGTGTTCAAAGATTAAGAGACCTGATCAAATTCATTTACCTAGTAACAGATGTGGACTCTAGTACAAGTTATTCACTGCCCAAAGGCACAAGACCATTTGACTAAGTGGAGACTGAAATCTAACCTGTGCTCCACAGGTCACATCCCGAGCACTGCTCCATGCCTGAATATAAAACATGGGAAAGTTGCCTTTTCCCAATCCATAGAAAAGTTCTAATAACCAAGCTGTGCACCCTCAGAACTTTGTCTTTCTGCATGTGATCAATTGTTAGAATTTGCAGGAAGGTATCAAAACCACTTATGGTCTTGGGGTAGCCTTCTTTATGCACTATATTTTAAGGACTTTCAATAGAGGTTAAACTGCTTTGGTAAACAACAAAGGAAAACTACACCAAAACTAGAAGCAATAGAGAAAGAGTAGAAGCAGTAGTAATGTAAGTTATAATTTCCATGCAGAGAACAACAGAAATTGTCGTGTACTAAGTTTTAAATGGTAGTTATATCCTCAAACTTGAGAACATAGATAACTAATAAGGGAAAACTGTTGTTATTATACTGTGTCATATATGTATATGTATATGTATGTGTGTGTGTATATATATATATATATATATATATATATATATGTATATATATATATATATGCACAAACATATACACACACACATATATATATATATCCTTATGATACGGCTCTTCTAAAATCATTATAGAAGTGATTTCTTCTATAATGGAGCAAAAACTTCATTGTTACTAAAGAATTATAACCTTGAATTCCAAGCTGAATAAGAAATCATAATAATATGCAACACTATGCAAAAGGTATGAGGTTGTCCTTTTTTGTACTATAATAAAATATGAGGCTATTAGTCATGCTACTTTATAAGACTGTGCATTTTCATTCTATTTAGGGCATGTTTCTAGGCTGCCCTGAAGTTTCTTAACTATTATTAAATGCTGATGTTTAAACATAGATATATGTATAGTGGTCAAGTAATTAAATATAGATGCACATTTTAAAAGCTAACTCTAGATTTTTATTAGTTTAAATTCTTGTTACCTTTACTAATAATATTATTCAGGCTAGAGTCTCCCATAACCAAGTAACACTGGAAGTTTTACTAATGCCTGGGAATATAAGGAGATCTAAAGAGACTATTCCTTAAGAAGTCATTTCTGATTAATTTATCTGAACATATAACTTTCTTTGACCAAAATATAATGCAAGTAAATGTGTTGTGAAGAGGGACTTTAAAATGTGCTTGTGCATTATGGCCTGTGGTGTGCCATAAGAAGACTATTCTATAGAACGCAAAACACATGATGCAGATATGAATTGAAGATGTAGCCCAAAATACAGTCTTTATAATCTAAAGCAGAAGAGGAGCTGCCTAGCTGGCCTAGTCAAGTCCATCTATGGATATGTGACCATCAAACTCAAATTCTTGTTTTATGCTTCTGAGTCTGTGTGTGTCACACGCTATGATCTTGCCAATAACCAAGAAGACACTATCCATTTAACCTTAGATGAGATCCTTAATTTATCTAGATATCACTTTTCTCATTTGGAGGAAAAAAAATGCTTGACACATGATGATAATGTCTAAGATCAACGGTTGTATTTTTAAAAAATTTAACTTGTTCTAATTTGTTATACATGAAAATAGAATGCATTTTGACACATCATACATAAATGGAGTACAACTTCTCATTCTTCTGGTTGTACATGACATAGACTCACACGGGTTGTCTAACCCATATATGTACATAGGGCAATAATGTCCAATTCATTCTACTATGGTTCCTATCTCCAAACCCCTTCCCCTCCATTCACTCCCCTCTGCCTAATCCAAAGTACCTCTGTTCTTTCCTAGCTGTTCCCCTCTTATTGTGAATTAGCATCCACATATCAGAGAAAACATTTGGCTTTTGGTTTTTGGAGACTGGCTTATTTTGCTTAACATGTTATTCTCCAACTCCATCCATTTACCTGCAAATGCCATAATTTCATTCTTCTTTAAGGCTGAGTAATATTCTATTGTGTATGTGTACCACATTTTCTTTATCCATTCATCTGTTGAAGGGCATCTACCTTAGTTCCGCAGTTTAGTTATTGTGAATGGAGCTGTTATAAACATGGAAGTGACTGTGTCACTATAGTATGCTAATTTTAAGTCCTTTGGGTATAAACCAAGGAATGGGATAGCTGGGTCAAATGGTGCTTCCATTCCAACTATTCTGAGGAATTCCCATACTGCTCTCCATAATGGTTGCCACCAATTTGAAGTCCCACCAGCAGTGTATGAATTCAATATCATTAAAAATTAATAATTTCCTATAATTTTATTTTCTCCCAAATCCTACCAACATTTATTACTGATTGTATTCTTGATAATTGCCATCTGACTGGAGTGAGAGGAAATCTTAAGAGTAGTTTTGATTTGTATTTCTCTAATTAGTAGAAATGTTGAACATTTTTTCATATCTTTGTTGATCGTCAATGGTTGTTTTAAAAATCATAAGATAAATGGGAAATCATTAGCATACTGCCTTAACTACCTTACTTCACATACACATGTAGCTGGCAGCTTGACTCAGATCTGCTCCATGTTGACATTACAAAAGCACTAATTTTACCCAAATATCTTTCTGTTCCCTGATGGTTTTTTTCTTGTGAGGTAGTTGTGGGAGATAGGTAAGGTTGGTTGATTTATCCTTCCCATTGCTATAGCTTCAGAAGAACCCTAAAAATGCAGTGCAAGACAAGGCAGCAATTCCCAAGCTAACTAACTCCCTGCTTTCCTGCCTTCTCCCATCAGCATATGCTCTTCCTATGGTGGACCAAGAGGGAGAAAGTTGAGGATAGTACTGCCTTGGGATTTTAGCTAGAAATCATCCCATTGCCATTCTACTCTTTGGCATTTTCAATGTGTTCAGAAAAATAGTAGGATGGGGAAATACAAATTCTTCCCACTTTAATGTACTATTCATTCTTGGTGAGAGGGAGAAAGTAATGAGAACAATACTTCAATCTACTTATCACCAGGGAGTTTATTGTGCCTCATTTCCAAGGCTAATGCTGATCCCCAGGTGCATGTACCCAGGTATATTGCCTATGAATTTCTCAGAGAGCCATGTTTTAAAGGTGTCCTTACTCAGCTCTGTGTTCTACTGTGATCTCAGGAGTCTTCACTGTGGAACAAGAAACACCACATTTGGCCCTGGGCCAAGAAAAGTGCCTAGCTGCCTGCAGCTGACTACTACTCCCTCCTCCTTCCCTCCTGCTCTCCCTTTCTCTCTTACGTATAGGGCATGGTTGTCGGTGATGATGAGAGGGAAATGTTGGAAAAGACCCCACTTTCCCATAGTGTACAGGATGCTCTTTATCATCATGATTAGAAGCAAGAAAGGAATCAGATTCCTTCCTGCTACTGAGCTTGCTGCATAGGCTCAACATTTCCCATCAAAGTGCTTCATGTGCCAGAGGCACTCCCGAGTTCCCCATTTAAATCCCTCCAGACCACCACCTCATCTCCCTAACCTCTCTAAGTCATTACCTTACAAGGCTAAGCTCAAAATCCACTTGGGAAAGACTTACCAGAAAGTTGCCCTCATCCTTTCTCCAGTATAAATTGATTCTCTCAAAGAACCTTTTCCATTTCCTTTTCAGCATATACTCATTGTCTGATTAATATCTATCTCCCCTGACAGCTTTCATTAACCTTTGTACTAGAACATATCTTTTTGTAAAAATAAATTTCACAAATATTTATGGAATTATATACGGTGATTTTTAATTTTTCTACCTCACTCGAAGATTTTGCATATAGTAGTATACAGTGTTTTCAGAAAACACTGAATGAGAGCCTATTGTGTACAACTTTCTAAACTGAGATAAAGCAGTCACAAATGACACAAAACCTCTTGCACTGATAGACTTTACATTCTATTTTAATGAAAAGTTGTTTGACAACTATGCTTGACTACAAGGGAAAAAAATATCAAAGAAGATCTGAGCCCTACAGAAATAAAGGGAAAGACAAGATATTTTTCCCAAAATAGCACAGAAGTATCTCTAATATTTCTGTAACCTTTTATTAAGTTTTCTGTACACTTTTACAAAATAGATTTTAACTACTTCTATCATTCATGTTTTTGGTAGGTCAGAAGGCTTATGTAAAGTCTTTTGAGACTAGTCCCTTTAAAAAAAACATTGATGACCAGAACAAATTGATCTAAACTGATATGGAGTCACTCAGAAATCTGTACCATTTCAGCTACAGTTGGCCTTTTGTATCCATAAGTTCCACTTATGTGTGTTGCTGAAACCTTGGTCCTTGTCCCTGATGCCAATCCAATAATGAAGACACAGTTTTTGTTGCTAATTTATTTTTTTAGTTGTAGTTGAACACAATATCTTTATTTTATTTATTTTTATGTGGTGCTGAGGATTGAACCCAGGGCCTTGCACATGCTAGGAGAGCACTCTACCACTGAGCCACAACCCCTGCTCCACAGTTTTAAGAAAAAGGAAAAAGAAGTTTTATTGGTTTTCTAGCAAAGGAGAAACAGGGGACTTCTGTTCCAGAGGCTGTGATTCTGCCCATCAACAGGAACAGGGGGTCTTAAAGAGGTGATTCAAAGGCCACATTCCAGGTGTTCTCTGAGTTGTAATTTACTTGTTAATTTGAGAGATAATCATTTCTGAGATGTTCTGGTACCATCCCCCAAATCTGGATTACTTAGTTCCTAAGGTGGATGTGTGCTCAAGGACAGATTCATCTTCCTAAAATGGGGAAGAAAGGTAATCCTGTTTCCCCTGAGATTAGGGAGGAGGAGAGATTAGAAAAGAGCAAAGACAAAGGCAGAGAAAGAATGTCCATTTTAAAAATCAGTTGCAGTAGCAGAGCAGCCAGGGCTATATTCAAAGGATAAAGTGGACCACTGTTACATGTGAAGTCAACCAACCATGGGTTAAAAACCAAAATGGATCAGTACTGCATACACACAGATTTTTTTTCTTATTATTATTTCCTAATAAAATACAGTCTAACAACTATTTGGATGACATTACATTATACTAGGTATTATAAGTAATCTAGAGATGATTTAAAGTATAAAACAGGATGTATATTTTATGCAAATACTACACACAATTTTGAACAAAGGACTCAAGTGTATTTGGATTTTAGTATCCAGGGGTCCTAGAAATAATTACCCACAGATACTGAGAGATGACTGTGATTTTTTAAAAAACCTTTAACTTTTAAATGGATGAAGGAGTTTGGAAAATGTTTTTCTTTTGTCACTGGTAAAAAGTCATGTTTCATATGAAAAACTCAGTTGAGCATCTGAATATAGTATCCATTCTACAAAAATGCTCCTCTATCTACCAGAAATGTAAAACAAATAGAGTTTAATATTGCTTCTTTCTCCCTATCTTAAAATACACTAAATGCATTATCAATGCATGTGCTTATCCTCACATCATCCTTGAGTATTTTACAAAAATAACAGCTTTTCTCCCCAATTTGAAATGAGGACAGTTTACAATCACCAAGTGCCCTGTTTGGCCCAGAAGGGTGAATTGATTTCTTCCCTTTGAAAGAAATTTTATCAATAAAACTTATGGACCTCCATTACTCAGTTTCCTAGAACTAAATAAGCATATCTTTCATCTATTCTTTGAACACAGCACAAGGCAATCTTTTTGTGATAGACTATCTGTCCTTCAAGATTGTTGAGTATTGCATTCCAGTTTTAACTTCAAATACTGATTTAGAATCAAGCTATTTTCCAGAATGTTCTTCCTTATTTTCACTGTTTCCCCCTTATCTCTTTCAAACTTTCTGAGCTGAAAGTGAACTCAAAATTATCTATCCATTGATTTGTAATTAAGTTCCCCTTCAAATTTTGACACTACCTTTATTTTTTTTATAACAAAAGAATTTGTTTCCTTTTTTTTTTTAAATAAAACTTTCCTCATCATGAACCCTTACTATTTGAAAACAGCACTCAAAAAGTCAGAGTGGAAATCCTTCTGTGAATTCCTTTCCCAATTTTTTATTGGTTCTTTTCAGTTATACATGACAATAGGATTCACTGTGACATAATTATAAAAGCATGGGATATAATTTCCTCTAATTCAGTCCCTACTACTATTCCTTACCCTCTCTTCCTCCCTTCCCCTATTCCTTTCCTCTACTTTACTGATCTTTCTGCTAATTACTTTCAGGTTTTTTTCTTTCTTTCTTTTTTTAATTAGTGTGTTGCAGATATACATGATGGTGAGATTCACTGTGGTCTATTTATTGTACAAATTTCTTCACATGTTCTCATGAGTTACTTAAAGTTTTCATGATACATAGTCATATTCTACATTTTCAAGACTAGGAATCATAGTAAATATATATTTTGAGATTTTCACCAGCGAAAATTCAAGGAACAAGAATATGTTTGCCTGTCCTTGTTTGTTTTTTAGAGAAATTGAAAGGAGTATTGAAAAAACATTTAAATATGGCCATTTAAGCTCTTTGATGTGTGCTTTATCTGCTAGTAGTTTTTTTTTTTTTAAGTAGAAAACTTTTTCTAATAAAGCTCAGCACGTATAAACTACTTTTTAAAAAAAAATTAACAATAGCTGGGTTCAAAAATTTAACAATAGCTGAGAACCTAAAAAAAAGAAAAAAAGAAAAAAAAAAGAAGAAAAAAAGGTGCTTGACATAACTTCTATTCTTGGCTATGTTCCTAAACTGCTGTAAAAATGAACCACATCTTTTAAGTCCTTTTATCATGAAGTAAAAATAGTTTCTTGACATTTATGCTTTGTCATTAATGAATTGCTCTTTTTTCCACTAAAAAACTTAGTCATATTCTACATTTAAATAAATTAGTATAGTTTGAAAGAATTTGAATACTTTGATCTTTATGACTATATACTATGACTTATATGATTGATTAATGTCCTCCAACTGCATCATTCAATGGTCATCACATTGGCTATTGAACACCTGAAATGTAATCACTATAATTTAAGAACTAAAGTTTTTTTATTTAGTTAATTTAAATTTAAATAAAAATGTATTATTCCACTTAGCTATGCAAAAAGTTTTAGTTACGTTAGCAACAAGATGGTATGTGGTCTCTTTTTTCAACTACAAATTAAGGAAATCTAAATGTAGACAAAGTACTTCTGATAGCATATAGATTGAAAAGTACTAGTAATATGAAATGTAAATCAGATTGCAAATATCTAGAATAAAAGAATGCTACACATATCATTAACAATTTAATACTATTAACCATATAAATGTGAATATATTTGGTATTGTATGTTAAATGAGATACAATAAAATTAACTTTACATACTTATATTTATGTTTTTAACAGCTACTAGAACATTTTAAATTACCTATGTAGTTGGCATTATAATCTGTTAATTAGATCAATCTTAGACAATAATAAATCAATTACTGTATTAAATGGTAGGGTTCTTAATGTAAACATTTTATGTTGCTTCAAAGTATAAAATCATTTTCAACCAGTCATATCACTTATATTTAAAACAAATTGGAAGTGCAATTCTAAAAACTCTTTTTAAATTGTTAGCAAGCATTTTAATAAGTTTATATATTTTCTCATAAACATATGAATGCCCACATTTCTTTCATCTTTTTCTGTGGCTTACTGTTACAGGTCACACAATTATAATGGCACAGGCTGTACAGTAATGCGTATTGTGTAACATCTCCTATTGGAACACAGGAAAGAACTGCACCTATATCCATCTGCAATTAAATTTTGGGTTACTTGTCTCACCATACTTACTATAGAAAGAATCCTACACACCAGGAATAACTGAAACATTTGAGTTCACCTATTTACATAAAAAAATGAAGAATTGCTCAAATATTCTTTTCAAAGTACCCATTATTCTTAGAGGAATTTTTAGTAGAAAAATAAATAATAATGATTAAAACATAAGACACTAGGAAAGTCAGATATCCTCTCCATCTAGAAGCGATATTATGAATTGCTCCTTAATTGGACAAGACTCAAGGTGATACAGCAAAAGATGATTTGCTCCACTCTTTGTCAGAAAAAGCCTTTTTATGCATTATGATAATATATTTAAAAATTCACAAAATTAAATATTTTTGCAGAAGTTTCAAAAAATGAAACGGTAATACCAAGTACAAAAGAAGTGGGGTGTAAACTTCATGAAAGTTGGTTAAAAAAAATCTACACACAGACATAAACACACATAATATTTATGAGAGGTCCTCACTCAACAAATCCCTATGCAACTGCAGCAATATATCCTAAAATATAAATATTTAAATCCTTAAATCCTATTAAAAATGGTGACTCAAAAAAAAAAAAAAAAAAAAACACCTTCTGGAACAGGTTCAAAACACAACATTGTCTTATTCTTATTTTAAAAACTGATGCCCTCACAAATTGCATTTACTCTTTTAAAGTGCACCCATTTATTTCTATTATTTTCCTATAAACATCTATTTTTGAGTTCACCAAATTTTATTATTATTGTAAAGACCAAATAATAAATATATTAAGTGTGAGGGTTATAAATGCCTTTGTTGGTATTTCTCAACTCTGTTACTGTACTGCAAAAACAGCCAATGATAATACATAAAAGAAATTGTTTGGGCTGTGTTCCAATAAAACTTTATTTACCAAAGCAGACTGTGGAGGCTCATTTGGTCTTAGGGCCACAGTTGACTAACTTCTGCTCTATTTTCTTAAAAAACTGATCTTTCCAATTTAATTTTGCTTATCATGATATTTGCTTAAGTATGGTGGATGTTTTGGTTTTGCCTACTCTACTCCCACTTTTTTGTTCCTTTAATGGCTCCATGATTTTCTTTTGGAGTCCCTCTCCCAGTAATAGCAATTAATAGAGAGAGAGAGAGAGAGAATTTTTAAATATTTATTTTTTTATTTTTTTAGTTTTCGGTGAAAAACATCTTTATTTTATTTTTATGTGATGCTGAGGATTGAACCCAGCACCCTGCACATGCCAGGCGAGTACTGCTACCGCTTGAGCCATATCCCCAGCCCAGCTATATATATATTGTTTTTAGAGAGAGAGAGAGAGAATTTTAATATTTATTTTATTTTATTTTATTTTTTTAGTTATCAGCGGACACAACATCTTTTGTTTGTATGTGGTGCTGAGGATTGAACCCGGGCCGCACGCATGCCAGGCCAGCGCGCTACCGCTTGAGCCACATTCCCAGCCCAACAGCTATATTTTTAATGCCTGTTAAATAATGTGGGGGAAAAGATGAAAAACTAGGGCATTAGAACCAATGATTCTTACTAAAAGACATTTCTAATACTCTCCAGAGACAAAGTTCATCCTCTTTCTACTAGGCTTGAAAATAATAAGCTGAATGTCTAGAGCTATATGAGGGACGTTTACATAAGATTGAATCCTGTATGGAACAAAGGTGACAGTGAGATGAAGTTCTGATGGCATTATTTAATCCTCTGGATCCATCTGTGTGTGTGAAACCAGGAGCATTTCAGTTACACACGACACAACACAATCCTGTTTTTACTTTGAGTTAGGTTGAGTGATTTTCTGTCTTTCTCCTGCACCGAGTACTAGCAAAATGCGCCCGAGGAATTAAAATAGTATTTTTCAATTACATTTTACTGGTGTATTATAGTTATACACAATAGTGTGGTTTATTTTGACATAAGCATCAAATGCAACAGTTTGTTCATTCTCAATCCCAAATATTTTTCCTTTCCCTCTCCTCCTCCCTTCTGCCCTAGTACCCTTCTACTCTTTTGATCTTCTTTCTATGTATTTTTTTTAATTGGCACATTATAGATATACATAAAGATGGAATTCATTGTGATGCATTAACATATACACATAGCATAACAAAAACTATCCAAATAAGAAGACTCACCAACACTGAAAAGGTCCTGAATCTCTACCAAAGGCACAAGTATCATAAATAAGGTTATTAAAATATTTAAGTACTACTTCAACCCCTATAAAATTCATATTCATATTTACAGTGTTAGCAATGCTACACTTAAAATATCTTTAATACTTAATTAAATTAAAATTACATTTCATTACTTTTTATATTGTGAATATTTAAACAGTCTATTCAATCATTATTTTAACAAATAAATATAACTTCTAAGTAATGATTTCTCACCACACCAGTCCATAATTCAGAATGTCCCTTATTCATTATAACTCAAAATGTCAACTAAGTTATAGCCCTTTATGCTGAGAGCCATTAGCCATGTAGGTATGACAATTTCCTTGCCAGCGTACCCCATGTTGCTTAGAGGAAGGACTGGTGGAAATGGACTTGCCTTGGACATTTGCAGTGACATTGCATGTATGTTTGAGAAAGGTGACCTTGCTCAAGGACCAGGGTGGATCCGGGTTTAGGGCGGATCAGGGTTTAGGGCTCTCCTTGGGTTTAGGGTGGTTCCAGGCTTAAGGTGTACCCTGCTGGGAATAGAGCGTATCCTGCTGCCTCCGGTGTGCCCGCTCCTGGAGTTCCCCTTGAGTTCTCGGGGGATTCAGAGAGTATTTGGGATTTTCCCCCAGAACGTGGATTTCCCCAGAACGTGTTTGTAGAGGGCCGGTGTGAGATCGGGAATAAAGAATTGCTTTTGAATCTACAAAGCTGTGAGTGGCTCGTGATTTTGTGCCCAGCCAGACTGCGGCACCTTTAATCTTTTTATTTCAATACAGAAGCCTTTTTAATAAATGAACAATATTCTTAACATCTATTGTCAAATTGTGAAACATGTTTTACTACCTTTTTTTTTTACAAAGAATAACAGTATACTTTCCTAAGCACTGGTCTGGAGTCAACAATGTGCCAGATACTTCTGTAGCCTGTGTTATGGAAATATCATAGTCCAAAGATGCCTAATTAGTGACAGTCCATCCACCTGTGTTCCTTGGCCCCGCTCAACCTGCAGTAGCACTTGCCTCTCCTTCCCACAGCATCAGGTGAGGGTGGATTACAATGAATTGAACTAGTAAGTATCAACCAGCTAACTCCCTAATCTCAAAGGTAACCAACAGTAGCGATTATTTAACCATTTACTGGATCAAATCTACACAATGCATTACTGGATAAAAGAATGAATGCTTTGCAACTCAGATTTTAAAATGCATTTTTGGTGACTAACATAATTCAGAAATCCAGAATCACTTTTAAAAATAAAAACAAGCAAATTATTATTCAGCAAAATTCTGTTTTTAAATGGAATCATATTCACATTTCACCAGTCATTTTTCTATGTCTAAAACAGAAAAACAATACGCCTGACCTTTTTACATTGTCTCCTTTCTTTCCTTCATATACCATCAACTCTATTCCATGTAAGGAAATACAGCAAACATCATTTTAATGACTGCTTATCATTTAATAGCCTGGGTATACCAATATTCACTTAAATACTTTCAATGTATTTATTACATATAATATTATTGATTTTATAAAATATAATTATTTTATGTTCATATATCAGATATATTTTTATTGATTAAAATTATATAATTTGCTATATGTATCAGGTTCTGTTAACCAAAACTTAATCATCAAATACAAGAGTTTGTTCATTCTCAATCCCAAATATGTTTCCTTTCCCTCTCATACTCCCTTCTGCCTTAGTCCCCTTCTTCTACTCTTTTGATCTTCTTTCTATGTATTTATTGGTTTTTTTAGCAGTATATAACCTACTTAATCCTTATAATACCTATTTGTGTTAAATGGTATTCTTGCTTTCATTCTACAAACAGGGAAGCAGAGACACAAAGAGACTAAGAAACTCAGTGAATGACACCTAGCAAATGAAAGATCTGTTGTCTAGCCCAGGGAGCCTAGTTCCAGACTTTGTGCTCTCACACGTTTTATTTAGTGCATTTGTCTCTCAAAATTATAGGATTATGATTGTCTCCAGATTATATCTGACATTTAGATACTATGTTAAACTCTTTAAATCTTATGCCTACTGTAGATGTTCCCACCAGAAAATTTGAAACAATTTCTGTTCTCTCCAGAAATCCATGACCAGAATAACATTAGATACTATCAAAATATTATTTTTTGTCTTACTGACAGATGGCAAAAGCTACTTCAAACAACTTTAATTATTGCTCATTTATCTGAGTGAAGCCCAATATTCACTGATGCATCTAATAGTCACTTTAGACAGATGTCTTATTGAGGTAATTGAGTACCTAGAATTTGGTTTTGCATGCACTTAAAGATTTAAGGGAAGCATTTGCATATAACTAAATCTAAACTTCTGAAACACGTATATAATTATCCCTAGGCCAATAATTCCTCTGATAAGAGATAAATAAAGCTTGATTCTGAATTAACAAAAAATTACCATTTATTTTCTATCAATATTTCTATAGTAATATGTTATTGTTAAAAGTACTATAAAAACTGTGATGTAGTTTTTTAAATAGAGAGCCAGAATTGTCTTTAAAAGACAGTAGTATTATTTGTCTTTTAAATTTGCACACAATTAATACTCCACATGAGCTTCTTCCTATGGGTAATTTGACCATTTACCCAGTTAACTCATACTCTAGCCACACACACTGTTCAACAGAAATATAAAGCCAGTTACATGAGAAACTTTAGGTTTTCTAATAACCACATTAAAAAGAGGAAACATAAACTCTAAAAAAAAGTTGATTTCAGAAGTGCAGACTGGAATGGTAGTTACCAGAGGCTGGGATGGTGGAGGGAAGGAGTTAGAGAGATGTTCATCAAAGGTTGCAAAATTACAGTTATGTAAAAAGGGATAAATTTCAAAAGATCTATTATACAGAAAGATGACTATAGCCAATGAATATATAGCATGCTCATGAAAAATCTAAAGAGAAACTGGACGACTGAGATATTTTTCTTTTTTGGTAATTATTCTTTGAAATCCGCTATTTATTTTACAATCACCACACACATTAATTCCCCAGCCACATTTCAACCAATCAATAGCTAAGTATGGTCAATCACTATTTGGGAATTTGTAGTTCTAGACATTTTCAGCTATTTAATCCCTTCCCCATTAAACTATCTTTTCAAGGTACTGAAAAGATAGGTCAGCGAGAACAGATGTTTGTGGGAGTCTTTATGTTTACAGGAAAATTTTATGGGTTTTTTGCATATTTTTATTTGTTATAATTCTCCCCAGGATTTTCAGACAATAATTTTGTAACATTTTTCTTCTTTTTTAATATTATCTGATCTAAAATCTATCTACAAAGGGAGACTATTAGAGAAAAAGAAAGAAATCAGGGGAGGGAAGAGAGGAGGTTACCAGGGGATAGAAAGAGTCCAAGTATGTTAAAAAGGTGTACAGATATACCACAGTGAACCCCATCATCCTATGTCATTAATAAGCACTGAGAAAAGTAAATATATGAAATCTACCTACAATATTTGGCATTCATTTAAGACCTTCTGCTGACAAAAACCAAATATTGTCCTAGGTATGCTTCTTACTAGCTATGTGAACATTAGTGACCCAGGCTACCTGTTTGCATGTCTGTAGGAAAGCCATAGTATAGGCAAAACAATGAATTGGGTTTTCTGTCCCCAAATCCTTTCAGGATTCATAACCCAGTTTGCTGATGAGGAGTTGGTGATCCTGGGAAAGTCAATAAAGCACTCATTTCCCCATGTATCAAATGAGGATGATACAAACTTAGCAGAGTCATTGCTCTAACAAAGGTATACACTGTTTACTCCATATTAAAAACTCAGTTTAAAAATAACTTTAAAAACTTAATGCCAAAAAACAAATAACCTAATCAATAAATGGGCTAAGGAACTGAACAGATAATTTATAGAAGAAGAAATGCAATTGAGCAACAAATATATGAAAAGGTGTTCAACATCTCTAGCAATTAGAGAAATGCAAATCAAAACTACACTAAGATTTCATCTTACTCCTGTCAGAATGGCAATCATTAAAATACTGGCAACAAAAATCTTGGTAAGGATGTGGGGATAAAGGTACACTCAGACATTGCTGGTGGAACTGCAAATTGTTGCAACCACTATGGAAAGCAGTATGGAGACTGCTCAGGAAACTCAGAATGGAACCACCATTTGACCCAGCTCTCAGAATCCTCGGTTTATACCCAAAGGACTGAAAATCAGCATACTACAGAAATACAGCCGCATCAATGTTTATAGCAGCTCAATTCACAATAGCTAAACTATGGAGCCAACCTTGGTGTCCTTCAATAAATGAATGAATAAAGAAAATATTATATATATATATATATATATTTTTTTTCAATGGAATATTACTCAACTTTAAAGAAGAATGAAATTATGTCATTTGCCAGTAAATGGATGGAGTTGGTGAATATCATGCTAAGTGAAATAAGTCAATCCCTCAAAACCAAAGGCCAAATGTTTTCTCTAATATGCAGATGCTAATTCAGTATAAGAGTGGGGGAACTAGAGAAGAATAGCATTACCTTAAAATAGGTATAGGGAGTTAAGGGAGGGTAGAGGAGAGGATGTAGGGATAGGAAGGACAGTAGATCGAAACAGGCGTTATTACTTTATGTATATAAGTGACTGCATGACCAATGAGATTCTACAATATGTACTCTCATCAAAACATGAAATTATATCCCATCTATGTATCATATATCAAAGTGCATAAATGCATGCTACTGTCATGTATAACTAATTAAAACAAGAAATTTAAAATGGTAAATAAAAATTATTTATTTATGTTAACTATCAAAAGTAAATTTCCTGTCATTTACAAAATAAATATTGAGTTTAAACTGGAATGCAATGATGCCTTGCACTTGAAATGTTTAAAAATGTGGTTAAATTTATAGAACCATTGCACACATTCATCATATGCATGACTGAGGTAAATCTGAAGGCTGCCTCTCCATCACTTCCCATCATAGGTAATGGAATGTAGTTTCGCTCCCCTAAGAACTGTACCAACAGCATAGTAGAGGGCAGGAACAGTAGACTTTTGTGTCAGACAGATTTTCTGTAGGATGCTTCCAATTGGCAACAGATTCAGAGGTGATAGTCAATGTGACCATTGGCAAGTTTGGGCACCAATCAATCACAATAGCTGCTGCAACCAACTAAAGGCAAGGGCAATTTTTTTTTTATTATTGGTTGTTCAAAACATTACAAAGCTCTTGACATATCATATTTCATACATTTGACTCAAGTGGGTTATGAACTCCCATTTTTACCCCGTATACAGATTGCAGAATCACATCGGTTACACATCCATGTTTTTACATAGTGCCATACTAGTGACTGTTGTATTCTGCTGCCTTCAACACTAGCAGGGAGATGGGTGCTAAGGAAGAACTTCTACTTGTATAAAGTGTGATCTTGAGTCCATAACTTAAATGAACCAAGTTAAAGATTTCTCATCTGTAAAATAGGATGTGTTTACATGACGGATATTTTCCAAAGATAATTTAATTTCAGGATGAAGGAATTTTAAGTAAATATAACTAAATAGTACAAAAACCTTAATACATAGTAAAAATCAGTTTGACTGATTTCAAGTTGTCTTGAACTAAAAACTAAGCACTAATTTCATTTACTCTTACACCTAGCAAAATTAGACTATAACTGCCCTAGTACTCAAAATAAAGAAACAAGAATTGACAGTCTAGGATAGAAAAGATTTTATTAATTTATAAAAAAAATAAATAAAACATACTTTACTTCAGTGATGATAGTGACAGTACAAACATAAGGGTCATTTTGAAAAACAATTTTGTAGGTTTTTTATTAGTTATCCCAAGAACAGTCTTTTATTCTTTGCTATTTTTATCATTCTTGCTTGAAATTCTATTGCTGTATTTATTTTATATTTTTCAACATTTACTATCTCTGATAGTTGGCCAGAAAATAATCATTAATGTACAGCGAAAAAACATTGTAAGAAGATAAAAACTAGTAAAAATATGACTATTAAAATATTTTTTCTTCTTGTCAAAACATTATAGTTCTGGGCATGTGGAAAATAATGAATGCTTGTATATAAGAACTTTATACATAAATCATCTATGACCTAGGGAGGGCCAAATACAATATGTCAACAAGAATATACTATGTATGCAATAGAAGCCATGTCCTGTGGTCTTTGTGTGGTCTTTGATTTAACTTTACTGGGCAGAAAGGGTTGATGCTCACCTGAATAGGCAGAGTGCACAGTAACATTGGGGAGGAAGCCATCTGGTTGCTTTCTTTGGTGACAATTTAGGGGAATAGGAGGAGAAGAAAGTATGCCCATGACTCGGCTGCAAATAATTTTTAAAATATCTGAACAATTGATGATAAATAACTACAATATTGAAAGGTAATTTTTAAAAGTAAAATTAACTTTCTATTTTCTGTAGTACACATGTGTTACAATATCCCAAATATGGTAGCTGAGGTGCATCCAAGATATATTTAAAATGATATTTCACATCATTTTAGTTAATATTTGCCTTATATTTTAAGTACCTCATTAAAAATATCCCATGAAATTGCTGTTAAAATGAATACTATGGATATATAGATCTCTGTAAGAAAAAAAAATGCTTCCAAATCAAAGCAGATGGTCCATTTATCCATAACAATATTAAACACAGCAGTAGTTTAGTACTGTGAATTTATATATACATATTTAAAGATTCATTTATTAAAAAGTTACAGAAGTATTGGGAAGTATAGTTTTACATTAAGGTTATGAAAAGGGAGTTACCCCTTGGGAGAAAATTATAACCCAGTTCACCATCACTAGTACGTCTTTTAAATGAACTGATAAACACAAGCTCAAACACATTGTTATCTAAGTCAGTTATTCTTTCAGATGGACTCAATTCATAAATATTTTAAAAACCTTAACCAACCACATGAAAAAATCATGTAAAGATATCTTACTGCCAACATTCAGTAAATAAGATGGTTATAAGGAGGGAATGGCCAGGATGATGTGAATGGGTAAGACACTCATCCATCAGTGTGTTAGTTTCCTAGGTCTGCTAACAAATTGCCACAAATTCAATAGCTTAAATTTTATAGCCTGAATTTATCATACAGTTCAAGAAACCAAGAGAATGGACATCACTGGTTTAAAATCAGGTGTCAAGGTGTCGGCAGAACTGTATTCCTCTCAGAGGCTCCAGGGAAAATTCTCTACTGCAGTCCTACATCCCCAGCTGCTCAGGACTCCCTGAATTCCTCACTCCTGCCCACTCTCCATTTTTAAAGCCAACAATGACCAGACCAATCTTTTTTACAATGATTCTTCTAATTGCTTTGTCATCACATCTTCTTTGAATTTGCAGCCTCCCTCTTTCACACTTAAAGCTATCCTTTTAGTGACATTGGGCCCACTAGATAACCTAGGATAGTTTCCTCTTCTCAAAAGCTTTAACTATAATGACACAGACTCATGTACAAAGCCCATGTCATTAAGACGTGGACATCTTTGGGGAAGCATTTTTCTGCCTGCCACAATCAAATAAATGGGCTGTTATTTCCTGTCCCATATAGTCTTAGGATGTAACAAATAATACTCATTATCTTTTAATGATTTTTATAGTGATGATTCAGAGTTTGATTTTCTAATACTATTTATAGGCTTTGGGGATCTTGAGAGAATAATCTAACATCCCTTCCCATCTTAGCTGCACCTCCTTTCAACTCCTCTTCATCTCAGGACTTCCACTGGGTTCTTACTTTCCTGTGAATCAGTAGGAGCAATGGTGGAGTATTCCATCCATTTCTTCCCCTCCACAGCTGCTGAGTCAGTGGTGGTAAACATGAGGAAAGAGGACATACACGGAAAAAAAAATAATCACAAGAATTCTCCACATTCTGTGCAAGCCATAATTATCTATAGTATACCTTGAAACCTCATTATTTGGAGATTAAAGGATACTTACAAATGGAGACTCTGCAATTCAGAAATGCACAAGGTTGTCTCCAACTGTTCAATACATCTATTCTTCCCCTGACACCCTAGATCAGGCAGTTATTGGTAAAAAATATATATAAACTATAAGGCCAGAGAAAAGTACTGTTCATAATTGTGAATTATCTAGACCATGGGGATGTATGCCAGTTAACAGAGAAGCTTCCCTGAAAGAGGAAGAAGATCTCCTTTGGAATTTATTTCAGATATTGTGCTATAATATCTGAAATCTAAGTTGTGAAAATTTGTTGTCATTCAAGGTTACATGCAGTTTTTTTAGCATAAGATGCTTAAAACATCTTTAAAAATCATTCTGACTGAACTAGCTAAACCTGCAGGTGGAAGAAATGTTTTGTGATTGAAGTCAATTATGGCATGAAAACACAGTACTTATTTTTATCCTAATTTTTCAAAGGCAGTTCCAAATATTATTTCATTGTGATATCACTTAAAAAAGAGAAAGAGAGAGAAAGCCACACCTGCACAATTACTTTGAAAGATAACAGTCATGTAGATAAGGGAGCTTAGAATGTTTTATTACAAAATGCTATTTTAATATCATGGCCACTCTCCTTCACACAATGTAAGCTTAACGTTTCATAGATTATTGTTTTAGTTTAAGATTATTTAAATATAAGGAACAATTTTTTTTTAAATCAACCAGTTGATTTCATTAAAACATTACTAGGCATTTCTGCTTTTATAGTATTATTTAGGTATACACAACACACCAAAAATTTGGATAAATGGCATCTCTAGTGCTCAAATTAACACAAAATTTGTGCAGATAAGCATTTAATTAGAAAATAATTTTTGTAACATGCTAAGAGCCACAGCCAAGTAGTATGATGCATGGCATTTTTGGTTGAAAGGTGATGCCAGCAAGCCATTGAGATGATATGATTATGTTAAGATCTTCATTCATATGGATATTAGACCCCTGCTGTCCACCTTGGCCTGCTACAGGACTCCTGGGAAGTGCGGTAGGAGGGAATTCCGGAGGAGGGACTTCCTGTTGGAGTGTGTGCCTGGGAGAACGCTGTGTGTGTCGGTTGGCATTTTTTCCCCGGGAGCGTACGGGGCATTGGCGGCAGTTTCAAAAATAAAGTTTGTTCCTGCTTGAGTGGCTCGTGATTTTGTGCCCAGCCAGACTGTGGCAGTAACACATTGCTTATCATTAAACATACAAGCATAAATTGTATTTCAAAAAATGCAATCTTATTCTGAAATAGGTAACAAACCCAAGCATTAAATTTCAACATTAGAGTCTTCTACAATGGCTCAAACATACTGAGGTTTCAAATTGAAACAGGTTGTAGATCCCCTTACAAGATGGACATATGAAAAGTAAATTTGATATTTAATGGTTAAATTATAAAATTTTAATAGATAAAAAAATTGACTTCTAGGCCATCTAGAGTTGATTTGGAGCTAAAGAGATGTATTAACATATTTAAAGAATGCGTTGAATAAAATGTTGCCTGAATGAACAAGATGAGAAAGAGAGGTTGTTCGGCAATCAAAGCACCAGAGTTTGGAAGGCAAAAAGGCTGACCTAACCTATCTAACCACTGACCAGAACAACAGGAACTACAGCACCAACTTTGGGGCAGGTGGATCCCTACTGTGGTCAGACCACTTTAACTTCCTAATATTAAATATTCAATTCATACAACTAAAATTCTCTCTTCTGAGTCCATGAATATCAAGGAGCGAATGAGCCGACCAAATGTGACATCTGTTTTGCATATCCTCTGTGAACATAATTCCCATTATAGAATTAAAAGTTCATATTCTGATAGATTTTTTTCTAAATTCTGTATCCTTTGAATTCACACCTAAGAAATGAATTGCTTTCAGCCCACTGACCAAACCATCTGAATACCACTACTATCATCCTTGCCTCAAATAAGAGGATGTGGTTCAAGGCCAAAGGACCCCAAAGGATCAAGGGAGTTAAAGAGAATGTTAAAGTGGGGCGAGATGAAGCTCTCTGAGAAGAAAAGTAAGGAAATGCAGGGGGTGTGTTAAAAGAAAAAAAAAATAAGAGACTTACAAGGTCAAAGAACAGGTACTACAGGGATAACTGAGTAATTCAGAATTTAATTGCTTTTCAGTAGTTTGGATCTTACAGAAATATGAGAGGAAATATAGGAATAACTTTTGCACAGCCTTCCCTGAGTTCAATTAATTTAATCAGAACCAGTTAATTTACTTAAACACTGAAGTTTGACAAATTAAAGGCCAAGGTGTTTGAAGCCCGGGAATAAATTCATGTTCCAGAAACATCTCTTAATATAAATTGAGTAGATAAATTGAATGCCCTTTATCAGTCATTTCCTATTAGATTAGTAGAGAAGGAATAAGTAATGCCATCACTTGTGTCAGTTTTTAACCTCTAGAATGGTAATTACCTAAATGACAACCTCAGTAAACACTGAAAGGAAGAGAACTATGTGAATTTCAAAGGAGAACTTGGCATAAATCAGAGAAATCTTATCACAGGTTGATAGGGAGACAAGGGGTCTTTTAGGAATTTTTTTTAATTTCATTATAGTTGTATATGGTATATCCAAACAATTGGTGGAAATATTTAGTTTAAATATATTACTAACAATGGCCTCTCAAGCAAGAAGAATATCTTTCCCAATAACTCAGGAAAGGGCTTAATTATCTTAAAAAATGGCAAAAATAATTTACTTAAGAAATGTCTTAAGAATTATACAAACTTGATTCTTCTAGATACTGTTTTTCTTAAAATGATCAAGGCAGCATGTTCACATATTAAATATTTTTTAATGTGCTGAAAAGGTGCCAAAAATGAGTAGCACCGAAGTGTATATCTTGCCTCTCTATATAGCTTTGTTCTAAATCTATAAGTCAATACTGCAAAATGAATAGTAATAGAAAAGACAGACAATTGATGGTTTTTACCTAACTTGTTTAAAGAAAATCTCATTAGTTTGGACTTGGTTCATTCAGATGTAAGTCTCTCTCTCTCTTCCTCTCTCTCTTCCCCTCCATATCTCCCCCACCCTCTCTAAGATTTTAAGATTTTTTTTTCTTTTTGGTACTGGGGATTGAACCCAGAGCTCTTTACCACTGAACTACATTCTTAGCCCTTTTTATTTATTTTCAGAATTTTCATTGTTTTATTTTGTGATCCTCCTGTATCAGCCTCCTAAGTCACTGGGTTACAGGTTTGCACCACAGAACCCAGCTACATTTTTTAAGCTTTTAAAGCAAGATCAACAATGAACAACATCCCCTTGTCACCATGAAGCTAATTACTCTGTAAAAAGCTAGGAATACTGTAACTATCTATTTCATAAATACATGAGTGATAACTCTATACAAAATGGTTTAAGTGTAATCTGTATTTTTAGGATGGCAAAATGGTCAAAGGTATGCTAAACTTTTCTAATTCCTTTTACTGCATATCATTGTTTTTTAAAGTTCTGTTATTTCAAGTTTCAATAGACCAGATTGTTATGAATCTTTATTTTTCTGGAAACTTGCATAATTTACAATAATGTAATTGTCTATTTTATTCTAATAGCACTGTTTCTCATGTTATAAAAATACTAATAAAATGGTTTTGTGGAAACTCAATTTGTCTTTGAAATATATACTATATCTGAAATGTTTTTCTAACGTCTGTAAAACATACCAAAGTGCTAAAAATTCTCTATTTTTTTATACTCAATTCCTGTTTCAGAACAAGGCAAAGAATGAGTAATGATAAAATCAAAGTAAAAATGTTTATATCCTATAAAACAAAATATCCTAAAAAATAAAAGAAAATGGTACTTTTAAATAGGAATTTATACCCACATTTAAATGAACAGACAGGTCTTAGTGGATTTGAAGATAATAATATATTCATTTCCATCAAAGCTATCTATAAATTTAATACAACTGTAATAAAAAATCCTTGAAGAAATTGACAAGAGAAGTGACTCTTCAGGTCCTTGGCCCATTTATTGACTGGGTTATTATTATTATTATTATTATTATTATTTTATTATTATTATTATTATTATTTTGGTGCTTGGCTTTTTGAGTTCTTTATATACCCTAGTAAAAAGTGCTCTATCTGATGTGTGAAGGGTAAAGATTTGCTTCCAAGATATAAACTCTCTATTCATATCACAGATTGTTTCTTTTGCTGAGAAGAAGCTTTTTATTTGAGTCCATCCCATTTATTGATTCTTGATTTTAATTCTTGTGCCACAGGAGTCTTATTAAGAAAGTTGGGGCTTATTCTCACACGATGGAGACTACTTTTCCCTTCTATTAGATGCAAGGTCTCTGGTTGTATTCCTAAGTTCTTGATCCATTTATAGTTGAGTTTTGTGCATGGTGAGAGATAGGGGTTCAATTTCATTTTGTTGCATATGGATTTCCAGTTTTCACAGCACCATTTGTTGAAAAGGCTATCTTTTCTCCACTGCATGTAAACCAATCAACAAATACATGAAAAAATGTTCATCATCACTAGCAATTACAGAAATGTGAATCAAAACTACTCTAAGATTTCATCTCACTCCAGTCAGAATGGCAGCTATTATGCAGACAAACAACAAAAGTGTTGGCAAGGATAGAGGGAAAAAGGTACACTCATACTCATAAAGAACTCAAAAAGCCAAGCACCAATAAACAAAGGTGGGACTGCAAAATGGTGAAACCAATATGGAAAGCAGTATGGAGATTTCTTGGAAAATTGGGAATGGAACCAGCATTTGACCGAGCTGTCCCTCTCCTCCATCTATACCCAAAGGACTTAAAAACAGCATACTATAAGGACACAGCCACATCAATGTTTATAGCAGCACAATTCACAATAGCTAAACTGTGGAACCAATCTAGACACCTTTCAAAAGATGAATGGATAAAAAAAATGTGGCATATATACACAATGGAATATTACTCAGCAATAAAAGAGAATAAAATCATGGCATTTGCAGGTAAATGGATGGAGTTAGAGAAGATAATGCTAAGTGAAATCAGATACCAGTCCAGCTACAGCAAAATAACCGGGGGGGGGGTGACAAACAACTTGTGTACATTGATACAGCAGGAGTGGGAGCCGTTTATTGTAGGACCGGAGGGGTATATATATACATTCCACACAGCTTATCTTAATTAACATAAACTAGATACAGCAGTCAACCAATAAGGAATCTCCACACTTAATGGCTCCCTGGAGTTACTTCACAAACCACTCCCTCTGCAAAATGCCAGGCGCCATCTTGACTTGTTTACAGACTCTAACAGTAAGACACTCCCAAAAAAACAAATGCTGAATGTTCTCTTTGCTATAAGGAGGTTGATTCATAGTGGGTTAGGGAGCCGGAGCATGGGAGGAATAGATGAACTCTCGATAGGGTAGAAGGGTTGGAGGGGAAGGGAGAGAGCATGGGGTAATCAATGATGGTGGAATGTGATGATCATTACTCTCCAAAGTACATGTATGAAGACACAAATTGGTGTGAATATACTATGTATACAACCAGAGATATGAAAAATTGTGCTCTATATATAATAAAAAATTGGAATGCATTCTGATGTCATATTTTTAAAAATACATTAAAAAAGAGATTGACAAGTTGACTCCAAGGAATTTTGAAAATATGCATGATTTAAAATAAAATAAGTTTGGAGGAACCATATTTCCTAAATTCAAACCTCACTGAAAACTTAAAGTCAAAGGATGTTATAGGTGTAAGCTAGAAATCAGATTAAAGCCATAGAATATATACAACCAAGACATCACAACATTCCAATAACTCAATGGATAAAGAAAGTTTTAAAAAATGGTTAGACCAACTAAATCTTCCTCTGAAAAAGAAAACCTAAATTTCATGACATATACAAAAATTAATTTGAGAATAATTATAGAATTAAAAAAGAAGAAATTCAGGATTTCTAGAAGAAAAATGAGAAAATATATTTGTAATATTGGGATAGAAGAAGACTTTGTCAGGCACCAAGAGTATGTTACCGTGAAAGGAAAATGATGATAAAATACGTTTCGTCAAAATAGCATCCTTCAACAAAAGATATCAAGAGCCAAGTGCGATGGTTCATGCTTGTAATCACAGGGGCTCTGGAGGCTGAGGAAAGTTCAAGTCCAGCCTCTCCAACTTGGCAAGGCCATAAGTTGTTTTGGATGTAGCTCTGTGGTTAAGAGCCCATAGTTCAATCCTCTGGTAACAACAACAACAACAACAACAAAAGGTATTAAAAAATTCAACATCATGAAACAGACTGAGGTATTTCTAACATGTATCAAGCAATGGACTTATATCCAAAATATGTAGGGAATCCAGCATATAAATTTTTAGATACACAAAAATATTGGACACTTCACTAAAGAGGTAACATATGAATGGCCAATAATGACAATGTGATCGAAATACTTAGTGATTAGGAAACACAAATTTAAAATATGGTGAAATACGATTTTACAGCCACTAGAAGGGCTAAAATCAAAAGCAACGAAATTTGTTGACAGCAACAAATTTTGGTGAGGATGTGGGATAAGACATTTTATGGAGAACAAATTATACAATCATATTGGAGTTGTGTTGAGATTTTCTCCAAATTAAACTACCAATGATTCTGCAATTTTGTTCTTAAGTATCCCCACAAAAGAAATGAGAAATGAAATCATGGGTCTGTAAAGAAAGAAAAAATTATCTTCTATAAGACTTTTAGATGATTCATAATAGCTCAAAACTGAAAACAACTCAAGTGTCTGTCAACCAAAGAACAGAAGAACAAATTGTGGTATATTAACAAGGAATATCATTACAGTAAAAAGAAGGTGTGTGCTCATGGCATGTTAAACAAGGATGAATACTAACACCACTGAGTTCAGTGAATGACTCCAGAATGAAATGCACAGGCACATACAATACTAAAACATGAATATGGTGTCCAAAACCAGGTAACGTTAATCTAGGTGGTAGAAATTGAATACAAAACAAATGGAGAGGGCTGTGGCTGTGGCTCAGTGGTGGAGCACTCACCTAAAACAGGCAAGGCCCTGGGTTTGATCCTCAGCACCACATAAAATTAAATAAATGAAATAAATGTATTGTGTCCAGCTACAACTAAAAAATAAATATTAAAAAAAATACGGATAGTAAATACAAAAGTGAGATTTGTTTGGAATGACACAGGAGAACTTCTAGAATTATATAAATATTCTACATCTTGTTTTGGGTAGTGGTCATGCAGGTTCATACAACTTTAAAATGTTATTGAGATAAAAATTAAATTTTTCCTTACAAAATTTTGTTTTACAATAATTATTCCCCCTAAAATTTTTATAGTAACACTTTTATTACTGCAGATATATCAGCGATTTTAATGAAAATTTTTGATTAATGAATCAAAGAAAACAACTTAGATCTTACCAAAATTAGAGTCTAATGAGCTAAATTGGAAATTATAAATAATCTTTCGCTATGCAGGAGTTTTCTATACACATTGTTTTCATAGCTGTGTCTGAGTAACTTATCCTACAACAAGAAGCTTATGTAAACACACAGCAAAGTTAACTTGATACACAATACACATAAGCCAGCTTTCTACAGAAGAAGTAATGCTAGAGAAAGTGAGTTTTAACTATAAACATGTTTTAACAGGTTCTGTGAAGTGTTTTTTACTTTAATTTTTTGAATAGCAGATTCAACGGTACACAACAATATTATATGCTTTATTGCACACCACTATTACCCCTCCAACAAAAGAAAGAATGGTGTTTAAATTCCTAGAGTATAACCAAATTGTTCAAGAATTCATCTTTCTATAATTTCCTTTTGTAGGAGTCAGGGAATGGTTGAACTATTTGAATAAGCTCTAAATTTTTAAGTTGTATTTTCCTCATGGTCAGTGTCTTTCTAAAGTTCTCAAATCAAATAAAATGGCTGATTCAAGCCACAATACCAAAGTATGAATTCCTACTACTAAATACTAGAGTGATTGTTTATGCTAATATTTCCCAGTTACCTAAATATGGTTTTATGTAATGCAGTTGCATAGTAAAATGCATGACACCACACTGATATACCCACATAAAAAATCTAAGAAGTCACTGTTTAAATTAGTATGTGCCAATGCCTGGGTTTATTTTTTAAGTTTTGTTTATAGTAATTAACTTCACAATCCCAAAAGATTCCTTCATGTCTCTATTTATCACCAAATCAAAATACTTAATTTATAGTGTATTCCCAATTAACGTTAAATGAGAAAGCTGAAATCTCCAACCCTATGTCAGTATACTACAAAGCTGTTTCAAGTAATAACAATTTAATATTTCAAAAACTGCTCAATTGCAAGGAATGCAGAGCAAAATAAATAACTGCCTCAGAAATAATAAAGAAATATTACTTCTAGTTGATAAATGTCACCTACTAAAGAACAGACAAGTTTATTTTAGCAAAAATTTTGCTTTTATTTTGTTTAATTTTTTTGCAAATTTGACTTCCAAATAAACTTGTTTTTAAAGTAATCACCAGAAAAAGGAAGCTTACTTTCACCACTTTTATTCAACATAGTTTTGCATGTCCTAGCTACAGCTATCAGGCAAGAAAAAGAAATAAAGAGCATCCAAACTGGAAAATATGACAAATTGTCAGTTTTCAGACGACATAATTTTCTACATTGAAAATCCCAAAATTTCCACCTAAAAGTATGAGAACTGATGAATGAGTTTAGCAAACTTGTAGAATACAAAAACAATATACAAAGATCAGCAATATTGCTATGTGCCAGTAATGAACTACTTGAAAAAGATGTCAAGAAAGCAATCCCATTTAAAATAGACGACTAGCTAGGAATAATTTAAACAAGCAAAATATCTCTATAATGAAAATTATATAATATTGATAAGAAAAATGAAAAAGGATATATGCTCATGGATTGGCAGCATCAATATTATTAAAATATCCACAAATACCCATAATTATTTACACTTTCAATGCAATCCCTATCAAAATACCAATGGTATTCTTCAAACAACCAGGAAAATCAAATATCAAGACTTACCTATAAACACAAAGAGTCCAAATAAACAAAGTCATATTAAGCCAAAAGAACAAAACAAAAGCATTACATCACCCAACTTCAAAACATACTAAAAATCTGTGGTAATCAAAACAGTAAGGCATTGGCATCAAAACAGACACAAAGACAAATGGAATAGAATAAAAGGCCTACAAGTAAACTTACACACAGCAACTGATTTTCAACAATTTTGATAAGAAACATGCATTGAAGAAAGGACGGTCTTATCAACACTAAGAAAATTAGATATCTGCAAGCAAAAATGAAACTACATTTCCATTTCTTAGCAGTTAAAAAACCTCAGCTTTAAATGGATTAAGGAATTATATGTAAGAGGCAAAACAATGAAAACACTAGGAAAAAAAAAAACAAGGTAAAAATGCTTCAGGACATAGGAATGAGCAAGGATATTTTTCATCAAGGCACCCAAAGCATAGAATATGAAACTAAATATAGGTAAAAAGAATTATATCCATATTAAAGCAAACCACCAAGAGTACAGAAACAATATACAGAATGGAAGAAAATATTTGCAAAGCATAATCTGTAAAGAAGTTGATATTCAGAATATATAAGGAACTCCAAAACTAAAAAAAATTAAAATTAAAATTAAAAAAATAAAAATTAAAAAAAATGAACGATTGATCTAAATTGACATTTCTCAAAAGAATAGGTACAAATGGTCAACAGGTACATGCAATCATACTCAAAATCACTAATCATCAGGGAAATGCAAGCCAAAGAAAAATGAGATATCACTTCAACCCAGTAAGAATGACTATTATCAGAAAGACTGAAGACAACAAGTGCAGGGGAGAACGTGGAGAAAACGGAACCCTTGCATAATTTTGGTGGGAATATAAATGAGTACAACAATTGTAGAAAAACAACTTAGAGGTTCCTAAAAAAAAAATTTAAAAATAGAACTAACATGTGATCCAGAAATCTCACTACTGGGTATATATCCAGAGGAACTGAAATCAGAATGTTGAAGATATCTGCACTTCCTTGCTCACTGAAGCACTATTCACAAATTGCCAAGAAATGGAAACAGCCAAAACATTTATCAACCAGTGAATTGGATATCTTTATAACAGATTAAAAATGTGGTGCATGTACACCATGGATTAGTACTTAACATAAAAGTTGTGAATAAAAATATACTCTCCATAAAATAAAAAGGCAACCCAAAGAATAACAAAAATTTACTTAACTTATCTCTAATTCCTAGAACTCAGCAACAAAAGACAAACCTGATTTAAAAATGGACAAAGAATAGGCAGTTGTTGTGCCTCAGTGGTGGAGCACTTGCCTAGCATGTGTTTTGATGTGGGTTCTATCCTCAGCACCATATAAAAGTAATAAAAAAGTGAAAATATGAAAAAAATTATGATATTATTTAAAAAATGGAAGAAGAATTTGAACAGAGATTTCTCCATAGAAGAAACACAAACTACCAATAAGTAGAGGGGGGGGAACAGCTTAGCATCACTAATAATCAGGAAAATGCAAATCACAATTAAAATGAGATAATATGTCTTCACACCCATTAAGTGTGAATTGCAATTTGTTCATTTCTCTGTCTTGCTAAAATCAAAACCAAAAAATGAGTGCTGTAGAAGATGTAGAAAAATTAGTAAACTTCTTTACTGTTGGTGGAAATGTAAAATGATAAAGCTGCTCTATGTATAATGCTAAACTTCATTTTTAATTTCCAAAATATTAAAAACAGAATTAGTATAAGGCTCAGAACTCTGAGTATATACCACAGGAATAAGAAATATGGTCTCTGAGAGATACTTACAAAGTCAAGTGTATAGCAGTGTAATTCACAATAGGTAAAATTTGGAAGGAAACCAAAAGTCCAAGAATGTATGAATTGACAAGAAAAACATGGGATATGCATACAATGAAAGTCTGTCCCATCTTAAAATGGTAGTTTTAACAATGCTATAACATGAATGAACCTTGAGGACATAATGCTAAGTAAAGTAAGGTGCCATAAATAGACCAAAACTCTGATTTCACATATATGTAGTACTTAGAGAAGTCAAAACCATAGAGCTAGAATGTGGAAGGATGGCTGCCAGGGGCTTAGGAGAAGGAAAAAAATGGGAAGACATTGTTCAATAGGTATAAAATTTCAGTTCACAAGATGAAAATAGATATGAAGACGGATGGTGGTGATGTAAATACAACATTATGAATATATTCAACACCAAGAAACTATTTACCCAAACAGGGTTAATATAGTAATCCTAAGTTACATATAATTTACCACCATAAGAATTTTTTTAAAATAATCTATTATGATATGACCCATCTTATTATTAAGCATATTGTTTAGAAATATTTATTTAAACAATACAGTTTTATTTATTTAATTACTTAACATACAGATAGCAGATGTCAGCACTATAACTTTTACCCAATGAGTATATACCTATCGGTTAAAAATATTAAAACCTTAAAGCAAAAATAAGGAATTAATTGTCCATCTCCAAATTAAAAAAATAAATAAATAAAATTTTTTAAAAAAGGACTTCCAGAGTTTTTTTCTTGTCACGTTAAAAAAAAAAGGAAGCATTAGATTTCATGGGTTTTACTCTATAATCCTTTTCCTTTACAGACTTTTCCAGAAAGAAATGTCCTTTTAGAATTTTCAGAGTAGGTGTGGAAATCCCAGAATTTCTGGAGTCACAAAGCACATAAGTTGTGTTGGAACCACAGGAGCTTTTAAAGAAGGTAAGAATATAGTTGCCTACAGGGGAATAATCAGCAGTGTGTGGTGACATACAGATGTCATTACACACACAGCTCTAAATAGTGCTTTTTCCAGGGCTTTCCATTCCTGGGCATTCACAGTTCCAGGTGTTGTCTTCTCTCCTCTGCCAAGAACTTCTGTGTTTAGCAGGTGTGAGTTCATGGTGGGCCGGAGGGTGCAGGGAGAAGTCATGGCCAGAGGAAAGTTATTGTTGGTGGAGCTTATGGAGTGATTGTTGGGCACTGGGTCAATTAGCAGATCAAAACACTACCTGCAGCTCTTCCACCTGACAATCTAAAACACCACCAAGTACTTTGATTATGTTGTACATACTTTTTTCGTTGACTCTAGTAATAAAATGACATTTTAAAGCATGTTGTTTATCTTCCACATACAACTATTTTATTCAAATTTGATACTTTAAGATAAAACCTAAATCTTCCTTATGAAATGTTCATAAATGAGATGGCTAGGGAAACATTAGACCATGTTCTTGTAGCCTGCCACTACTAAAGCACATATTACTTTTTAAATATGTGTTTCTAACTATGATCCACAAGTCAATGCATCAGTGCCTCAAATAGATAAGAACTTGTTAAATAAGTAAAGGGATCTATCAAAGGAACATGCTTTTTAACCAGAATGTGTGTGTGTGTGTGTGTGTGTGTGTGTGTGTGCGCGCACACATTTATATATGAACATGGTTGTTTCTCCCTTAAGCATGCATACATAAATTAAGCAAACAAATACTGAGTGCCTACTAGTACCAACGTTTCCAGCTAGATATTCATTATGACACAAATTATTCTTTCTGCCCTTACAAAGCATATGGTCTACTGAACACACAATAGAAAATAAACAAGCAAATTAAAAGTGAATATAACTAAAATTTTTGAAAAATATTCAATTTTTTCTTTTTATGTTTATATTAGTGCATTATAATTCTACATAGTGGTGGGGCTCATTGTGACATATTCATATATGCACATAATATAATTTGTTTCACTACATTCTCCAGTACTTCCCTTTCCCCTCCTCTCTTTCCTGTTTCCATTTCCATTTTGCTACTCTTATAGTTTTCCTTCTATTTTTTATTTTTATTTTTATTGGTGAATTATAATTTTACATAAAAGTGAAAATCACTGATATATATATATATGATAATTTGGCCAATTTTATTCCCCTGTTCTTTCCTTTCCCTTGCTTCCTCCTCCCCCTGATCTTTCTTCCTTCCTCCTCCCCCTGATCTTTCTTTCCTTTCCCTTCCTTCCTCCTCCCCCTGATCTATAGACTTCATTTCTATTTTTCGTGAAATCTTCTCCTTTTTTATTTTAACCTTCTACATTGGACTGTTGACTTTGTGAATATGGCTTATTTCACTTGGCATAATGTTGTCCATGCAGTTCTATCTATTTACCAGCAAATGATATAATTTCTCCTTATGGTTGAGTAGAACTCCACTGTATGTATATACTACATTTTTTCCATCAATTCTTCTGTTGATGAGAACCTAGGCTGTTTCCATATCTTAACTATTGTGAATTGAGCTACATTAACACAGGAATGCATATATCACTATACTATACTGATTTCAGTTCTTTTGGATAAATATTGAGGAGTGGAACAGCTAGGTCACATGGTGGCTACATTTTCAGTTTTTTTGAGGAATCTCTATTCTGATTTCCATAGTGAGTATACTAGCTTTCAGGCCTACTAACAATATATAGGTGCTCATTCTTTTTAAAACAATAGAGTGCTAGAGAATAATAGCAAGGGGTATATGGTTGTGTATACATGTGTGTGTGCACATGTGTGCATGTGTGCACACACTTCTGTTAAAGTGTACATTACTTAGGGAAGACAATCAGAGAGAGATTCTCTGAGGTTTTGCAGTTTAAGCTGAGAAATGAGCTTGGAGGAGAAAAATGGGAACATATGTGAGATAGTTAGAAATAGATACAGAAATAGAAAAAAATCATATAGAAATAGATAAATTACAGTTTCCAGAAGATTATGAATACTTGGAAGACCTCAAGAAAGAATAACTATGAAATAAAAAGTTAATGACGGTATATATGCACATTGCGTTTTTTTATTTAGCAGATATGTACATGACATAAAAATAGCAATAAATAGCATAATGCCATTTGCAGGAAATGAAGATCTATGGTGGGAAAGCATGCATCATATAATAGTAACACCAAATATGCTAAATACAGAATGCCAAAACTTTAAGTAAAATTCGATTGAAGCCAAGTATAAAATAAAATTATGAATAAAAGCATGGCCTACCTATGCATTATTTAGCAAGGAATGACCCAATAAATAAAATTAAAGAAACAAATTAAGACATGTAGTTTCAAAATTAAAACACACACACCCACTTACCCACACATACACATTAATGTATGTAGGAATATTTTAAGGAAGCACATCCCTGGAATTCTCTGTTGAATTTTTGGCAAGCCTGTGGAATAAATATGTAGGCTACTTGGATGGATGCCAAGTGAAACAACTCAAATGATGAAAGGAATGGCTTACAAGGACAGATTAAAGGAAAAAAAATAGATACAACTTCAGCATGTCAAAAACTAAAGAAGAAATATTATGGTTTACAAATATTTAAAACATGTAAATTTGAGGAAAAGAAATCATGTATACAAGGTTACACAGTTATGAGTATATTAAAAAGGAAAAATATATGTCCTTGGCAATGATGTTAATTGTTTTCCAGTAAGAACCATTTGGACAAATGATCCCAAAACAGGCAAGAATTAGGGCCACTCATCTAACATATTAGATGTTCTCAGTCCCCAGTAACTATGCTGACCTCAAAGTACACAGAGGCCCATCTAAATGGGATAAAGTAGGTCAGGGCAGAACTGCAGAAACCTTCCTATCCCCCAGCTGAGCTTTAAATTTAGAAGGGATCCTTCTGTGGATTTGGGGCTTTTCTCTCTAATTGTGCTACAATGAAAATATTCCTGGATTTGGATCTATAAGACCTAGTTTTTAGTGCTGATAATGTATCCTGTTCTTAGTCTGAATCCTCCTCTGTCCGTGGGGATAATACCCCCTTAGGTTGTTATGAAGTTTAAAAGAGCTGCTGTATGAGAACACGCAGTGCATCACTGTAAGTTAAGATTTATCAACCATTATTATGAGTTTGATGTATCACAGGCTGAAGGACAAGGGCTGTGAAAGAGAAGAGTGCCTGGGACAAGGCTGTCAGTCATCGGGCTCTAATGGGACCATTTCTCCTCCAGGTCACTCTTTTGTCCTGCAGCCTTCTGAACTGGATACTGTTTTCTCTCTCTTAATCTCTAGATTTGAAATTGTGATGCTAAGTCCCTGTTCTTCAATGGGTATCATTTCCAGAACATTCTTCCTCCTTCCTCTAAAAAACACACACGTCTAATTTATGTCATATTTCTCTACTCCCCATATGCCTGCTTAAAATAATGACCCCTGATCTCAGTACCCCATCCCCTCAACTCTTCGAGGTTTCTATTCCTAGTTCAGCATTCCTCTCCAACACTTCTCCTGGCATGTTTTGTTTTTTGTTTTGTTTTTGTTGTTATTGTTGTTGGGTGTGGGTGTGAGAGAGAGATTTTAATACACTGATGATTTTCCCAACATCTGGTCATACAGTGTCTTGACTCTTTTGTTGTAATCATTTTACCATCTACCCTCCCTCAGCCATAATTCCTACAGTGATACAGCCCAATTTATATTGCCAAATTTACAATTATAAAGCAACAGCTCCATAATGTCAGACTACCACTTCCTAAAGTACTAAATCCAACCTTTCAGTCCAGCCCCATTAGGACTTCCAGTCTATGGATTCTCTGTCTTTGATAGAACACCAATTATCTTAGTGTCAGGAACAGGAAAAGAATTTTGGAAAGTACCTGAGTTTGGGCTTTAATAAGGCAGAAATAGAGAAGTCATTTGGTCACTGAACAACAACAACAAAAATGGATAAAAATAATGGATAAATCCATACATGGTCAACTACAGAGACTAGGAAGGAGATAAAAAAGAAGTAATGACTGGAAATCAGAGTAGTGACCACAAATGGATTCAGTTGAGAATGAAGGGTAAGGAAAAATAAAAGACAGAAAATCTAGTAAGAGGTGGAAAATCTGAGACATTCAAAGTACTTATATCTGAGTAATTTCATGTGATCAGAAATTCTAATGAATAATACTGCCAGAAGGAAATAGGGGAGGGAATCATTAGTGTTGGGAATTTCCAGGAAATTTATATCAGAACGTTAAAAAGCCAGAAGCATTAAGAATTATGTATAATCACCTCAAATTTTAAGGGAACAAATGACAAAGAAGAAACAAGGTTCTGAAGTCAGAAGTGAAGGATGTCATGAAGGTTAATAATGGGATCCAAGAAGAAAAGGAAGGCTTATATGCCAGTGGTCAGAAAGAAAGTGTTAATGTTAGATAAAGAAGCTCTTTGGAATAATTTTTGAAAAAACAACTAGTATTCCAATCCATCCTCTTCATCTCATGACTTCAAGAATTGAAAAAAAAAGTATAACTTATAATTATGTCAAGCAAAAATCATAGCAAAAAGGAGTAAAAAATGTTTGAAATGAGAACATGTAGATCCAGATTCAGACTCTATGAGCTCTTTAAATTCCAGAGTGTGTGTCTGTTTTGAATCTCAGGTTCCTTATCTGTAAAATCATATTATGAACACCTTCTCTTCTCGTGTTCCCTAAAACAGAGGTGCAAGATACTTCTCAATTTTTTACTATCATTTTATTATTTTAAGGGATATACCCAATGAAACACACTGAGGTCCATTTCAACTCTTAGCTACAAATGCATGGAAGAGGAGATTAATGAGGATGAAGTCATGTAGATGATATGATTTTTATTATTTTGTAAAATATTTAAAGTTATTAGTTTGTTTTTTAAGAAAAACTTCAGTTTTGTTTAAATAGTTTAAATAAACTAGAAAGCATAATATTCTACTTGATGTGGTTTGAGACTATTTGGTTCCTTTGTTTGGTTAATATTTCTTATGAGTTTATATGGAAATAAAATTAAATGAGGATGGAATATAAAGCAAATTAAATACTTTCATTAAGCTAGCAGAAATAAAAACTTTGTTAACCTCTAAAATCACTGTATATTATATTATGTAACTGAAAATTGCAGAGAAACCATGCTCCTACACACCTTACTGAACAGCAATGGAAGAATTTAGAATGGCCAAATCCTAAAATGCCAAAATGCATGATAAAAATCTTGTTAAAAGATTTTAAGAAAAATTTACTTCAAATCACTACCCAAGTGCTCGTCTTCTATCTCCCTCAGTATTCTCACTAGTGATACATTCTGACAGACACACCATGTTTTGCTGAATAAAATCAGCATATTCTTTCATTTGTAAATCTGAAAAAATGCTAAGACACCTTATCAACTTAAATTTTGAATTTCAAATAATTTAAGAATTCAAATGATTTCCCCTTCCAAAATAATTACTAGTTAAATAACGGTTGAATGTGATTTGTATGTTTCACAATATTAATATTTAACAAGGTCTCTCCATTATATACAGGATGTTTCACTACTGGAGACAGTGTCATTTAGTATGTAAAAGGGGAGACTCTGGATTCAAATTTGATTCTAATGCATAAGCTCCTTTGTAGCTCTGAAAGTTATTATCATGAAAATCATTAAACATCTCTGTATCTCCATTTTCTCATTCACTTGTCAATCATAATAGTACCTGTGTAGTAAAATTAGAGATCATAATGAGAACAGTGAAACATACAGTATGTACTTAGTACAAGTTAGACTTATTTGCTGTACTTAAGAAAGCTATCAGAATGAATGTCTCTTGTTAATTTGTCTATCAAGACATTTATGCTGACATGATGTCAGGCTTCAAGTAAAGGGAAGGAAGAAAAGAGAAACAGGATTATGTTTTTAAGTCAAAATTAAAGTTAGGCAGAAGTGTCAGAACTTTGTATCAAAGGAATCTATCATTGAAAAGAAGCTTTTCTTTTAATTGAAGATTCGTGATAAACAAAAAGCGCTCTATATTCTACATTACATATTTATCAATAATCTCGCAGAAGCATTTAGGAGTACTTTCAAAGTAGGTTCATTCTACAACACAGAGAGTAAGAAATGGTTATGTAAGAGAGTGAGAAACAAAGCTTTTAAAGTTTTTGAATCTGCTTTTGACCTATTTTTATGTGTGTGTGTGTGTGTGTGTGTGTGTGTGTGTGTGTGTGTATCACACTGCTGTTTAAAATGTGCAAGTACTTCCTAAGCAACACTCATGTGTGTGAAGGGGGTGGATTGTTCCACTAAGTTCAACATATATTCATTGTATGGATTTTTACTACTGTTGTTTGGTTTTGTTGTTTGTTTTGCCCAGCTCTATATTAAGCCCTGCCTCTGTAAAAAGCAAAAAATATTAAACAAGAACTTGAAATATAAATATCAAAGCCTTATGGATGGTAATTTGGTTTTTGTTTTTATGTATAAAAATTCCAAAATGTTAGGGTTTATAATATGTAAGTTAAACCATAGGAAGAAAAAGATAAATGCACAAGCAAAAAAGTCATGTGCATAAAATTAGAGTACATGTACACTTAGAAAAATGTGATGGGAGAGGGTAACATGGATGTCAGGACAGGCAGAAGAGGTATAGCTGCAGGTGGAAGGTTGTTGTAAATTAGAGGTTCACATTTGTTTGTTTTATTTCAAATAAAAACATTCTCCAATGTGCCCAATTGACTGTTCTGGATTTGTCTGCTGAAGGGTCATGAGCCCAGGTTACCTCAGCTAACCTCTGGTGTCAGTAGACTCTAAATGGTCATCCAGACCTAGGATTTAGAGGATTATTTTGCATTTTCAAAATAAACTACTTTGTCAAATGTCACGCATAAACCCTAAGGAATGCATGGTGGACTAAACCCATTTAAAGATTACCTTCACATCAAGCACAGTATCATCTAACACGAGAGTTGGATTTATGAAATATTATATCATATTAAATTACTTTAAAATAGATGAATCAGTTTGATACAGATTGGTTTTAGAAAAGAGAAAAAGTAAAGCCAAGTAAATCTTCTTTCACCATAGTAACAATCACATTTTAAAGTGCTTTAGTGCTTAAAACACCTTCACCTAGTTTCTTGAACATAAATCTTCCATTCTACTTCATGCACCATAAATCTTCTGTTGAACAAATCTTACAGTTACAATCAATGCAATAATGCATATTAAAAAACCAAAATAGCAGTGTTCTCTTCTAAAATATAACCAAATAATTGCATGATATCTTATATGATTTATGAGGTGTACCTCTTTTCTAGATGCTAAATACTATGTCTCATAACACCTTCATTTCATAACTTAGAGTAAAAGAAATAAAAATGTATGCTGTCTTCACTGGCATGATGGGCCAAGTGGCTAAAAATTAATTTCTCAGATTTCTAACTCTTTCATCATAAACAGGTTTACAAGCTTAAATATTTTTGATAAAATATCTTCTCAATAATATCATTGCCTTGGTATACTGAAACATGATGAACATATAGCATGCAGATAGTGTTTCTCTAGGATGCAAGAGCAATGTTTGTATCAATTACTATACTGTTCTCTCATAGAGGGATACTTTGAAGTCTGTACAACCTCCACCACACACACCCGAAATGTCCCCAGTTTCTTACACTGAAAAGTATTACTGTCCTCTTCATCAAACAGCTGGCATGTTTTATTGTTCCAAATAAGTCTGACCTATTGTATCATATACCTTTAATTTCCTGGATACAGTTTAAAGACAATGCAAAACCGTGAAAGCCAAGATAAATAGACTATTCTACAATGAATAATCAAAAGCCTAAATGTGACATCTATTTTAGGTGGTCAGGAGTTTTTGATACTTTCTTCTAGATTCTAGATTCCCATCCATGTGTTATATGAATAAAGTTGTGAGGCAAGTGATTTCTACACTGAAGGGTGAAGATAAATTACTACCCATTTGATAACTTTAGTGAGGGCAATTTGATAAAATCAAGGTGGAAAACTTAGAGTTGTTCCTTAGTTCCAATTCCATTTTATTTTCATTTATAAATCTTTGAATTTAGTAGGTGGGCTTTAAATGATAATCTTCATTTTTTTCTACCAAAAAGAAAAAAGTGCAGATTTGACAATGTTTTGTAGATTTTCAAGTTTTGAATAATGACAACAGAATACCATACAGTTTTATAGTGAATGTGCTCTAGTTGCTATCTAGCAAGAAAATGGAAGAAGGAAAAAGAGAGAGGGGTTTTGTTTTTGTTTTTAAATTCAGGAAGACTTTTAACACAGACAGGATGCCACTGGAAACAGGTCATTTATACATCAGTGACTATGTTATAACCAGAGCTGTATGCATTGCCTCATGCCTGTAATACCAGGGGTTTAAGAGGCTGAGACAGATGGATCACAAGTTCAAAGCCAGCCTCAGCAACTGGGTGAGGTTCTAAGGAACTTAGCAAGACTCTCCCTCGAAATAATAAATAAATAAATAAGCAATAAATGGCTGGGGATATGGCTCAGTGGTTAAGTGCCCCTGTGTCTAGTCCCTGGTCAAAGAAAAAAAAACTGCTAGCAAGATTGTAAATGTAAATATACCACTAAGGGTTATATCAGCAGATATGGATGTGAGAAGTAATGTTGATAAGAGTCAATTTAAAAAAACGACTTCAAGTCACTGAAAGAGTCTGGTACACAATATGCACATATATAATCTATATTTAGCATATATGGATTAATAACTGCCTAAAATTGATAATAACAAAGATTTATTTCTCACATCACATTTAGTCTCTTTTGGTAACGTGACTTATGTTATTCCGATACTTGTCCTTTCCAGGAAATACACTTTACCATCACAACAGAAAAGAACAAATATAAGCACTCATCTCTTTGCATTGAGGGACATCAGAAATATAGGGGAACCTTAAGCGTAGGTATGGAGAGTAAGGTTAGAAAATATGCTAGAAATTTAAGTCATAATTTTTTTTTTTTTTTTTTACCAAATACCTGATAGACTTATGTGTTCATCCTTGGACTACAGTCAGGAAACATCTGAAAACAATGGTTCAAACCTAAGGGTGAATTTGGTAGTCTGTGGCACAGAAATTCTTTTTCAACTTAAAATTCTATGGTACAGGCACTAGCTCCTTACAAGAGCCTTCCTCTCCTTCTCTAGGACAACTGAAAACTCATACATCAGTTTCATAGAAGGTCATTTTATGGGAATTTGTAAATTAGCACTTACTCTCTACTTCTTTTTAGTTTTTATTTTTTCCATCTTTCTTTAAAAGATCTCTATTGAATATCCTGACACCTGCTGGTGAGGGCATGGTTAATTCCAGTATTGTTCCCTTCAACAACTCTCTAAAAGCAAAGATTTAAAGAATTTTATAGGTGTTTTTAGTGTCAGTTAAGCCCTAATTTATTCAGTTTAAGTAATATTAGTCTTACAAAGAAAGCCATGAGAAATATTTTAATAGTTGCTCTACTTTATTTGTGCAGCCACATGACTTTGTCCATAAATGCATATTTTCTTTGACTAACACAAAAATATTATAATCATCACATGGATTATGATAAAAGAACAAAAACAAGAACAAATGTGCTAAGCATCTTCTTTTAAACACAAATAAGAATTTAATAATAGGAATGGCTTGGCTTTGGTTTTCTACCTTTTTTTTTTTCATACTAATGCCAGTTTTCAAACTACTTAGCAAATAAAAAGAGTAAACTGATTAGCTGTGATAGAAGCCATACTAATTAAATATTTGTAAAATTTGCTATTTTTTACTCAGTACCTTCTCATTATGATTTACTTCTGGCTTGAACTGAGTTCTGAAGCCTGCACTTTTTTTTTTTTTTTTGGCAAGGATTCAATAAAACTGCTACATCATAAATCATACTCAAAGCCCCTGCACCTGTGAGTATGCAGCAAACAACAAATATGTGAATTACTTTCTTAGGCTTTAAGGAAACTCAAATGAGAGAGTTTCTAAAAAAATAAACACTAATACGCTCCATAGCATTATTTAAAACTCTTCAAAGGATGAAACACCTAAGAATAAATAATCTAATTAAAATATTGATCTTAAAATCAAGGAATTTAAGAGTTGAGTACAATATAGCTGTTAAAAACTATGAAATATATTTTGTAATGGTATTGAGTAATCATGCTATTTTATTTTAGTTATGTAAATTTATTCCTTTATGTTGCTGTAATTTTGTAAGAAGAAAAAAATCACATGTATTCAGAAAGAAAAGCAATCTTTCTTAAAATATTTATTTAAAGCATTTTAGATCTGAATACATGATTTATGTGAACATTTACCTGAAGATATTTGCTAAAAAATACAAAAGAGTTTTAATTTAAGGAAATGTTCAGAAGTGCAATACATTTGCATCTTTGGGGAAATCTTTGCAACTTTAAGACCATATAAGGAAGAACAGACCACTTCAATGTTTTCACCATCATATCCAAAGTCATATAATCTTAAAACAAAATATATTTTAATTCTAAGAAAACATTAGAGAAATAATCAGAAAAACTTTTTCAGGACGGAAGGAAAAACTTATTGTACCATGACAATGTAAGGCATAGCCAGATTTTGCATCTGTGACAATCTACCACAGCAGTATACTTCATTTTCAGATTATTCTTAATTTAACATTTCAAAATTATCTTTAAATATTTCAGCTTGAGTCTGAAATTAGTATTTATTTTTAAAGTATAAAGTTAGTGGTCATGCTAATTAGGAAATGAAGGCAGGAATGTGTAATAATAACAGAAACCTGTTATTTCAGCATAAATATTGATAATACTATATAAATATATAGTATTATATGGAGTAAGACTGTTAAGTTATTAATTTATCCTTATGTAGAATTAACTAAAAATCACCATTAATTAAAAACAAAAATGCAATGTCAATGATTCATAGTATTTAGGACATGTCTAGACATTTTTAGATAGTGCCATTTGCTTAAAGACTTCAGGCACAAAACTGCATGCAGGCAGTGAGGGACAGATTGCATAAGATGTCACGTGATTGCTGCAACTGTATGCATGTTATTGAATTTTTTAAAGCAAACCCATAATGATGAATAATTTAGGAGTTAATAGAATATTCAATCTGACTGATCCATTGGTTTAATTTTAAAATAAAGACAACTAATAAAAGGAGTTGCATACCCTTATCATATCCCATGCATTAATGCACAGCCCACACAGAGGGAAACACCAATTCCTATAAAGCATTAAATACATTAGATATATGGTATGGTGTGTGGCAAGAGGAACAGTCTCAGTGTAAGCACTGTTTTCAATAAGTTTGCCCAAAGTTTAATTGTGTAGAGCTTTCAGACAAGCTGTACTCTGCCTTCTGCAGAGCTGAGAGAGAGGGAAAACAGAGAGAGAGGATGAGTTTTTACAGAAAGAGCTGGAATAAAATGGCCAGTTCTTTCCTAAAGCCCTCTTTTCCTCTGCCCCGCAGACAGGCTGAAAAAATAAATCTGAAGAATATGGAGTATAAAGCCACCCCAGAACTTTCTATAAGAGAACCAAAATGGAAAGCCTAGCTTGACTGATAGAGTAAGTTGTGCCCTCAGCGTGGGTATCTTTAGCAGACAGAGTTCCCAGCAGCCAGATTTACCATGCCCCAGGGCTTCTGTCACCAGACCTGGAGAAACAAGAGTGGCCAAACATGCTATATGCACTTTCTCCTCTTCTGTCCCCGCTGCTATCCACTTTGGAGCGGGAACAGAAGGTGGAGGCACTAGTTGGGTATAGATGCATGTGAGTGGGTGAATGTGTTCGTGTTTGGGTAGGAACAGAGGCGGGGAAGGAAGGAGGAGAGGGGAGTGCCTGCAGTTCTTCCCTTTCCCTTCTTGCTAAGGATCAAAGTGCAAAAGGAATCCAGAGGGGAAATAAAGGAAAAATAAAGGCAATGAGGGCACTTATCTTTTTCTTAATGCTGGGGAATCATCCGAGCACCTATGAAACCATTTCCATTCTTTAACCTTCAGTGGAGCGGATGTCGCTGCCTGATAACTAGAAGGACACTTTGGTAAACACAGTCTAGGCATACACCTACATACACGCCCGCGGGCTGGGAAAAATAGCCACATTCTGGGGGAGGGAAGGAGACCAAAGCAAAGCGCGGCCATGGATCTCTACTATTGGGGATGAGAGGGCATCTGGCCAGCAACATTCGACTTCTTAGGCAAAACAGTCAGTCACTCAGGAGTCCATCCTCTGAAACAGATAGATGAGTGCATGGATGGATGGTGTAGAATATTCATGCAGTGTCTAATCTTAAATGAATTCCAGTCAGCGCATTTTTAAATCCAACTACATTTTTTTTTTTTTTTTTTAGAAGCACAGCGTTTTGAGACCCTATTGTGTACTCGGCTGGCTCTCCACTTGAAGCTGTCTGCAGAGGATTCTATTACCCGCAGATCCCTTTGAAGGGGCTTCCCTTATCCGTGAGCACAGGAGGGGCATAGATCCCCAATACAGCCCTTAGAGTCTCTGCCGCTGCACCAAGCGCCTTCCTGACGCCTACACAGCCCCTGCCAGCGGCGAGACCTAGGTCTGGATCAAGATTTGCATTGACCAGCCACCACTCTATGAGGACCTGAAAGTCACCTAAACATCTCCATAGGAGACTCCTCGAAGTCTTGAATATTTTTTAAAGGCTGTTTTGTTTTCCTTCTTTTTCTTTTTTTCCATGCAAGTCATGGAAAGAGCGACCAGACCAGCTCTTGCAACTTTTCTGCTCCTGGGCTGGGGGCGCGAAAGTTGACTCCCACCGCAGGATTCTATTACCCAGAGTTACGCTCCTACCTAGAGGTAGTACAGAGCAAAGCTCCAGGCCCCTGGGGTTAGAAGACGGGCGGGTTGTTGTAATCAATGCCATGCGTCAGGAAAGGGTCGGTGAGAGAAAGCCCGTGACCTACCAGACCCCTCTCCACCTCACCCGCGGCCAAAACTCCCAGTGCCGGTTCTGGGTTAACAAATGGCTCAGCCTGGGCCCTGTGCCAGAGCACTGCACGCCAAGGACCGACAGCCCTGCGGTTCTCTAGCCTCTTCCCGCATCAACTAGACGACACCCTGGCGCCCTTGTCTCCCTGGCTTCGGCCCCTACGAAAGCCCCGCCCGGCTTCCACAGCCAGAATCAGGGGCACTTGCTAGTGAAGGATCCCTCGGCGAACCAGTAGCAGGATCGCTGGTGCCGGGGAACGCTGTCATCTTCCCACCACCTTTCCCCCTCCGTCTTCCTCTTTCCTAGATCGCACCTTTCTTCCTATTCAGCCCGGAACACTCTGCTCGGACTTTGCTAGCACTTTTCCAGGGCACCCAGGGCGCGCCGCCTCTTCCGCGCCGCCCGCGGCCCTCGCCACCGGTGGCACGCACCGAGCCCGAGGGCCCCTGCGGAGCATTTCTCTGGGGATTCCCCTCCCGTCCCGCATCCAGCGATCCGGGCCCCGCCGCCTCACCTTTGCCGAACTGGGGGACACCGAGGCTGAGCCCAACCAAGAGCCAGGTGAAAACCGAGCGCTTCATGATCCGGTCTTCCGGACGTGACCCTGGCTGGTCAGGGGTGGTCTCGGAGAGCAGTGAAGCCGAGGTGGCACCGCAGGTCAGCAGTAGACTCCGCCCCTGTTAGAGAATTCAAGAAGATGTCTTCTTCCCGCAGCGCTTTCTTAAACAAATTCTTGGAGAGGGCGAGAAAGAGTGGTGGCCACCAAGAGGAACGTTTCCTCCCCCTTTTTCCTGCGCTCAGGCCGCGGAGGTGGGTGAGCTCCCTGGAAGCGCTGGCGGGCTCTGCCCTCTGCTGCGGGTGGGTCCTGGCCGAGGTTCAGCGGGCGGGGCGCGGACTCCCGTGGTGGCTCCGGGTCTCCAGCGTGGGCGGGCGGACCCGCGGGCTGTGGAGAGGACTGTGCGCTAAGCTCGCGCTGTTAACGCCGCTGCGGCTGCGGGGCTTCTGACTTGGAGAACAATGAAGCCTGAGCTGGAGGGGAGCGAGCCGGCGGCCGGGAGCGCAGTGTGTACAAACAGAGGCGGCGTGCGTGTGAGCCTGAGCCTGGCAGGCGCGCTCCCTGCTCCCTTGGCGCCTGCCCCCCTCCCCGCCCTCTCTCTTATTCCCTACCGCGTTCTCCCCTACGTCTCTCTTTTTTTCCTTCTCTCCCCCTCCCCCTCTGAGGTGGCTCCTTCTGCTGGAAGAGAAAAGGGAGACAGCCGCAGCCACACCCTGGCACCTGCCACCACCTCCGAAGTTCCTACATCATTGCCTGTACCTTTTTCGCACAGCTGGGTA